>NC_140592.1:1047617863-1048207863 GCF_964204655.1 Triturus cristatus
ATTTCATAGTTTCATTATGGAAATGTTTTCCTCTATCTGACTCGATCGTGACTGGAAAACCAAACCTAGGAATGAACTCTCTCAATAACAGCTTGGCTACTGTAATTCCATCACTCCTTCTTGTTGGGTAGGCTTCCACCCATCGAGAGAACAGGCAAACCATTACTAGAACATACCTCAACCTGTTGTAGGGAGGCATTTCTACGAAGTCAATCTGCATTCTCGTGAAAGGCCCTCCTTCTCGTCCTATAGTTCCCAGACTTACCACTGTTTTTCTTCCAGGGTTGAATTGCTGACATATAAGGCATCTTTGACAAAGGCTTTCAGCTACAAGTCTAAATTTTGCATTATACCATGTCTGTTTGAAAAGTCTGATCATAGCATCTCTTCCTACATGTGCTTGCCCATGATACATCCGTGCCATGGTAGAAACCATGCTATCAGGCATAACTGGTCTTCCATCCCGATAAACCCACACATGATCTGTTTCCCGTGGTGCACATCCTGCTTTTACCTACTGTCTCATTTCCTCATCTCCTGCTTCTTCCTGTAACTGCCTCACTTCTTCCCATGTATTCACAGTGTTAGTAAACAACAAGGGACATGAATTCATTTCTTTTTCTCTCCCACGATTAACTGAGTTCTGATTACGTGCACAATACTGAGCCATGTCATTGGCAAACCGGTTGCCCGCTGAAATAAAATCAATGGACTTAGTATGCGCAGCACATTTCACCACTGCTAACTGCTTAGGCAGCTGTATCGCCTCAAGCAATTTTCCAACCACTTCAGCATTCCTTATAGGAGTTCCACTCGATGTCAAAAACCCTCTTTGGGACCAAATTTGCCCAAAGTCATTCACTACACCGAAGCCTTATTGACTATCGGTTATCACAGTCACTCTCACATTCTTTCCCAACTTACATGCTCTCGTTAATGCAAAAAGTTCAGCAACCTGGGCTGATTTTACTCCTTTCAGACAAGATGCTTCCAGTACAGCTGCTACTGTACATACTGCATACCCTGCACTCAGAATTCCCTCATCCGTTCTCAAGCATGATCCATCCACGAACATCACATAGTCACTTTCTGTCAAAGGTACATCATTTATATCTGGATGTGGTTTGGTACAGAAATCAAGCACTTCCAAACAGTCATGATCCACATCATCTCTAACTTCCACATTCTCAGCATCAGGTAGCAATGCTGAAGGATTCACATTAAGACATCTCACAAGGCTCACATTCGTTGCACCTAAGATGACTTTTTCATATTTAATCAGACGACTATGCGTCATGAACTGAGTGCGGCTCCTTGTTAAAAGGATTGCCACATCATGAGGTACAAACACTCTCACAGGATATCCCATCACAATTCCTTCACTTTGTTCCAGACTCTTACAAGTAGCTGCTACAGCTTTCAAACAACCAGGCAATGCTACAGCTACAGGGTCTAATATAGCTGAGAAATATGCAATTGGTCTCCTCAATTTTCCGTGTTTCTGTATTAACAGAGAACGTGCACATCCATTTCTTTCGCTGCAATAGAGCTCAAATTCTTTTTCATAGTCAGGCATGCCAAGAGTTGGTGCTTCACACAACCCATCTCTCAATTGTTTAAAAGCCTTCAACTCTTCTTTATTTAATTCAATGGGATCTTTTACATCGCTTCTTGTCAAGCGTACCAAAGGTTTTGCAATCAGGGAAAAGTTACTGATCCACTGACGACAATATCCAACCATTCCAAGAAACATTCTCACTTCTCTTTGAGTCATTGGGGCTCTCATTCCTTTTATTATCTTGATTCTGTCTGCAGTTACTTTTCTTAATCCTGTTTCAATTTTGTGGCCCAAATATTGTACTTCTTTCTGACAGAATTGCAATTTTGATGGGGATACTTTAAGTCCTTCATCTGCCAAATTATTCAACAATGCAATGGTATCCACTACACATGCTTCTCGAGTTCTCGATGCCACAAGCAGGTCATCGATATATTTAACCAGTACTGAACTCTCAGGCATTTTTAAACCTTCTAAAGACTTTTTCAAAATCTGATTAAATATTGAGGGACTCTCTGTATAACCCTGTGGGATTCGGCACCATGCCAAAATACGTTCGCCAAACCGGAACACAAAAATCTGTTGGCTGTCAGGGTACAATGGAATGGAAAAGAAAGCATGACACAAATCAATCACTGTGTACCATTCTGCATCATGAGGAATCTGATACAAAATCACAGATGGATTCGGTACAATGGGACAACATAAAACAACGATTTTGTTTATTTTTCTCATTCTAAAAGTTCAGTTAGGCTTTGTCAGACCCATAATTGAGGAATTACATGGACTGCTCATTATTTCCCTCAAAATACCTTGTTCAATCATTCTCTCTATTATAGGAGTGACTCCTGCAATTATCTCGGGTGTCAATTTGTACTGCGGACTATTTGGGTAACTCACTCCTTCCTTTACAGTAACATTTACGGGATCTACATTTTTCATTAATCCCACATTTTCTCCTGTGAAATCCCATACCTCAGTTTTTACTGTCTTTTTCAATTCTTGAGGCAATTCCTCAGGGTCAAATACAGCAAATGCCTCGGTAATCTCAGGTTCCATATTAGCTATAGTCATTTTATACAGTACGTCCTCATCAGGAGTCTCAAAAGCTATACCATCCGGAGTATAGAATATTGTGCAGTTCATTTTGCACAGCAAGTCTCTCCCTAACAAATTTACAGGGCTTGAATCGCACACGACAAAACGGTGCATTTCAGAAAATTTCCCTATAATAATTTTAACTGGTTCAGTGACATACGTCTTTATCTGTCTGTTGGATACTCCAACTACTTGAATCGTTTCATCCGAGAGAGGAAGATTTTTAACATCAGCTGACATAACAGTTGAACGAGTAGCACCAGTATCTACTAGGAAAGTCATGTTTTCGTCATTAACTTTTCCATCCACAAATGGGCCTGTCTGGTCTACTTCTAGAGTAGCGCCAAGTACGCACTCCTCTTCCTCCCCTCGGCACCATCAATAACTTTCTTCTGACTCACTCTCATCGCGTTGTAGCCAATACTGCGAAACAGCACTAGCACACGGCAGCTTAGTTACCTGTTCTTCATTGTAGAATCCTGTCTCATTACTGTATTTCTGAGGATTTACGCTCTGTGGAAAAGGCGGTTATGGTGCCTGATTCTGTTGGGCAACAACCTGCTGCTGTCGCTGCGGGTGACAACTCACCTCATTCTGCACCGGTGGATTCAATGATGCATTATCACCATTGGCACTTGGGGGAAATTTACACTCGGTTCTCCAATGCCCTATTCTTCCGCAATTATGACATGGCCATTTCTTTTTGGCTTCATCTAAACTAATCTGTCCTTTCCTTTTCCCAATGTTAGGTTTTTGTCTCATGCCCGTACCATTTGCTTGTTCAATCAATTGAGCTTCCTGTCTCTCTGCCACTTTCACTTGAGCCTCCATGGCTTTTTCTTTTAATTTACGCTGCTTTGCTTCAATTTCATCACTAAAATATTTTGCATGTCTCAGTACTTCATCTATCTTTTTATTTTGCCAATCTACTGTATGCTGTTTAATCATTTCATTTACTTCAGGTCGTAACCCATACACAAATCGATATACAAAATGACTAAAATCCTTCTCACTCAAATTTTCATCACCACTGTACTGCTTAAAGGCAAGTATCAACCTCTCGTAATATTCTTGTACAGATTCCTTCGCTTCTTGATGAGTTCTATCAATCTTTACCCAATCATTTTCTTTAGGAGGTACTTTATTTTTCAGAAAGGTAACTACTTGTTCATATTTTCTCATTACTTCTGGATCAGGGGCATCTGTTTTTGGATCTCTAGGGTATTCTTGAGTAGGCCAACCTATTGTAATTTTACATTCTATCCATAGATCTGCTAGTACAATTATGTCAAATAAACTATTCAAATCAATCCATAGTACTTTTGATAATTTTACAAACCTGTCTACTTGCCTGTACCATTCAACCGGATTCTCGCGCAAGTGAGGAAAGCCATTGGTGAATGATAAAAGATCTTGTCTGGTCCAGGGGACATGTGCATAACCTCCACCAGGAATCTCTCTCATGGGACATTCAGTTACTACCTTTTCTTTTTCTCTTACCGGATAAGCTGCAAACGTTTTGTCTGTTGCATCGTCTCGTTTTTTAAACCATCTACTTTTCCATTTGTCTACATCGCCCTCAGTAAAATAATTAAATCTTTAATCTGAGTTGTTCGTCCTGTAGTATTCGAATTTTCAATATCTTTTTCAGAAAAGTCTACTCTGTATGGTTTTTGTAATGACTTTACCTTTTCAAAGTCAATACCCATTTCATTTGCTACTTCTTCTAATCTTTCATGTAAATTTCTTGCTCTCCACGTTGTACTTTTGCATAGAAAGATTAATTCCTCATCCTGATATGTTTTTAATTTTTCGGTTGGAATAGTTCCTACTATTAACCCTTCCAAAACTATTTTCAATTTAGACACATCTAAAGATCTAGGCTCAGCATCTTTTTGCTGTAAACTCCTTAACCATTCACTTAATTCATCAGAAGTAGGACCTACAGGAATCATTTCATTTCGTGTTTGTTCTAAGCTTTTTGGTGACCCCGGTACTGATTTTGTCGTCATTATTGCTCTATTTGCTAGAGTCTGATTTATTGTCATATTTTTAGGAGTACTTTGTTCAGAAATTCCTACCGCTTGTCCCCATGAATTTTCACTTGAACCGCTTCTTTGTATTTCATTTTCTTTATTACTGTTATAAGGAATCGTCAGACAATGCTCACTATCCTTTTGTGTATCAAAAATTGGCATTACAGGTCCGATTGTTACAGGAACAGTTACAGCTTCCATGTTTTTAGTCAATTCCCTAATATTTTCAGTTAACTCTAAAGTAGTTCTGGCTAATTCAGCTGAATTTTCATTTGCCATTTTACCAGGATGTATATTTTCTGTTTCTCTAAAGGGATTATTTCTTCCTACCTCATGTGGTATTGATTCTAATTTTATATTCTGTGGTGATTCTTTTACTGGGGCACTTGGTGTCAATAATGTGGAATTTGGTTGATACGAGGGTGGATTTGTATAAAACATGTCCTCAAGATCATCATCCTCCGACTCATGCACACCATACTTATAACCTTCTGATCCTATATTATTTCTCTTTTCTGTACATTTTTTACTGGTACTCTATTCAGCACTTCTCATAGGGAACATACCATCAGTCATATTTGCACTTCGCCATCTCCTCATTCTTTCATCATGATTCTCTTGTCCACACGGTCTACCAAACATATATATGTCCTTTCCGCCACTCCGCTGTCGTTCTCTGTCATACATCTCATCTTCCCATTCTGTCAATGCTTCAAAATGAGAAGGTCTAGGTCTTGGTTCTAGTTTCATCATTCTCTCTCTCAAATTCCTCAATAACGCTAAATTGAATGAACCATGTTCTGGAAATGCTAAAACTCCATCATCTTTTGTATACTTTGCCCAATTGTCTAACCAAATACATGTACGATAGCCATATTTCGCAACCATAAAGGATGCAGGTGATTTCGGTGGAGGAAGCAACTGTCCCTCTCTAGTCACAATCGGTTTGTCCTTTTTAAATAAGTTCTAGATCTTTCCGAACCAGGACTTTTTCTCTTTCTTTGGTGGATCGTAATACATAATTTTCTCTTCTCAGTATCGCTAAATTTCTTCTACGACTATTCTGTTGTCTTATCCAATCGTAGCGCGACTCACACTAACGCACCAATCCGGAGCGTCTATGTCAATTTTGCAATTCTCTAATCCCAGCGCGACTCTCACTAACGCACCAATCCGGAGCATCTACGTCTCCCTGTAATTCTCCACTCCTAGCGCGGCGCACACTAACGCACCAATCAGGAGCGTCTTCGTCCGTCACTGACTAACCAATCCCAGCGCGGTCTTTCTGACATCAGCTTTTCTCACTACTCCTGCTTCTGCTGACCCCTCCGTTACAAAATTTATCGGCAAACTTTTTTGCATTCACTTTTTACTTAAAATTCTGTGAGTAACGACATAAATACGCCACCATTATCTATTTCACTAACAAAAGGATAGTCTTGACCTTATTCACAAGAATTCCGTCTTTCCCGAGAGCAGCGCATCAATCTGCCTTTCTACGGAATCATTACATCCGTTGATAAAGTAGCACTTCCCTCTACCTTACCCTTCTAGCAAGAATTAACTAACCGTTTCTCTGGAAATAAGACACCTGTTGGAGACGCACTGCTCCTGAGAAACCAGAGTTTCACAATTGAGTCGAATGCCGTTTCATTTACGCACTTTCATACGGAAAATGTAGGTCATTCACACAGAATCCTGTCTTTCCCGAGAGCAGCGTGGCAATCAGCCCTACTACAGAATTATTACACTTGTTAATAAAGTAGCATCTACTTTACCCTTCTATCAAGCTTAGGGAACACCTATTACCTTTCCAGTGATAAGCGTAATCAGAGTTCATGTGGACTCCTGTTACTTAAGACCAACATTTTCACAGGTGGCCTTCGCTACCCATACACCTCTTTCACACAGAAATGTCCCTAACGGTATCACACGACGATGTTACCAAATCGAACCCAGACAATGCGTTGTGCAACTTCAATCGTCACACGTTTTCCCCGTGTACCTACAGGGCACAATAATTCCGTCTTTCCCGAGAGCAGCGCTTACCTCTGCCCTACTACGGAATCATTACATTCGACTTTCTACATCCCAGAAGTCGTCAAAACAACATAGAATGCAACGCGACTCAACAAAGAGTGTTAATACATAAATCAATACTCATTCAAACATCCGCAATCAATAATCAATATTCAAAAAATCGGAAATAAGCAATAATCAAATCAATAAGCAATAATCACCAAACCAATGCAATAAAACCATTATTCTGCTACAAGAAAAACTGATCCAGCACGAGACCGGGGAAAGAAAGGGACAAATATATATACACAGCTAACCTCCCTGTGTCGCAGACCCAATGTCACACTAGCTCCTTCACACACGCAGTCATTGGTGGGGCCCATAACACCAACACTCACACGTCTCTTACTCACGAGTCTGCACACAGGAAGGATGATGATTTAGTGCTGGACATGTGGGGGGGTACCTTATTACCTATAGGAAAGAAAAGTTATTTTACAGAATATACATTAGCATTCACCACCTATAGATTCCTAATCCCAAACATCAAGGCACTCCACCCACTTGGTCGACGGACCAATTAGTTGGATTGGTTGAGGGTGATTTAGAACCATCTAAAACACATTTTAAGACTTAGAATCCTTTATTCATTTTATCGAAAAACCACAAACTCATAATTTCTGTTAATCAAGTATTTGTTTATCTAAATATTGTTTGCAAATAATTTTGACATTTATGATTAATCAAAGTTTAGAAGTTTAGAAATTTAGTCAAGTAATACAGATCGCAGGACATTTATATTTACCTATTCTTGCTATCTGGATTTTTCTCTAATTCATTTGGCTCTGCAAAACCGAATTTAGCCGTTAATTGTCCAAATAAAGCAGGCCAAAGTTCAAAGTCCAAAGTTCTTTGCTCAGCATGTTACAGTCCCAAAGATCTCCAAAGGACCAGAAATCGTGCAAGAAACTGTCATCGCATGTGGGGTCAAAGAGAGTGTGCAGTCATCGAAAACCGCCAAATGCATGCATAGATGTCAGGAAAATGGGAAATGGGAGAAAAAGAAGTTGCCCCTCCTATTCTACTGCTCTTTTTATAATAAATTTCGGGACAACATGAAACATTTTATTAGGCGGCGAAAGTCTGTGATTGGCTGATTGGAAAACGTCCGATTTTTATTCTATGAGGTTCCCATGGATTTTGCTGGTTCATTTCCGTAACTGTAGTTGCCCTTATGCAACAATGTTTAAGGTTTGCTTGCATGTCCCAATTGTTCATTTAGACCAGTTTTTACTGACTGAAGTTTGGCAGTCCACCAAGATCCTATCCTTGATCGGGGACATGGTGCACAGAGGTTGTCAGGAAGTTCATGGAGCCATCCGAGTCTGCGCAGTAGGCATCGCGCTCACGAGACGGTGGCCACTTCTGAACTCGCTTTCGGTCGCCATTTTTAGGTAGGCCCAAATGTCAACTCAAGCGAAACAAACACAAAAGAATAATTAATACAAAGAAATGATGATTCTAATGTTAAACCCTCACTAATCCTTTTATATATTAGTATTTTCCTAGCATATAGCGACATTTAAAGCGATAATATTCACCATTAGGATCCAAACAGGAACGCAAACATCACATAAGCAACATGAATCATGCGATATCTATGAACACATGTACTACTATTAATATGCGTACATATTTTAATTATTAGAGTTATTTTGCCATGCAAATAGCAATTTCCCACGTGTAATTGGTGTATGCAAATGATTGATTTAGTTTCACACAGCAATCCGTTAGTAAAATTATAATCAGTAGGTTATATAGTTAGTCTTTTCATGCAAAATAGAGGAGGTATACAAAATTTTGTTCTACCTGCTCCATCAGTGGTCAGCCTTCAAAACCAGTCCAACAGACCACTTTCCCGAGGAAGCACATTTCCATGCTAGACCTTAGAAGGCCCATCCAGACCTTAGAAGCTCTGGTGTCTTAGCACCATCAGGTGGACCCTAGCAGTGGCAAGTGTGGGTTAACCTTGAAGGAATGTCCATTACAATCCCTACTGAAGTTCACCTCCAGTCCTGCATGCAGGCCTACGTAGCAACACAGCCTAGAGCAACAGCGACTGTCACTGTAGTCACAGGACCCTTGAGGCCAGTCCGCCTCACCCATTGGTACCTACAATGGCCTTGTTTCAGCAGTAACAGTGCAACTCACTAGGGATCGGCAATGCAGGATTTTCACGCATACCAAACTAAGGGGCCGATTATGATGTTAGTCGGAAAAGCTCTGAACGGCAATTGGTTTGTCCGAATCTGTGTCGGAACCCACGTTTCTGACTGACTCTGAAACATTTCCAACTGACCGATTACGATAATAGGTAACCGCTCGGTCTTTCCAACTCGGTTCTGATCGGCATTCGGAGTAACTGAGTCAGTCGGAGCCGACTTGTACAGCTCTGCGGACCGCGTTTCTGACCGACGCATTACGATATCAGATTCAGACAGCTGTTCCGACTCGGTTTGTCTGACACAGATCAGCTGCCAGAATCTGACTTTGGGGGCCCATAGCAGGCCCCATTTCACCCGTAGGCCTCCAGTTGGGGCCCATGGGGGTACCCATTTTTCCCCTCTTTACAGCCACGCACAGTGTGGCAGGCTCCATGGGGGGCCCGCCACAGGGTGCAGGTCTTTTCTCAACCACCCCGTTTTGCAATGGGATCCTGTGTTGTCGGTCGGAACACAGGCTCCCATTGAAGTCAATGGGAGTCCTACTGAACGGTGATCGGAAACATCGTAATCGGTCGGTCGGACTGCCTGAATCCGATTCGGTGGGAAACCTTCGACACTGAGTCGGTCGGAATGGTTTCTGACCGACATCGTAATCGGCCCCATAGATCGCAAACTTCATGGTCTCTCCTCTTCATGCACAAGCACTTTTAGCATGTGTTGCCCGCCTTGGGGCCACTGGAATTATGCAGCAATGGAGGACACAATTATGTTGCAGTGTTGACTAAATTATGCAGCAAAAAAAAAGGCTGTATCATAATGTGGTACATTTTCTGATGCATTATATTTTGAAATTTGTAAACATACTGCCTCTGCACAGATTTTGCCTCATTAGTACTAGTGTAACATATAAAATGCAGCAGTGAGAAAGGTGACAAGTCAAACTTTGCAAAGGGCCCTCCACTTCGCAGCAACACAAGTCACATTTTTTAGTAACTTTTGAGCTACAATTTTTTTTTGTTAAAACCACAGATTATACAGCAGATTATGTATTATATGGCATATATGGCAGAGCCATAATGTATTATGTGGCATATATGGCAGAGCCATAATCATTTGCAAACTAGGATATTTTGCCTTACATGTTTGAACTGCTTTTATGGAAAAAGGTAGGAGAAGTGTGGATGACAGAAACTGCATGGCTCAGAGACAAATGGCTTGTGATTCCACCTTTAAGCGTATTTGGGGCATTCTGTGATTGGAAACGTATTCCAATTCGTAAATGTATGTTAATATCAATAATTCATATTAAACCTTAAATAAACATATGTGTCCATTGCTTGAATTAAATTACATAATAAACTATAACTGGTCAGTGAAATGCCAAACAAATACAAACAATTGGGATGTTTCGCTCTTTCTGACCACACCTCTGACTTCGCCCACACTGACCCAATCCCCGGGTTATTCCTGCCCTCGGATTCTCCACCCACAGTTCCCCTACTTTTTTCCCCCACTTCGACTAGTGGCTGTACATTTGTGTGCCAACAGTGTTTGGCCACCCTTGCCAGTTTGTCCGTGGAAGGGACTTCCCGTCGCAGGTCCAGCAATAAATCTATGACAGCTTGTCTGCCATTTTCCCACAATATGCCTGTCCTCTCAGGATGGGGAGCAGACGACAGGCAGCACATGGGCCACTGCAACTGTGCCGCTGCACAGTAAAGCTCATAGTTATGGGCACCCAGCCCTCCCCTCTCTAGGGGTTTATACAGTTTACGCAGAGCCCCGTCTCCTGCCCAGTCCCCAAATCAGATCAGATAGTTGATGATCTGTGAGCAAAATATAAATTATTCATCATAATATGGATCCTATGAGTTTGGAAATAAGTAGATATGAAAAAATTGAATTTTCTTTTTAGCAGTCTTTTTTTTAAGTACTAATTTATCCCTTGCGGTTATTTGATTAGTTATACTTCAATATGGAAAGATGAAATATATTGAATTCTACAAAAAGAAATGTATTCTGAATCTGGAAAAAATATTATATTATGCATAAAATGTTAGTAAAATCAAAACGTTTTAGCTAATGCAGACCTAAGAAAATGTACATTAAATGTATACAATGTTATTTCTAAACATATAGAATCTAAATAATGTAATTTAATATATATGAAAAATAAAAGTAAACGAACAAAACATATCTGCACGTACGATGCGATCTCGCCGCTAAATCACTGACATTGCATCTGGAGACCTTTGTTATTAATGTCATCGGCAAAACAAAACGTGTAGTTTGGGGCTAATTACTTTGCCTCAAAGGTACTGTCCGGATTACACATCTCACACCCTTCTCTCATCATGTTTTCTTGCTGCACTTGGTACAGCACATGTGTGCACTGTCCCTGTTGTTCTAAGAATGTTCTCAATGAAACGCCAAGATGTTTCTTTGTGTTACGTCCTTGCTATATAAAATAGCTGAATTATAAATTATTAGTGATATCAGTCGCCGCTGGGAGAGTAATTGGACAGGGTGTTGGAGCAGCAAAAAAGACGGATCTGTCATGGTTTCATCAGCTTAGCTCTCGTGCCGCACTCTCACTTGTCAAGGGGGTATGCACGTATAAAATACTGGCGCAGGGCATTGCTTCATGCTGGCACGGGCTGCGGGCAGCCTGCACATCGTGGTGCACACGCTTGGGCTGCAGTCTCCCAGCTGCAAGGGTGCATTTCAGAGGGAAACACTTTGAATTAAACCTGCACTTGCATAATTTGGAATGCAAAGCAAGTCAGCCTTGTGCTACTTTGAAAATTGCTGATACAAACAAATGTTGCCAAATTGACTACAAAGACCAGAAGCCACTGGGGTATAAATAATAGTGAGCTTAAAGGAAGGAATAATTAAAAGACACATCTGGTGCAATGTTTGTATGTAAAATTGATTTGCACTTTCGGTACTAATGTTGCCCCTGATCTAAAATAAATTATATTGAAGCCAATCTGCATGAAAATACGACTAGAGGCAACAGGGCGGTAAAGATATTTGGTATCAAGCACATTACTAAAAAAAACAAAGACTTTTACTGTTACAAATACACATGTTGGGCGCATTATTTCCAGCGCGCCTTGGTGGTGTTCCCAGTAGACATGTCCAGCTTTCTAGAATCTTCCATGGTTTTCAGCCTCACAGAGTTGCATGCCACAATGCACCGCACATATACAGTGGTCAGGATGACACTTCATACCAGGATTACCCCGTCGAGTAACCATGACTCAGTGCTGGCTGAGGTTTACAATTGACCAGGGCGGTTAGTTTGGAGGAGGCCCATTTCTTCAAGTAAGCTAACCACCACTTACTTATATGACGGGCCGTGAGTGACTTTAGGAGAGTAGTTTTTATTGGTGCAGCAGGTGCAGTAGCCCCGGGGCTCGGAGGCCTTAAAGGTGCACAGAAGCAGGGACCCTTGCTCAGATAGCGCCCTGAGCGGAACGGAATTTGGCCCTGCAGCTGGAGAATGCCGCTGCCCGCGTCCCAAGCAGTGGGACATCAGCAGGGCAGCATTTTAGTGGCCGCCCGTCGGAGCCTTCCCCCTTGCTGCCTCGCGCGCGAGGCCTACGCCCACTAGGGTTATGACCCCCTATCGTGTGGAGCTGGAGGCGGGCCATTGGGGGCGGGGGGGCGCGGCTTGCCCCCCTACTTAGGAGGCCCTCTCGCCCTGTTCCTCCTCTGTTTCCTGCGCGCCGCTCCCTCCAGCCTGGACACGCGTTTTCCAGCCTGGACACGCGTTAATGCCGTCTGCACCACGTTGCTGCGATCGGGCCCCCCCTCTCAACGTCGTCGTGCTCTCCGGGATACTCCGTACCATCTAATTTCGGTGAGTCTTGTGGGGGGCGCAAGCAGCGCCCGTATCCCTGCGGGGCGATGCGGGTGTCGCCGGGGGGGCATCTCCGTGGTGCAACGGCGGGGTGGCAGGGCATCGGGGAGGTCCTTGTAGGATGGGGCGGCAGGTTGCGAGTGTGTCGGGCCGTTGTACGGGTGTCGAGGCCATTTGTCTAGGCTTCGTGTTTATGGTGCTCCGACGTTAGTCTTTCGTTCCCCGGCGCGCGAGAGTTAGCACTGTGCCCCGGGCGGGTTCCCAAGTACCGCATCGTTGAGATGGTTGCACCCGGGACTAGTAGGAAATGTGGTCCGCCGGCTTGAAAAACTGCCGACTTTGGTGCAGGAAACCAGGTTCGTGCCCTCGAGGTCGCGTCCACATTACGGTGCGCATGTAAGCACTCCAATACCTCCGGCGAAGTCGCGACATATAAATATGCAAGCGTTGCCCCCGCTTTACGGTACACATGTAAGCGCTCCAATACATCCTGGTCAGGTTCGCGCCTTATTAATATGCAAACATTTGCCCCAGTTTTAAGGCGCTCATGTAAGGGCGCCAATACCTTCGGGTCGAGTCCGCGCCATATAATTATGCACACATTTGCCCCGCTTTACGGTGCACATGTAAGCGCTCCAATATCTCCGGGTCATGTTCGCGCCATATTACTATGCGCACATTTGCCCCTGCTTTAAGGCGCTCATGTAAGCGCTCCAATACCTGCGGGTTGAGTACACGCCAGAGAAACATGCTAGCATTTTTTCCCCGCTTCACGGTGCTCATGAAAAGCGCTCCAATACCGGGGGTCGAGTTCGCGCTAAATAAATACCAACCGTTTTCCTCCGCTGCGCGCGCAAATTGGTCCCCCCCCCCCTGGATCCCTCCAGTCGTGCAGTACACGCACTGCCGGTCCGCGCGCGTCTTGGCTGCCCACGTCGGTTTGGAACATGCCGGAAGGATTGGGTCTTCTCCGGTGGCGGCAACGCACCGAGGATGCCGTGCAGCGCTCCCCGCATTCAACCGAGGATTAAGGAAGGTGTCATTTGCCAGCCCTCGTTTTTTTCTTGTTTTCCCGGGATATGGATGTAATGCGCTGCCATGTGGGCTTGCGGCAGCAATGGCGGAGTGCCTGCCATGGGGAGGATGGACATTGAGACGCCTGTCTCCACGCGCTTTGTCAAGGTATCGTTATCTTGATGGCTGGGCTATCGCGGCGGAAAGAGGTCAATGTATTCAGACGGTGAAATAGTTAACCTTTCATGTTTTTGTAGCGACGGCAGGAATGCCACTAGTTTTGTATTCAGACGATTTGTTATTAATTGTGAAATGAACGGAAATATTGCAGCAAAACTGTACAAAGCGTGGGCAAATGTACTTGTCTCCGTTGCAAATTTGACCCACAATTCATAGCATGCGTGCCACTGTGTGCCAAACGTAGCGGTGTTTCACGAGTGGTTCTAGGTACATGCCTTCATGCTGTGACGCGAGAGCTGATGGGTAAAAGTATTCATGTTTATTACATGGCATAAGGTCCGGCCTCAGGGTGCGTAAAGCGTGATTATACAAAATGGTAGCCAATGAGATTTACTACAAATGAAATATATATATATATATATGTTGTAGCATGATTTAAACAGGTGTTAGCCTCGCACAGTGCGTGGAATGGGTGTTACAAACTGGGTGTAAAGTACCACATATGATGTTTTCACTGTTACGTTTTGGGTAAGATTATTCATTGTGACACAGCTAATCGGCATGTTTCACAATTTAGGGTAATACTCAGTGGAATTTGCATTTTCGTTTTTCATCCAACAATAACTCCACCCCAGTTCTGAAATGCACGAGGTGAAGTTTGTGAATGGATAGCCAGGGCTTTCTCACAAAATATTCACTGTTTTAAGAGTTCGCTGTAAAAGCCCCTGATGAAGTACTCATTAGTGAGAAATGCATTGGAAACATCTCTAGAACACAACATGTGTGCAATGAAAGAAAAGTTAAATTTCTAATGAAATGTCAAAGGTGGCAGGAATGCATGCAGTGTCTGTGGGATGTAGCTGGCTGGTTGCTGTCGACCACGCTCATAGTTTGGGGGTCTGCTGTTCAGAATGCTTGTTCCACGGGGGAAGCTTGTGCCCTTTCTAACACTGTTCCATCGATTTCTGGTCAACGTCTTGGTCAATCTGTGCATATGTGCGAGTTGTTGGACAATATCCCAGGTAATTCCTTCTCAATTTCTGAATTGTGAGATTGTTTTGGGGTATATGCCGGGCCTGCACGAATGGGCATTGGCAGCACATGGTAAGTGTACCCTCGGGCGTGTTGGGGACATCTGATCTTGCCGTTTGTGGAAGGTTGATTTTTGGTGTCCAAGTTCCTCGACTATGTTACTGCTAGTTGGTTTTCCTGGCCTGGTCGATTAGCTCGGTTGGTTGTAGCGTGGTGCTAGTGGCAAGAAGGTCGCGGGTGCAACCCCCGTATTGGCCAATGCTTGTGGCATCGGTCTCTGTGGCGTAATCGGTTAGCGCGTTCGGCTTTTAAAGGAAAGGTTGGTGGTTCATGCCCACACAGGGACGCAAGATTGTATTTTCTAAACGGATTATAGAGCTTTCAGTGCGCTGAGCTAGTTGTTTTTCCTGGCCTGGTCGGTTAGCTCGATTGGTTGTAGCGTGGTGCTAGTGCCGCGAAGGTGGCGGGTGCGATCCCCGTACTGGCAATGCTTGAGGCATCGGTCTCTGTGGCGCAATCGGTTCGCGCGTTCGGCTCTTAAAGGAAAGGTTGGTGGTTCAAGCCCACCCAGGGACGCAAAAAATTGTATTTTCACTCATTGTAAAGCTTTCAGTGCGCTGAGCTCTTTTATAACAAAGTCAGAATGTTTAATTTTCCCTTGGACAGGGAACAGACAGCTCTCAAACACCCACAGTTCTTATCAGCCCATGCACATGAATTGCACATGATTATACAGCTTTCAGCTTTGGGGAGATCCTGGGGCCTATAAACGTCTTCGGTAGTACCGAGGACGTATCGCGTACAGGCTTGCCTGTGCATGGCGCTCCCGGGCCGCGCGGTTGGTAATCTCCGGTTGCACTTTGTCCTCCGGTCGACGCTTGACTTTTGTTATTTGACATGCGTACGATGGGAAACCACTCACGAGTACAGAAAGTATGCATCGAAGCCCAAACCCGTTTTTGCTCCCAGGATGCACAAACACAAATAGGACACGCTTGCGTTGCTTGGCGACTGCAGCAGTGGGATTGGTAGCATTCGGTGGCACTCTGAACATCTGGGTGCGAGGTATGGTGCTATCCCTCATCCTTACAGTAACCGCACCCTGATTGAGAATAGACATGGGGGAATTGGTTGCCGTGCACGCGGTTACACCCACGTGGGGGCCGCCATTTATTAAATTATATATTGACCCAGTCCTTGTCGGGGCCACGGCCTGATCACACCAAGCAGCCCTGAACTGAACTGCCTGCCAGTAGGGATGACATGTGTCTCCTACACTTTGCGTCCTTTGGCCCAGGTTACATTTCCTATACACTGATTCACATGCATATGATTGATTGGCTCGGCGGATTCTGTGTAAGATGCTAAGTTCGGGGACACCCTACACTGGTAGGAGTGGCACTATATAACTAATTCAATGCATCTGAGTGTGGTCAGGGAAACGTGGTCAGCAGTAACTTCTGGTATCTCTTGCCCTGCGCAATTGAGTTCATTTCTCTCCAGTTCCCTGGGAAAGGTTTGGGGGGCCAGGGTGATAGTTTTTACTAGTTTAGCTTTGGGCCAATGGTAGTTTTTGTCAGCCAGATTCAGAATAGCTGGTATTGCAGGACACTAGAGGCGGTTGTGTGTATGTCCAAGTTAGGGAATGGCATGCGTTGCCGATTAATTGATTAAATGAATAAAGTCGCATGGTCTAGCTCGAACAGAGCAACTGTTACTAATCGCAATGACATGGGTTCACACGCACTCGAGAGCCCCCCCCCTTTGCATTTATTCCCTGGTATCTTTGGCCCAAAATGCGCATTTATTAGGATTATCCGGTACTAGGGGGGAATCTCGTGGGCATTAGTTCCATGCCGGTGGGTACAAAGGGACGAAGCTGTGTCCCAAGTGGTGCAACAGGATAAGGGACGGTATACATGTAGATATATGTTCCCTGGCAGCAGGTGTACAAATATGTCAAGGTTCAGCCAAAAACCCAGTCTCAACCATGATGCAATGGTCAGCTTGTGCAAAGGTGTAACACAGAAATTGAGCGACCAATGTTATTATTGTAAGTTCAACGCTTGAGTCAAGAGATGCTGCTGTCTCATCTTTGCCTTGCTATTTAAAAACAGCTGGGGGTAAGGTTTCACTCAAATTAGTCATAGTAGCAGCTTAGGATTATAGAAAAGTCAGCAGCCGGTGCTGTGTTGAGGCAAGTTGTAGGCCTGGGTTTTGTGTGTCATACATAACGTCTTGAAGGTATTTTGTGAGTTCCACGCTTAAGTCAAGAGATGTGGCTGCCTTTTATCTTTAGCCTTGCTATTCGGGAACAGCTGGTGTGATATTTCCTGCAACTCAGTCATAGTGGCAGCTTAGTCTATACAGGATAGGCAGCAGCATGAGCTGTTTTGAGACAGGCGGAAGGCCTGGGTTTGTATATCATACTTAACATCTTTGAGGTTATTCTCCCTGTTCCACAGGGAGGCCAGGGAAAGCATAGAGTGACATGCTTTACCGAGACTTAGCCTGGCTTGCCGCTTCTGCGACCTGTGAGGTTTGTTTAGGTATTGTATGAAGGTGACAGAGGCTGTCACTGTTGTTTGATAGGCACCAGGGCCAGAGGACATTTAGGTGCATTGTGTGCTGGAAACTAAGTAAGCACAAGGAGCACGGGGGGCACTCCCAGCTCTAAAAGGAAAGTTGAGACAACCAAGTTAAGTTTCTATGCAAGGCTACGTTTGGTGGGGCAATTCCAGGGTAAAGCATTAAGCCAGACAGCCTTGGGAATTAGGCAGGCGTACGATTAGCTAAGATTTTGTTCAAACTGAGGGAGAGCATATCGACCACAAACAATTGTGGAACCAGAAAAAGCTTTACTAAGCAATGCTGTAGATTTCCGGTAGAATGCTGTATGGATAGGCTTCAGGGATAAGGCCATGACCTTTCTGGAAGGGGCATTCTTCTTCGACCTGTGTCGAACTGGGAAAGGAAGTAAGGCGGGCTGGAAGGGGCATTCTTCTTCGACCTGTGTCGAACTGGCAAAGGAAGTAAGGCGGGCTGGACAACTCCTATTTACCTGCGTTGGCACATCTTGCCAGGAGCGATTGTCAAAGGTTTTGCCTTCAGCCAGCCTAGGTTAACACCCATCTACTCCAAGCTAATTGTTCATGGTGGTATTGGGCCGCATTTTCACAGCCCAGTATATCGCCCCTGGGGTTGTCAGTGTCGTGAATTACTAAATCCCACTGAACTGGAGGTGTGGCCGGGGTTTTTACACTAGCAGAAGTTTGGGAGTGCAAGCCTCCACCTAGGGGGTGGCTGGCTGAATCTGATGAACTACTTCAAATGGTTCACAGCACTGCACGTGGGAGAGTGGCAATGACCTGTGCATACTTCAACCAGACTCCCGTGAATGGCATGCCCTCAGCTACATGGTGATGATTGAGAGAGCAGAGAGCGACCATACCTCTTGAATTGTGCACTTGAACTTGCTAGTAATGGAAAGGGCTTAACACCTTCTGAAATGAGCATGACCAGAGATGTGCGGCTCTCCACAGTCATTTGACAGGTTAATGGGCACGGCTAGCGGAAAAGCCAGATGTATTGTCGTCATTTAAGGCGGACGTGACCCAGGTATTGGCAAGATAGAGACACTGCCAACCATGAAGATAGGAACGAAATCATCACTGTGGCTCACAACTTATTATTTGATAAAATAAGACGTTTCATTTTCGAGCCATGATGTCGGTGCAATGAATTACCTATGGCACAGCGACTCCGGTATAACAAGGACTGTAGGCAAACCTATTAACTCCTTTCAGCAGCAATAAAGTCCAAAAGCTAGCTTCTATTCAACAAGCAAGGAATTGGTTACGCGGTCCCAGTGGAGAGTAAGAAAAGATTGGGATAACAGCGGGGCTAGTATAAGACTCGATCGTCAAATTTAATGTAACTTAATTTGCAAGTAGAAAGGCTATAACGAGGAGATGTTGCTGAGATATGGGTCAGTTTGTAGTAAACAGTAGGATAAGAAGATGTGAAAGGAAGAAAATTGAGATACCTGTGATGTCAGCTTGTGTTTATATACGTAGGTAAAGTGGTTAACCCACACGTTACCTTCACCCTGCTTATTGTGCTGTAGCTGTTGGGAACACAATTCCAAGACAGGAAGGCACCTAATTTGGCCAATTGAGAAATCTTAATAGGATTGCAGGTCCATAAGCGCCTATTCCACCAATGCCTTGTTACCCATGCCGTATTTTCCTGCCTGTAGAAACAGATTTAGGTGTTGCTCTTCTCGCTCAGCCTCTCCTTGGAGGCAGGGAGGTGGGAAACGTCCACAAATTTAGTCCTCGAGCTGAGAGATGTATTCTTCGGCAGCTCAGTCAGACACATTGGCTTTATCCGGAGTCATGATAAAAGCCGTCCATTTAGCAGTTACGTTAAAACGTTTTGTCCTGCTGAGAAATCATGCACCCCTCGCAGCAGCAGCAGCAGCAATTCAGGAACCATGACGCTATCTATACATCACCTTTGTAGACAAGGTGGAAAGTAAAACCTTCTTCGTGCTAGGATGTGAAGGGAATCGAAGGACTGACGAATTCAGCTATGGTTCAGTTCTGGCTCCACATGTAGGTGCTAGATCTTCCCATAATTACGTTAGGAAGATCTGCAGTGGCATCGCTAAGACAGTTAGGAACACCAGTAACGTCTAAGCTGAACGGCAGTAGGTCCCAAAGACATCCTTTGGTAGTCTGCCCTGGGCTCCGGAGTAATGTTGCAAATTAATGCCGTCATTTACTGGTTGCAGAACAGGACCCATAATTTAGCCCTCTAAAAGCTGGCTCGCAGGGTGGGCACCTATAACAGCGAAGGGAGGAAGGGGGGCTCTGGCAGCGACGGTAGCCTCCCCAGAGCTGTGGCGGAGTTACAGGGCGATCTGGATGCAGACGGGTACAGTAAGGGTACCTCTGCGACAGGCGGTACAGTAAGGGTACCCCTGTCCGGCACAGTAAGGGTGCCCGAGCCAAGGTCCAGGAGCCGAAGGGGGTTCTGGGAAGACCGCGACGGCGCCCCGTTAGTCCTTCGGGCGGTTGGGGGGCCTGACCAACCGGGGGTGTGCCACAACACGCTCCGCCCCTGTCGGAAGGGGCGGGAGTAGGAGACAGATCACGTGACCCAGTGGATGATCTGTAAATAATTATGTGCCACACTGCCGGGCATCGACCCACCGTGTGTGCTGGCTCACCAGGCGGGCGGAGCAGCAAGAGGCTGCCTGCCCTGGATCGCCCGTAAGATAACCCAATTTTATTATCATACTGTGTTGTATGAAATAAACCTGCAGCAGTTCTTCACCCACAAATAAAGTGTCAGTGTAATCATTGGGTGACGTCTGTGTATGCGTGTTGACTGAAGCGGATGACGGTGTGGTCACTATGCCGCTGCCCGCGTCCCAAGCAGTGGGACATCAGCAGGGCAGCATTTTAGTGGCCGCCCGTCGGAGCCTTCCCCCTTGCTGCCTCGCGCGCGAGGCCTACGCCCACTAGGGTTATGACCCCCTATCGTGTGGAGCTGGAGGCGGGCCATTGGGGGCGGGGGGGCGCGGCTTGCCCCCCTACTTAGGAGGCCCTCTCGCCCTGTTCCTCCTCTGTTTCCTGCGCGCCGCTCCCTCCAGCCTGGACACGCGTTTTCCCACCCTTTCCACTTACCCCACGTGTCAGGCACGGCGCGTTATTGGAATGTTTTAATGTTTTCTTTTTGCGTTGCAGGCGGAGTTACAGGGCGATCTGGATGCAGATGGGTACAGTAAGGGTACCTCTGCGACAGGCGGTACAGTAAGGGTACCCCTGTCCGGCACAGTAAGGGTGCCCGAGCCAAGGTCCAGGAGCCGAAGGGGGTTCTGGGAAGACCGCGACGGCGCCCCGTTAGTCCTTCGGGCGGTTGGGGGGCCTGACCAACCGGGGGTGTGCCACAACACGCTCCGCCCCTGTCGGAAGGGGCGGGAGTAGGAGACAGATCACGTGACCCAGTGGATGATCTGTAAATAATTATGTGCCACACTGCCGGGCATCGACCCACCGTGTGTGCTGGCTCACCAGGCGGGCGGAGCAGCAAGGGGCTGCCTGCCCTGGATCGCCCGTAAGATAACCCAATTTTATTATCATACTGTGTTGTATGAAATAAACCTGCAGCAGTTCTTCACCCACAAATAAAGTGTCAGTGTAATCATTGGGTGACGTCTGTGTATGCGTGTTGACTGAAGCGGATGACGGTGTGGTCACTATAAAATAAGGAAGCAGGGTGGTCCATTTTGTGTTTACTGGTCATTTACACATCAACGCAGTAATTGACCCTTGAGCACACATTTATCGGCACCTACCCCAAATATTCTGATTCCCTCACAGCCTAGCTGGATCACACTGGTGCAAGTTGGTGATGCGAATGGCGGTGTTGGTGTGTGTAGGCAGGGGGGTGAAAAGGAAACGGGAGAAGGAATGGGTTAACGTGGTGTAAAATGGCTCCTGCAGCATGTAACAAGCATTAAAAGCAGTTTACTCTGAATCATTGGAGTCAAGAAAGAGGGACCTGCTATCTATAGGCAGGGCTTTAAGTGGGATGAAAAAACTAAGGGGTCTCTCAAAGGGGCGTGGTCAATGTCATTAAGGGCGTGGCTTAAAAACACATGAGCTAAGAATCTGTGTTTAGCACGGTGTGCCACCCGACTTGTATTTTGCTGTTCCTGTCATTAAGTCCAGATATATGATACAACAAGTCACATCATACCTACAAGTCAGGACTATTGGTTTTGTCAATGGTTGCTAGTTGCATAAGATAAATAAGCAGCAACTATGGCTTGTATATAATAGTGAAAAAACGTCCACTTAAAGCCCTAGTGACACCACGACAATGTTGCTGCTCCTGACTTTCAAAAAGAGAAGGAAAATCCAGAGAGAAAATGACTCTCTTTAAAGGATTTCCCTTCCCCTACACCGCTCACCACACGGACATGATGTGACTGCTATCAGTGCCGTCCGGAAAAAAAACAGACCGTCTGTGCCAGGGCACAAAACAGAGCCCGATAGAGACCCGTTTCGAGGCCCCCTTAAAAAAACTGCCGGTGCTCAGACCCGTTGAGACCAGGCCCACTTAAAGCCCTGTCTATAGGACTTTAATACCGACAGCTCCGAGCGTCCCTCTGAAAATTGGCGCCCTGGGCCGAGCTCGCTCACGACCAAAGCCGGCCCTACACAGAACAGTCAGGTAAGCCTTATCCAATACTTCTGTAAAATATGTACGAAATGCAACTAATAAAGTAGGTATTCCCTCCGCACCGCAAAACGCCTCCTTCAGATATCCTTAATTAAAACCAAAGATAAACTCACGGGTGCACACAGTAATTCTAAGGAGCTAAACACAGTAGATAATACGTGATTGGCCATAGGATAATGCATATCGCTAGATGTACATACACAAACATGGAATGTGGGTTCACCTGCGCATATGGAGACTGCACTTTTTGTACAAGCAAAAATGAAGATATTTTATTGAGTTAGTGTTAAAACGCACACTCCTGGGGATTCAATGTAAAATGTGTGACAGTATACACCGTCTTGTTGAGGATTTTACCACAACACCGAACCAGGGACCAAAGTGAGAACCAAAGAGCAGACCCGGCAACTGTTGCACTGGCGTCATTTTGTGCCACGTTCATGAGTACGTATAAAGCAATGGGGTGACCCAGTTATGTGCTGAACCTGGGGATTAGTACATTAAGCGAACAGTGGTTCTGCCACCTATCAGCTTATGCAAAGCATCCAACTTATTTACGTAATTGGTCCCTCTTCTCAGATGAGACTAACAATTAATGCAAGAAATCAAAATAACGCCCAAAAAAAACCACATGTACTTCTGAATTATTATGTGATTTTATAACCAATTAGGTGCAAACTTTCACTCAAAGCATTGAGAACCGGACATATATATGCACACACAGACATATGATGTGTATTTACACTTATTGAAACATAACGTGAAGTGAAAATAAACCTATTCACGTATCACAACACAATATATACAAAGCAAATGAACAAATACAACAATCCACTTTGGCTCTTAGAAACCAGCTAGCGCTTCCAATCACACGTTGACTGCATATTTGCCTTTTGCCCCGTACACCGTTTTGCTGCCTTTCCGCTAAGTTCAGGCTATATAATTACCAAACACATACATAAATGCAAACATACATACAACAATCTTCCTTTATATTCCAACTAAAAAAGAACACATTTGTAATATTTTAAATTAAACATTTTCTACCAGTATCACTCTACATAGTAACATAGCAATATGCCAGGCCACTGGGGGTTGAATGAACACAGCAGTGATGGTGATGAGTGGAACAATGCATTGAAAGTCATTAAATATAATATAAGTCTGCAAATATTTATAATCGTTAACCCTTCCTTAGTTCTTCACAAATTAATGGAATGTCCTTTAAGTGAACTCCATCTCTTTTCTTTTCCTGAAGAGCATCGTTTCCAAGCACCAACCTCACTGGACTGCGTGGGTGAGATGCTCTGAAGGAAGCTGTACAAGAAAATAGAATAGAAGGCTTCTGTGATATTTAGAATTCCAAAGTCAGACATCAGCTTCTGCCCTTCTCTCCATCTCATTCAATTAGTATTCAACCCCCAGCAGCCTCTGTTCTTCCCCGCAACTCCCACTTATTTAATATTTGTATTCTCAAAGGAGTGTACTAGAGAGCAGAGCCAGGGCCTTTAGGGATCAAATACTGATTGATGCCGGCAATGATGATGCTGGATATAGTAATGAAAAGCATCCTTTGGCAGCCCCTCCTCTTCCCTTTCACTCCCTCCAAACCTAATGCTGGGCACTTCAAGCTAGTACTGAACTTTCAGCGCCCTGGGCAATGCTTACTTGCCTGGCTAAATCAGTCTGGATTGCACAAAACAGCAGTAAATAAAAAGTAAATAAACAGAAGTAAAAGATTATATTGCGTAAAAAATTGGGTAACTGGTTGGTGGGAACCACAATCCTTGTCAGGGTGAGGCACAAGCAACCCTAAATTAACCTGTCTTCAACCCTCTGGTAGTTTGGCTCAAAGAAGTCAGGCTTAACTTAGGAAAATGTGTAAAGTAAATATAAAGCACTTCAAACAGCAATAAAGCAAAAACAGAACACAAGAAAAATCCCACATCGGTTTTGAAAAAGTGAGTCAATTTAGTGAATAAATAAAGACCAAATTGGCAAAAAAAACAATCAATAGAACCGGGATAAGCAATTTTAAAGATTTAAGTGAAAATGGCGTCAAAAAGCACAAAGCCACAAGATCAAGTCGACCGCAATGGAACACAGGCTTGCTACAGGGACCGACAGGGACCCAACTAGGCCCACTGAACAAAAGTACCTTAAATCCTGATTACTAAGAGTTGCAGATTCCAGTGTTGAGGATGCGTTATGCAGCCGAGGTGATGTGAGGTCCTGGGGAGTATTATACAGTGTAAACCTCGTCATCTCCTGAGGCGGAAGCCGGGAGACCACCTAATTTTTAAAATTGTATTCTGTGTCACAATTTTGCTAAATAACTGTATTTTAAGCTCACTCACCCGTCTGCCACCACTGGAGCGGGCGCTAGAAACGCCGAAACAGCGATCCCTTCGCTGCAACATAGTAATTGGAAACAAACAATTTTGCCGCCATTGACGGCGAGGGAGAGAGGCCACGCCTACTCCTAGGCCACGCCCACCCGCCGACTAGAGTATAAAACGCTGCCTTCAGCGCCACGAAGCCAGAACCTCGTCATCTCCTGAGGCGGAAGCCGGGAGACCACCTAATTTTTAAAATTGTATTCTGTGTCACAATTTTGCTAAATAACTGTATTTTAAGCTCACTCACCCGTCTGCCACCACTGGAGCGGGCGCTAGAAACGCCGAAACAGCGATCCCTTCGCTGCAACATAGTAATTGGAAACAAACAATTTTGCCGCCATTGACGGCGAGGGAGAGAGGCCACGCCTACTCCTAGGCCACGCCCACCCGCCGACTAGAGTATAAAACGCTGCCTTCAGCGCCACGAAGCCAGAACCTCGTCATCTCCCGAGGCGGAAGCCGGGAGACCACCTAATTTTAAAATTGTATTCTGTGTCACAATTTTGCTAAATAACTGTATTTTAAGCTCACTCACCCGTCTGCCACCACTGGAGCGGGCGCTAGAAACGCCGAAACAGCGATCCCTTCGCTGCAACATAGTAATTGGAAACAAACAAGTTTGCCGCCATTGACGGCGAGGGAGAGAGGCCACGCCTACTCCTAGGCCACGCCCACCCGCCGACTAGAGTATAAAACGCTGCCTTCAGCGCCACGAAGCCAGAACCTCGTCATCTCCTGAGGCGGAAGCCGGGAGACCACCTAATTTTTAAAATTGTATTCTGTGTCACAATTTTGCTAAATAACTGTATTTTAAGCTCACTCACCCGTCTGCCACCACTGGAGCGGGCGCTAGAAACGCCGAAACAGCGATCCCTTCGCTGCAACATAGTAATTGGAAACAAACAATTTTGCCGCCATTGACGGCGAGGGAGAGAGGCCACGCCTACTCCTAGGCCACGCCCACCCGCCGACTAGAGTATAAAACGCTGCCTTCAGCGCCACGAAGCCAGAACCTCGTCATCTCCTGAGGCGGAAGCCGGGAGACCACCTAATTTTTAAAATTGTATTCTGTGTCACAATTTTGCTAAATAACTGTATTTTAAGCTCACTCACCCGTCTGCCACCACTGGAGCGGGCGCTAGAAACGCCGAAACAGCGATCCCTTCGCTGCAACATAGTAATTGGAAACAAACAATTTTGCCGCCATTGACGGCGAGGGAGAGAGGCCACGCCTACTCCTAGGCCACGCCCACCCGCCCCTTTTCCTTCCCATAAAAGATGTGCAATTACCGGACGCGCAGCGGACGGGCGCAGCGGACGCGCCGTCAGCGCGCCGAAGGCGCGCCAAAGGCAAGCCCGTCTGGGCCCGTCCGGGCCCAGACGGCCTCAGGCCCAGACACTATGCCCAACTCACAGAATCGCATATCCTACACCTCGGATACACTCCGAATCTCGAACACTAAAAAACATCCTCAGTGTGAATTCATCCTTAAGGATGATACCCCGTTCACAGGATGCACCCTCTGTGACCCCCCTGAAGCCACGGAACTCAGCCAAACGCTTCGACTCGGCCTCCTGAACTGCAGGTCCCTGGTAAAACACTCCCACGAGATAAACCTCCTCACCCAAACCCTCTCGCTAGACGCCCTGTTTCTGACCGAAACATGGCTGACCCCCAACAACGACTTTGACTTGGTCAATGCAACCCCCCCCGGCTACCAAATCTGCTGCCTGAACAGACCGGTCGGAAGAGGTGGCGGGCTCGCCATACTCTATAAAGATAATCTCAGCTGTAGAATCGACGGCGGCACGGTCAAGGACTGTGAAAACTGTAATTTCACCCTCCAGATCTCCCCAACCACTTCAATATCGGGACTGCTGGTGTACCGACCACCAGGCTCGCTAGGAGATTTTTCAAGCACCCTGATGGACCACATCCTTCTAAAAACAATATCAACCCCCAACTTCCTCCTCTTAGGGGACCTGAACCTACACTTCCTAGACCCGGCGGATAACACTGCCGCCAACCTACTAGCAGACCTTATGTCAGCTGACCTCCTGCTTCTGAATTCTAAAGCCACCCACGAGAAAGGACAGCTCCTAGACCCAGTCTTCACCAACATTAGGAACCTCCAAACCCAAGACCCCACTCCTCTCCCATGGACTGACCATTTACTGGTCCCTATGTACTGGTCCCTCCAGTCCACCCCTGTTCCCAAACAGAAAACTAGGATACAAACTAGACGATGGCACAAGTTAATACCAGAAGAATGGGAAGCGAAGCTACGGGAATCCGCTGGCCCCCTCTCAACCGACCCTAACACCGCCGATAGAGAATTCAACAGCTGGCTCACCAACCCCCTAGACAGCCTTGTCCCACTAACCAGCTCCCTTAAGCTTGTAAAAAGGATCAACCATGCTCCTTGGTACACTCCGCCCCTGAACATGTTAAGGAAGGAGTGCAAAAAGACAGAACGTACATGGAGAAAAAACAAATCGGCGATGGAGAAAAACGCTTATCAAACAGCCATGAAAGCTTATAAACAAGCCCTCCATAACGCAAAAAGCTCTTTCTATGAGGAAAAAATAAAGAACTCCTCTTGCTCAGCCAAAGAGACTTTCTCTATCCTCAAAGAGCTCCTCCATGTTCCAGCCCCCCCGCAGATACCTATGGACCCCAAAGCAGCCGTAGAAAAATGTGTCAACCTGGCCAATTTTTTCGACGATAAGATCAAAAAAATCCTTTCCTCCCTTCCTGCTACCAATTCTGCCACCTCAGAAAAAGCCAAGGATTCATCCCCTTCGTTAGGGAACTCCCCTGATAAACCCGATTCACCTCATTTAGCGTCATTCGGACCAGTCACCGAAGAGGAAGTGGCAGCAACTCTAGCATCTACTAAGAGTGGCGCCCCCAGTGACTCAGTTCCCATACGGTTCGCTAAAGACATCACTCGGACCATCATAGCTAAACTTACTGCCCTTATTAACACCTCGCTTGTCCAAGGAGAAGTCCCACAAAGCTGGAAGGAGGCTGTCGTCAAAGGACTACTCAAGAAGCCTTCGCTAGACCCCGCGGACCTATCCAACTACAGACCCATCTCGCTCCTCCCTTGGATAGGTAAGGTCGCGGAGAAGCTTGCAAATAAAAAGCTATCTCACTTCCTAGAAGCAAACCATCTCCTTAAAAACTCCCAGACAGGCTTTAGACCAGGCCAGGGCACTGACACCGCCCTCCTTGCTGCCGTAGAGAGGGCAAGAGAAATCATCGACACTGGAGGATCAGTGGCAGTGGTCCTCCTAGACCTAAGCGCGGCATTCGACACTGTCAGCCACCAGGTCCTAGCCCAGCGCCTGGATAACATCGGCGTGAAAGACAGCGCGTTGAAATGGCTCACATCCTTTCTCTCCCGACGCTCCTTCCAAGTCTGGGAAGGAGAAAGCCGCTCCCCCTCTATCCCCCTCCGGTGTGGAGTGCCTCAGGGCTCTTCACTGAGCCCCACGCTTTTCAACGTGTATATGGCCCCACTGGAGGAGCTGGTCTCACCATTCGGAGTCACTATCGTCAGCTATGCTGACGACACTCAGCTGGTGGTGACACTCTCCCACCCCAAGCTAGAGCCCTCCAATCTTCGAGACTGCCTCTCCAACGTCCATCAATGGATGAGTGACTCAGACCTCAAACTAAACGGGACAAAAACAGAGATCCTGCTCCTAGGTCACAAAACTATGAGCCTTCCCTCCAACCTCTGGCCCGCCTGTATGGGTGAACCCCCTACTCCCAAGACAGAGGTTAAGAGTCTGGGAGTATGGCTGGAGACAGATCTCACCTTTAGGACACAGGCTAGGAAAACAGCTGGCATCTGCTATGGCCTACTCAGATCATGCAGAAAGGTGCTCCCTTTACTACCATCCCAGTCCCGTCTTCTGCTGATTCAAGGCTTAGTTCTATCCAGGCTGGACTATAGCAATGCCATTTACCTCGGAGCACCGGAAGCCACTCTCCAAATACTGCAAAAGACCCAGAATGCCGCAGCTCGCCTACTCACGAACACCCCAGCAAGAACATCAGCCAAACCAGCTCTGAGGAAACTTCATTGGCTCCCCGTGAGGGAAAGAGTCGTTTTCAAAGCCCTTTGCCTGGCCCACAAGGTTCTGCACAACGCCGGCCCCCCTATTCTGAATAATTGGATCACTCCATACAGACCGACGAGAGCGCTCCGATCAGAACAGGGAAACCTTATCATTGTCCCCAGGGTGAAGAAGGCCCGCATAGGTGGCCGCCGCTTCTCAGTCAACACAGCTAAAAAATGGAATGCGCTCCCCCCGAGTCTCAGAGCTGAACCAAACCTCCTACGATTCAGGAAGTCCCTCAAAACCCTTCTTTTTCCCTGATTCGTCAGCAGCTTCTCTTTGCCCCCTCCTTAGGAGTCCGAGGTTTCAGCGCTGGGATACTCGAGGGTGACTACGCGCTCTATAAAAAACCTAAAATAAAAAAATTTAAAAAAAATACACAGTGGGCGCACAGGTGTGTGAGCCCGCTTTGTGTGCCACCACAAAAGGAGAAGCAGGTGGTTGTGCGTCTCCTTTTGTAATACCGATAGGACTGTTGCACCTGTTGCGACAGTGCTATTATAAGAGGGCGTTCCATCATTTGCATGGGGGCATTGCTTTACCTATGCACCTGCGCCGTATTATGGACATGGGCGCAGAGCCAAACATGCATTTAGGAGACGCACTGGAATTGTGCCACAAAAAGGTGCATTGCGTTCTTTGTAATACATAGCACAATCCCTGTTTGCGCTGGCGCACTTTTTGAAAGGTGTGCCATGGCACAAACAGAGATTCATAATATGGCCACTGGTTGGAGATGTTGCGCAGTGTCGGTTGCAAGGAGCTGCAAGGCTACAATGCGAAGTCCTGTGTCAAGGGTGCATCATGCAGCGGTGGTTCCAATGGGGTTGCGGGCTGCAATGCAAAGTCCTTGCATCAAGATAGTCCAAGCAGCAGAGACAATGCGTTGGTTCTACTCAGGGCTGCACAGTAGGGGAGATGCGTCGGTTCAGCTGGATCCTCGATGGCTGGCAGTGCACATTCAGGGCCACTTCCAAGGGTCCAGGCCTGGGGTGGCACCACCTGGCAGGGTAGGACTCGCAGATGCCAGAGTGCAGGTGCTGGGTTCATGGTTGTTGCAGCCTTCTGTCCCTTAGTCTTTAATCAGGAGGTCAGCCATCTAGCCCTTGGAGTCACTCACGAGTCGTAGGTTCAACAGATGCAGGTCCAGTCCTTCTGACTGAGACAAGAGGGCAGCAGGCCAGCACAGCAGGGCAGAAGGCCTTCAGAGCAGCAGTCCAGCAGAGTGGTTGTCCTTTCTGCAGAACAGCAGTCCTTCTTCCTGGCAGAGTCAACATGTCCAGAAGTGTACTGAAGGTTTGGGGTCTCAGGTCCAACAATTATCCCTGGTTTCCACCCCGCTGAGGTGTCAGGCATCCGGTTCCTCCCTGTCCTCGCCCAAGCTGGGTTGCGGTCACGAAAGACTAATGACAACCTCTTTGTGAGAGTGCTCAGGTAGAGCCTTTTTTGATGTGCAAGTGTGGTAAGTGATAGATTCTCCCACTCTTTAACTCAGAGTGGCCCATCCTGTCAACACCTATTTTACCTGTGTCTCACTGTCTGGGAGCAATACACAAAGGGCAACTGACAGCTACACCTAGTGATGTGACTCAGGATCAGACTGCAGGCAACAAATGGTTAGGACAAGAAAAGGCCAAATAAAGTGAAATTTTCATAGTTGTGATTAAAAATCTGACTTTGCCATTAAAGAGGGATTTTAATTACAATTCTTTTGACATCAAATTCCATCGGTCTACCTGCTCCCAATTTGAAGTTACAGCTTATTAAATGTAATAAGGTAACTCCAGTGTTATCCTGTGGGAGAGGTAGCCTTGCACTTTAGAAGATTTTCACTACCAGGATATGTAAAACCTTAAAGGTACATGTCCTACTTTTTAAATACACCGTACCCTGCCCTGTAGGCTGTTAAGGGTAGGGGTGGGCGGAATTTGAGAAATTCACTTTCGCAAACTATCGCGAAAATGATAAAAATCTCCGCAAACACGCGGAAATATCGCGAGGACGCAGAAGTTTTTTTCCCGCCCGTTCGCGGTATCTTCTGCGTGATCGCGGCTCACCAACTTACCCATGCGGTTGCTCACGGGCGCAGCCATCTTGTTTTCACTTGTCTCGCGGTGCATGATCGCGAGAAGAAAGACGTTAATGCGGGCGCGAACAGTCGCGAGCCAGTGCAAATGGCTACCAACAATCCCACATCTCGTGGAGAACGCGACCGGATCGGGAAAACTTGTCGGCGAATGCGGGGATTCAGGTAAGGCGATCGCGCGCACGCAAGAATGTATTTTTTTACAGCGCGAGCAAGAAAATAATTTCCGTTAAGATGCGGATTGTGAAAATTTTTACATTTTTGCGCTCTCCGCGGAACGCGAAAATGTCAAATTATAGCAATTTCCGCGAGCGGAACGGAATTTTCGCCCAGGCCTACCCTAGGGGCGACTTATATGTATTCAATTTGAAGGTTTCTTTTGCTAGGTAGAAGTGGCAGTTTAAAAGTGCACAATCAGTGCTGCAGGCCCACAAGTACATTTAATTTGTAGGCCCTGGGTACAGACATCCCCCACCTCATTAGGGACTTACAGGTAAATGAAATGTGTCAATTGGGTATAAGCCAATTCTACTATTTTTTTAACGCGCAAGCACAAGCACTTTAGTACTTGTTAGCAGTGCTAAAGTGGTCGGAGTCCTAAAGCCAGAAAAGCAAAGTCAGCAAAACAGGACGGTCGAAGGCAAAAAGTTAGGGAAGCACCAGACTAAGGATGCCAGGTCTGACATATTGTTACTGATGATTCATAAATGTTGCAGAGTATGCTGCTCTAAAATGGCTGAATGTGGTGCCAGATGTAGGAACAGGAAGGTCAAAAATGGTGTGTACAAATTGCGCACAACTCTTGGTGACCTGACTGACATTTTGTGATGCAACGTATATACTATTAGAATGAAATGCAAAATGCTAGTTCTCATTGTGTTGCAGAACAACTTGCCTAATGGACATAAATTAGGCAGGCCGCTATTTGGGACCACTTTTGAAGCAATTGGCTACCAAGGCAAGGCTGGTGGCCTGCAAGGGACTACAGATCCTCATCTCCGCCTTCGAATTCTCAAGCACAAAACCTTTTTTAGAAAAAAAAAAAATCCCATTTAGAAAGACATCAAAGGAGCAGGTAGCAGTCCGCTGGAACACTGCCTGCTCCTTCAGAGGCCGCCCAGCACAATAGCTAAGGAAGAAGCTGTTCCTTGCAAATCAGTTACCATGTCCTTTGAGGTGGTGGTGACGTTCCAATGGATTGCGACTGCAATCGCAGTTTCAAATCATTGATACGTCTCATTGGGAAACGCTAATAGGAAGCGACCGCTCTTTCACTTCCCCTCCTAATTGCGATTCGTAATGTGTCAAGCACCATTTTGCAGGTGCAAACCCTGTGATTTTGTAAATCACACATGGTTTGTGACTGCAAAATGGTTTCACACATCTGGCCCATGCCTATCATAACAGGAGGTAGCATCCAGTGGAGACGTCTATAGTACTGGTCTTTGGACACACACTTTGCCATCTTACTTGTCAGGCACATAGCTAAACATTTACCTGTACATTTTAACCTTAGTGCTACCCTATAGCAAGGTGGGGAATTCAAAGTGCACAACATAGTCCCAGCAACAAAGCCAGTTGGCTTTCTGAGTTAACCCAGCTCTGTTAAAAGTTACTACAATCTGGTGTATGTATCTTTGAATTGCTCGCTTTTAAAATGCCTTCTTTCTTAGTTGAATGATTTAAGGACACAAGAAAATTATGATTTACACACAATTAATTATTATCTATTAATTGTGAAGTATAAAATATCTCAGAAACAGGTATTTAACTGTAATATATGGTAGTGTTGAAATGGTGGCGATAAACCGTAAAGAAAACAATTTTGGCCGAATGTAGTGGGAACTTCACCCGTCGCATATAGTGGTGAAGGAACCACTGAGTGGCTGCTGGTGGAGCCCGTAGTCAGTCAATGGTCTTTCCACTACAGGGCTGCAACCTTTGATTGCCCTATGTAGGGTGGACAACACAATGCATATTTTTCTTGCCTGGGTCCCCCCTCAGTCAAAGAGAAAAGTTCCCGTGTGCCAGGGCAATTGTGATTTTGTTTTTCATAAATGAATACCTGCTCTAGGGATTTGTTTCTGATAAACAAAATAGAATGGAAAATTGCATAAAAGTGCATTGGCGAAAGTGCTTTGCTGCACAGGTGGATGGACTTCCGGAAAGGGATTGTTCCCAACATGGCAGCATTTTCTGCATAGGGTGGGTGATACTCCACTGCGGGTGAGAGGTGAGGCTTTCACCGACCGGGGACCGTATTATGGATTACGGTGCACTCTCTTTCTTAGCACCAAGTGCACCTTTCCTTAAGCACTAACAAGGAGAGTGCGCCATATATTGTTGAATGCGCTGCCCCAAGGGCAGCCGAGAAGTCATGCTGCCCTGGGGACAGCGCATTAAAGTGAAATACGGAGCAGCTTTGAAGCAGCCGCTTCGTGTTTCACTGTGCAGGCGGCAACCCGTCTGCACTTTTAAGGGGGATTAGAGATCCCCTTGCAGGCGGGTGAAGTCAGTGGTGCACCAGCCTGCAAGGGGATGCTTGAGGGGGGTCCATAGGACCCCATTTCTTCCTCCAGAGGGCTTGCCACCAGGGGGCGCACTAATGTGCGCTTCTTAACAGCTTCTTTGCCTCTGCGCCCGCATCTATAATACAGAGAAGAGGCAAAGGGATTCCCTCATTTGCATGGGGCCACGCCTCCATACAAATAAGGTAACACCTTATAGTGATAGAGCTGGTGCCATATGTGCACCAGAGCTGTCTGTTTTACAGAAAGGGCAGCACAAGATTCTGCGTCCCATTCTGTAATACCAAAGTGCCCCGGGGGAGTGTAAAGCGTGCACAGAAATCCATTTGCGCCCCTAGGGCCTGTTGTATGATATGGTCCATGGTGGTGGAATAGGCAGACTGTACGCCTCAATCTAAATTTAATTTCAAACACATCTCATCTTCTCCCCTCTCCCCTACCTCACCCCATCTTCTGTCCCCTGCACCTGATTACTGTAGCTTTCACTATTATAGAGTGAATCTAATTTAAAATAAAATGCCTTGGTTGAGGTGGAAATGAGTACAGGAAAGTGCAGGGAATTTCTGAATGTGTCTTTTCAGATGTTTAACGCTTAAGAAAACGTAGATTCGCTCACTTTTCTGAACTATCTGGAGATCTTTACAGACATCCGAAAAGCATTGTAAGCGTTTTGTGATTTATTCAAAAGTTCCAAAACAACATCATCAATAAAACATCCGTTTAGTGTCAAAGAAATAGTCGGCAATGATGATTAGAAGTTATGGTCAAGTTTCCAATGAAAAGTTCTTGTTTTCATTTGCCAATAACTGTGGCATCATTTGACAAATCTGAATGGAATTTGGTAGATACCACATTCAGTTTAGGCGTGCAAGGTTAAAGAGGGGAAAGTTAAAGTGCATTGGATTTTATTTTAATTTTTGCAGTCCACTACAGCAAGAACCGCCGAATACAATCACACCATACATGGCACAGGATGCAGCTTCACTCTTAGAAGAGGCCTTTTTATGCATTGTTGTAAATATCTTTGGTAGTCTTTGATATGTTGTGGGTGTCGGCCAGGTTTCAGGGATTATTGAAAGGTATATCTCAACTGTTACTTTATGGATCCAACGGTGCTAACTTAGAAAAATAAACAAATCATATTTGATATTACGACCCTGGATCTGGACACCATTCTAGGCTGCCGTGACTGAAAATCTTTGATGCAGCCGCTATTACACAGTGCGACAAATTCACATTCTTGTGGATTCTGTGTCTCAGAAGTGTTTTGGGAGGATGCAAAATTGTGGGGGATCCCTTGACCCCAGGGACTAAATGAGGAGTGCCACCAGAACACATGATACCTTCAAAAATGCCAAGAAAACAATTAGGGTTACAACAAACAAATGATGGACGGAATGCTGACAATGCAGACATTCTCCCCCAGTCAAGAGATCTGGGTTAAATCCATCGTTCTTTTGCCCACTACGCCACCCCAGTTCAGACATGGCCATATGCAAATCAGTCTTGACCCTGTGCCTCATGGGAACAGTCCAGCCCGAACTGCCAAGCCATGTCTTCCCTGGACCGGAATCAAGCATCCTAGGACTAGTTTCTGGCTATCAGCCGTCATCAGCCAGGATAGCTTGACTCCAGTGGCGTAGTGAGCACGGGTCCCATGTCTGGGAATACCCATCCCACTTAGGGCGAAAAGCGTTACAACAAACAAATGATGGACGGAATGCTGACAATGCAGACATTCTCCCCCAGTCAAGAGATCTGGGTTAAATCCATCGTTCTTTTGCCCACTACGTCACCCCAGTTCAGACATGGCCATATGCAAATCAGTCTTGACCCTGTGCCTCATGAGAACAGTCCAGCCCGAACTGCCAAGCCATGTCTTCCCTGGACCGGAATCAAGCATCCTAGGACTGGTTTCTGGCTATCAGCCGTCATCAGCCAGGATAGCTTGACTCCAGTGGCGTAGTGAGCACGGGACCCACGTCTGGGCATACCCATCCCACTTAGGGCGAAAAGCGTTACAACAAACAAATGATGTACGGAATGCTGACAATGCAGACATTCTCCCCCAGTCAAGAGATCTGGGTTAAATCCATCGTTCTTTTGCCCACTACGCCACCCCAGTTTAGACATGGCCATATGCAAATCAGTCTTGACCCTGTGCCTCATGGGAACAGTCCAGCCCGAACTGCCAAGCCATGACTTCCCTGCTTATCGGGGTTACAGTAGATGATTGCACAGATGTAGTGTCATATATAGCAGATTCGAGGATGTGTAACTGTATTGCACTGCAGAATTTCTGATATACTTGAATTACTTCCCAGATGTAAACAGGTAGTATTGCCGGTTGCTCCAATGAATGTCCAGGAAAACTATTTCAGAGCAGCTCATGCACCAAAACGGAGGTCTCACTCAAGGAGCTAGGAAATTGTGAAAAGAAAGAGCCCAGTTCTCACTCAACTTGAAACAGGTCTACTCCTAAAAAGAATGGAGTAGGTTTGTAATACATTGCTACTGAGTCAGGTATAGGTTGTATCATCAATCATATTGACATTCATGATGATTTTTATTTCTTCACTAGGAAAAAAATAAAAATTGCACAACTAACTATAAGAAATGTAGCTGATATTCCACCGAACAGATTTAAAAACAAAGAACTGAAAAAGGAAGGAATACCTTCAAAAATAGTCTTAAAGCCAGTCAGCAAGCCAGATCCAATGGTTTAAAAAAATGGATGATGCAGTTATGTTTGAATCATGAAATATATTGTGCAACACATCAGCAAAATGCAACTGGAATTGAGTTTGCAAAAGTTGCTAAATCACAGCTGAAAATCAAGCTGTTTTCAGGCTAAATGTTTCTGCCGTAGATGTTGAAGGTACCCCTTTCTTAAAGTTAAAAATGTTGAACTTGCAATGAGCATGTTTAATTTTTCAAGGCGCGTTTGTATCACATTAACCTTTGGCCAAGAGACACTTTGGAACATTTTTTGTCAAGGAAGGATAAAATGTAATACCTTAATATTTACTGTTTTTTGCACAGTTAACATAGATACACAACCCTGGGTCAACCCACAACAAGATTAATTTGTTTAGATGATATAGAAACTATATCCTAGAAGAGTGTGATCATAAACAATGAAATCAGCAGCACAAGCAAGTCCTAGATTCAATGTGTTACACGTGCCGTGAATAGTGATATGTTAAAAAATCTTAGGGCCAGATATACGACTGGTATAAAAAGCAACTCGCTAGTTGCGCGAAATTGTGACTCGCAATTTGCAAGTTGCTAATTGATACCTACGTACAAAAGAGACACCATAATTGCGAGTCGCTAATGACTCGCATCGCTATTTTGGTTCACGGCTATTTGCGAGTCGGTAAACGCTCGCAAATAGCTTACGCCTCAGAAAAGGCCTTTTTGCATAAGCAAATAGCGAGCGCGTCAGAAACAAGCCCAAAGTGCGCACGCAAATTGCAAATGCGAGATAAACATGGGAAAACACTTCCTGGTTGAGCTGAAGGACCCCAAAACAGGAAGTGGTGACCCAGGATAATCTTGAGCAGAATCACTAGCACATGGTTAGGTGCAGCAGCACAGTTCAACACTGCTGTTTGGCAATCAGAGAAACCATGAGCAGCAAGGCCAGTGACAAGGGTGGAAAGGAGTGGCTGAGGAAGCTCAAGTTCAAGAGAAGGAGATTGACATAATTATTGAAGAATGCTGCAATAATCACAAGGAGCTGTTTGGGTGGGTCACGCACACTGTTCCTGAGGTGGACAAAAGAAAGATCTGGCGAGGAATGCAGCAGCGCATCAATGCCCTGGGTGTGGCACACAGGTCCCTGGATGACATCAAGAAGTGCTGGTATGACCTGCGCTCCAGGACCGAGGAGAGGGTGGCAGAACGTCTGCAAGAAGTACAAGGGACAGGAGGAGGGCTATCTACCGCATCTGAACCATCTGCAGCAGAGGCCATGGTAGAAAGTACCCTGGAGAGGGTTGGCCTCTTGACACATCACAGCCACCACTAAACCCTGGTAAGTGTGAAATGTGTTAGAAATACTCGATTCACCACTAAAGCCTGTTCTGCGCATCACCCCCTAATCATCCACCCCCAAAAATCCATTGCCACAAAACAAAAAACCCAAATGGTGCATCATGGGATATGTAGACATTGACATATACAGTGTAGTTAAGGAATTACATGAGCTTATAAACATTACACACCACTGAGGTAGTGATTGGCATATTTTATTTTCTCTTTACATCTTTTGCTACATAGATACACCACTGAGGGGAGAGCATAGTGCAGAGACCAGGAGGAAAGCCTGGATCAATCCCAGATGGAGGAAGGGCCGGATGAGGGAGCATTAAGTGGGCCAAGTTGCCCAGGAGGACCAGACACAGTTGCCGCAACCACATCACAGGCTACAGCCAGTGTGACACCAGCCTCATGGCAGTCAGCACCATCAAGACACTCCATCCACCAGGGTGTGGGAAGTGCGACCAACCCAGCAGTCGATACGGCGCATGTAAAGTAGTGTGCAAAGTGAGCCACCTGCTAGAGCACCCAGTCATGTGTTGTTTGGAGGCCTGGAACAGGCAATGTTAAGAATGCAGCCCCTAAAACAAAGACAACAGAGGCAAATTAATCTAAAGTGACACAGGGATTCATGAACATCACCAAAATAATGAGTGAAAACCAGTGCCGTCTGGAAGCTAAATTTGATCCCCTCACAGGTACCATTGCCGATCTATGTAAAGAATTGGCAGAAGGAAGGGTGCAGCACAGACGCATTAAGCGCAGCAGGGGCCACCAAATGGATGCTTTGGCCAGTGCTATTGGGAGGCTTGCACATGCGACGACCCAACACACAAAGCGCACCCTGGAGCTCCAGGTGTAGATGGACCACTATAGTGGGAATGTTGCTCGGGGCATGCAACAAATTATTGCAGCAGTGGAAGCACTGCAAACCAATATGTTTACCAGTGGTGGTGCTGCGGAGGGTGCAGACGGTGAGGTATCCAGCCACAGTAGCATCTCTGCTACGGAAACACCCCTAATGCATAGGAGCAGCATCTGCCAGGCTAGGATTGCAAGTGGCAGCTTTAGCCAGGCTGACGGAGAAGCAGAAAGTGAATTGTTTAGAGTTACTGCACACTTATTGGGGGACATATTAGTTCTCAAATTGTGGTGATGTAACCACAATGTAGTTACGCATTTGTTCTAGCATACGTTTTGTGATGGACAGGTTGTCCTGATTTTGTTTTTGCAAGCTTACACAATGAAGCACCAATTCAAAGTCACAATTTGTACTGTCTTATGTAGAGGGTAGTGAGTAATTACTTTGGAAGTACCTTCAAAATAATTGTTAGATATCTGGTCTCTGTGCCTTCTCCCCTATACTGCAGAGCTACCATCCCAGTGCTGTTGGGCATGTGGTCCTGGGTTCTCATCCTCCAACTCAGAGTCAGACAAATCCATGGGCAATCCACCCCTGCAGGTCATGTTGTGAATCATGGCACATGTTGCCACTATTTTGCAGACAGTCTCAGGTGCATACCACAGGGCTCCGCCACTCTTGTGGAGGCACCTAAAGCGCCATTTTAGGATACCAAATGTTCGCTCGATCATGCTCCTTGTGCACCTATGTGCCCTATTGTACTGCCTTTCATGTGCTTTGTGGGGAGACAGGTACGGTGTGAGGATTCATGGTCGCAGGGCACACGCACTGTCATCTGGTGAAAGAAATATGATGGTGAGACAACATGCAGACAGACATAAAAGTGTGAATAAATTACTCTGGAGACCTGGAAGATCTATACCTAGTAGGTATCGTTCATCAAAGTCACCTCTTTCTAATTTCTGGTATATGCCACTGTGTCTGAAGATGTATGAGTCATGGATGCTTCCAGGATATTTGGCAACCAGATCTGTGATGATGTTTTTTGCATCCAGACAACTTGGATGTTGAGAAAATGTATGTTTTTCCTATTACAGAATATGTATTCTATGCAGGATGGGGGACATATGGGCACATGGGTCCCATCTATGCACCCTATAACCTGTGGAAACCTTGCAATTCTGTAAAATTCCAGGTTTGTTTCTTCAAGTTCCTCATCATCCCTGGGCAGGTAGATGTGTTGATGTATGTGGTGTAGCATGGCATCTAGGAAATTGTGAAAGAAATGCGAAAGCGCACTCTGCGACACACCTCCGGCCACTGCAATGGCATCCTGGTAGCTACCAGTTGCCAATAGGTGGAGGGAACACAACACCTGCACATGTGTGGGGATTGCATTGCTGCGGAGGGTTCTGCTTTCCAGTTGTGGCTTCAAGGTGTATATGAGGTCTAGGATGACAGCGCTACTCAGCCTGTGCTGGTCATAAATCTCTCCCTCTGTCTTCTCAAGCAATGTTAGCCTGATTCTGAATATCCTCTCCTGTCTCTGTCTCCTCTGCCGAGCAGCTAGTATCCGCATCCTCCTTGCTATCACGTACAGGGATGCCATTGTGGATATTTCCATGTGTGCTGTAGGAAAGTGTTGTGAATAATTGAATTTCATGTGCCAACAATTAGTGAAGCACTTGAAATAAATATCAAACAAAGAAAAATATTGTTGAATATTTGAAAAAACTCTCGTCGAACTATCAAAACATCAAACAAGGTTGTGCTCGAAACTAACAATATTCTGGAAATAGATCCTTAGCCACATTCAAGAGTAATGGGGTACCTGTTAAAACCAAATCTGGCAGTACTCATCCGGGGCATCCGGCCTCCAGAACTGGCTCATATGACAAAAAGGGGATTGGAGACTTAGAATGAATATTCTCCTGACCGTCTACTCCTCTTAAATAGGAGTAGACCTGTTTGCAAGTTGAGTGAGAACTTGGCTCTTTCTTTTCACAATTTCCAATCTTTTGGACACTGCTGGCCATGAAAACGTTGACATGGACCATACATTCCATAGACAGTGGAATCCATTGGTGAACAATTTGTAGCACAAGTGGATGAAGCTTGGCTGTCCCAGATCCTTGCGATCCTTATGAATGACCACTTGAGTCATGGATATGTATGTTGCAAATTTCCATTTAACATGCACGCCAGGAATCCTTGTGGTGCAGCTAATAAGAATATGCTTTAGTTGCTTATGCAATACAACAACAACAATCCTTTATTGTTTTTAACAGAAGCCATAGCAACGACATAATTCTAAAATTGCCTTGGTTAAGACAAAGTAAAAAAAAAAACAATAGTTTAAAAATCACCCTCAATTCAGAAGCTAATATATATACATTATCTCTACTGACCATCTCAAAATAGTAAGAAGTAAACATATTTCCACATAATGATAGGCCCAGTCTGGTTGTGGTTGCATCATGTGCAACAGTTTCCACACAGTTTACAGAATTAGGGAAAAGGAATGAAAAGTATAGTGCACATGGAACATTTTATATATAAAACATGATACATATAGGTTCAAGGGGGTAACATTGACTTTAAAATCATGATCCAGGCAGCCCAGAGTTAACTCGCCACAGACCTATAAATCAGTGGTATGTCTGTTTTGTAACAAAGTCCAAGTGCAGTGTTGCAAATTAAAATAGAAAACATTTTAAATAATGGTACTACCGCTTATGGAGCAAATGTTTTAATTTCTGTACAAAATAAGATAAAGTGCAACACAATATCACACCCCACCCAAACTCCCAGTCACAGATTTTAACTGTGCATTGATTATTTGCAAACTTGGTCTAGTAGGGGAAAATATAAATGAAATGTAATATGTAAAGTGCAACGTGCCTCATGGACTATTTTTTTAAGATAATTTTACAACCTCCATGATTGTTTAACAAGGAAGTAGTTTGCAGTCAAGGTGGAGAGTCGTGCATGTTGCAACCATGTTTAAGTTTAAAGCCAAATGATGCATCATTAACCCTTTGTGTAATTTCGAAATTAATTGCTGCTGGTTTCGTCCAAAGATCACCATAACCAAATTCAGTTAAAGTTCTTTTAACATAGAGTGCCCGTGCAGTATTTGAAAGTTTAGACTGCTCTAATGCTTCAATCACAGCTTGTAGGTAGGATGACCCATATCAATATTTAGTATTTAGATGCTAACAGTACATTGCAGTAGCCTGGGCATTGTGTTAATTGGTGGGTTTCACTCCTGCTGCTTATGAGATATCATAGCGCGTTAACGAGCCATTACTGTCAATGTCAAAGTTTTATTATTCCTTGATGTAAGTTCGAACCATAAAACTAATAAAATGTCATTGGATAAACAAACAGCAAACAATACATGCTTGCAAACTATCTGATTTTTCTAAAAAAAAATATTAAACAATATATTCATAAGAACTCAACTATCGAGCTGTAACGAAACAAATATCAAATAATACTAAGTGCTACTTATTTGTACTTGAAAAAAATTGCACTTGAATACATGATTATATGAAATACATAGAATACCTAAATTAGAAATTATGATAATTGCAACAAATGGGTGTGTAAGAGTTTGTTTGCTAGAATGGTTGATTAGCTCGAAATATATATATTATTTTGTGTGTTAATGTATTGGTATTTTGTGGAAAGTATCTGAAACTGAGGGCATCAATGATATGTTTTTATGTTCAAGAGATATACATTATGGGACACTGCTGATATGGCAGTGTATGGTAGTACATTGTGTATTGTGTAGTTAAAGGTATTTTTCCTCGTAAATGTAGATGTTCCATATATTCTCATTAAACAAGTAATTCATTATTGTACAGTATGTAGTGAGGCGTTGTATGTGTGACAATATGTTCAAATTGGAAAGAGATCATGATGGAGTAGAAGTCAATGTTTAGTAATCACAACACGGGTGGGAGCAAAGTTTATTAGTATCTTAATTTCACATTTTTCTAGGTTTTGTGTTATAGCCACTATTAAATATCCAATCTACCTTAACTGTTGATCGAGCGCAAATTGCCCTGGCGTTGTAGGGGTGCATCATAATCATCGATAGTCCGCACCCGTTTATAATCTTTTATCGGGTTAACTTTTGTGCTATTAAATCGTGTACTGTAATAACGTGTAAAGTGAAGTGATGGACATATTTTGTATAATGTGGAGAATCTGCATTTTAATCACGCATGATTAGACTTAAACTTGAGGTGAAGCATTCTGTAGGTGACTAATGAACATTATAATCTGTACACTTATGCAACACATTGATTTAAACGTGCTCAGTATTAATGATCATGCATACGTGTGTTTTACGACTTTACATGTTGTTTCTTATGTTGGCCTAATTCCGTAGACCTATTGTGCATTTTTCCCTGTCGCTCTCTAGCTGGAATTGCTAGTGGAATTCTCATGTATGCAGAACTTGTCCTTTCTCACGTTTTACATTGCAGGTGGAGAAACGCATCTTTGTTAGTTCGAATAATGTCTTTGTTTTAGGAGTTAGGCTTTGGGAGGAGAAGATACATTGAACGGCGATTCTGATAATGTGGGATGATGTTCTTTCTCACCGGAGAGAGCCTGGGAATCAAGGTCATCGAGCCAAGGCCCGGGAGCATCGCTGCTGCATGGAAAGTTACCTACGAGGAGGTGTATTGTATGGATGGGGTGATATCGCAAGGCCTGATAGGACGGTCTGAATCTATTCTTCTATTGGGGTTAAAGACAGTGTCCAGGAACTTCTGCTTTGACTAGAGAGGAGAGAGCACTAATGCTCTCTACCTACAAACCTCCAATGAGGGGGAATCTGGATGTAGGTGCAATCCTCTTATGCGTCTGATTCTCAAAGTAGTTATTTTGTGTCTGTTACATCGCCTTAACTTTACCCTTAGATTTGGCTTTGTATTGGGTCCAATGTATTTCTATACCCTCATCTTGAGGTGTTTGTATATTTATCTGTTCTTGGCTGTGTAATAAACAAACTAAACTTACTTGGGAGTCTGTGATTCTTTTGAGTCATGGGTCTTTGGAATTGTAATGTAAATTGGCTAATGATAATTTTCTCCCCTCCACAAATACAAGCAGACAACAAAGAACGATCGGCCAGGGGTTCCAGAGTAAGTCTAGAATGTGGAACCCGGCTTCTTCAGTTGGTAGCAGTGTAGGATAATTTTGTCTTGAAGTGAGGGGAGAATCTAGAAAGCTCTAGAAAAGATTTAGACCCATAGAACCCCAGAACAGAGCCCAATGATCAAGAACGGACAACGACCGAGTGTGGTGGAGACCGACAGAGATTGATGGTGCAGCGTGAACAGTGGTGAACGGAGGAGTGAGTATCAATAAGGATGCGTCGTGTGATAGATTGCGGTGATGATTTGATTGTGTGATGTCTTGCAGAGTTGGGATGAGAGTCAAGTGAATGTGGTTTCAGGCCGGTCACATGCAGTCCATGAGTTTCGTTTTGTTTTGGTTATTGGGCTCAAAAGTACCCTAAGAACCCGGGATATATTTGTGGTGTGAAAAACACTGATTTGTTGTTATTGTCTGACCGTTGGTTTGTTGGGAAGTCGTGAAGCGCTATCGACAACCCGCCTGAGACAGGGGACTTTGCGTGAGTGAACTTGTTAGAATCGTGTTGAAAGCCTCATTCACAGGGGGTGAACTACATCAATTTGATTGGTCAGCGCAGGTCGAGGGTCATGGTGTGTGAATGTTCTTGAGTGATAGAATTCTATTGATCTTTTAGAAAGGCAGACAATTACTTGTTTTGATGATTGTGTGTGTGATTGTGTAAAGAGAGATTGTGAAGGAGGGTGAACCGCTGCGAGGAGGGAAAGGTGATGTCAGGGGATGCCGTGCTGCGATAGGTCGGTTGGTGTAACGCCATGCTGCGATTGGTTGGTGATCGGAAGGAAGGTTGAAGAGAGAAGTCTTGTCGGTCGAAGAAAACTGGTTTAATCATGCAGTGTTTTCAAATATTACGTGATCTCTGTAGGGGAGATAGAGGAGTAGTGACTCGAGTGGGTGAGGAAGCACTGCCTGAGGATACCCCAGCACATTAAATGGCCACGAATGTAGGACTCCACACTATAGTTTGGAATCAAAATTTGCACAAGATTACTGAAAGAAGGGAGATTTGGCTTTTCCACGCTATGGCTCATTCCGATTAGAGGTATTGAATCAGTTGAGGGGAGTGATGTCTTCATTAAGGCCTCCACCCATATCAACACAGTTTGAGGCACTAGACGCTTGGATGGGGGCAGTGTCATTGGTAATCTTGAATTTAGATTTGAGAATGTGGAAATCTCCATTCAGAGGACCCATGGGAAGGATATAAGAGGTAGGAACAGATTGGGGAGCCTCTGGAGATCAGCATGTCTTGCAGATTACAGTGTCTGAAAACTGACAAAGAAAGCAAAGTGGTGAGGAGGAAGTACAGAGTAGCAGCTCAAGTCAGGGAATGATCAAAGCTGCAGTAAAGGCAAAGTTGTTAGATGTAGTGAGGCTAAAAGCAGAAGTAGATGAGATAATCAGTGGAAGCTTGCCTTTAGAAAGAATAGAACTTTATGAACAGGATGAACTGTTGTTCGTTGCAAAGGATGTCACTCATAAGGGAAGGCGAGCACACAAGAAACTGACAGAATTGGCCCAAAGGCATGATGTGTATTTGTCTAAAACAAAAATGCTACAGGGAAACCATAGGTTGACTTATACCGATCAGGAACTGGAAGAGAAGAGAGTCATAGGTTTGAAAACACACATTTGAGAGTTGGTCATAGGGATACGTACATGGAGCATGCTCAATAAATGGGAGGGAAGGTGTACAAAGTAAAAGAATGTAAGGAAGGTGGTAGGAGATACACCTCCGCCAGGATGAGGTATACCAGGAGTTGAAGCTTACCCACTGTGAGAGGCACCGAGTGGAGCGTATGTGCATGTGCCTTGGAGCAGGGGTCATTTGTCAGCGTTCAGAAATGACTTTCCTCGGCTGAGGGAGAAAACCGCCGAATGGTATAAGCAAGTCGATCGCTTTGTGAAGATTTCAAAGGTGTTGTGGATTGATTTGAATACGCTATTTGACATTGTGGTTCCTAGTGACTTGTGGTCCGCTTGTAAAATCGCTATTGATTGGCAATCTACTGAACCAGATAGAGACCCCATAACTCATGGTCCTTTACCTTTGGTTATGAAAAAGTTCAAACAAGTAATTACATGGTTACAGTGCAAGATTGCCCCACAAGATACTGATTGGGTTAAGAGAGAGCGAACTACCCAAGAGCCTAAGGAATCAGTACACGCTTATTATGAAAGGCTGTTGCAAGCCTTTAAGCAGTACAATGGATTGGATACTTTAGACCCGAAAGATATGGTACAATTTGTGTCCTAGTTTGTGTTGGGTTTGAGACCAGAGATAAGCGTTATGATCCAGCAATATCTAATCTGCTAGCAAAACAAATCAGTGGACGAGATCCTATGGTATGCCAGATATTGTAGCGATGAGGAGGATTCTAAGCACAGGAAAATGAAGGACAAACTAATGTTGGTCCTGATGAGGAATGCGAACAGGGTTAGACATTGGTACCTTGAAAAGGACCATTGCTTGTCATTATTGTCATTATTGTCACAAAATCGGGCATTGGAAGCGTGAGTATAGGCCAAATCTGGCGAATCAGTTTCAAAATGAAAAGGGTGTACAGGTGGCACGTGTTATCAATACTGCGACGAGACCGAGGTCTGTAAATGGGGGGTCCGAATCAGTTAGTGCATGTACCCCAACCCCTGAGGATCTCTCAGGGTAATCAAGCGTATCATCAAATGCCATTCATGGAGACACTGGATGGATTCGATCCAGACGCTGAATTTCCAAGAACGCCTCAGTACAACCTAACCTCGGAAATGGTGGCAGGAATTACACCAGTGATTGACTCCATGATTGCACAGGGCATCCTAAAGAGGATCATGGGAAGTCCATGCAATTCACCTAAAATGGGGCTACAGAAACCGAGTGAAAAGTATAGGATTGTGCAGGATCTGTGAAGGTTCAACGCGATTGTGATTCCATGTTGTTCTGTGGTACCGAATCCATCTGTGATCTTATTTCAGATTCCTTGCGAGGCTGAATGGTTTACAGTGATTGATTTGTGTCAAGCATTCTGTTCGATACCCTTACATGAGGAAAGCCAATTTTTATTTGCTTTCCGGCTGGAGAATTGTGTGTTAACCTGGTGTCGTATTCCACAAGGGTATACCGAGAGGCCATCGATCTTTAACCAGATCCTGAAGAAGAATCTTGATAACTTGGTGCTGCCGAAAAGCTCAGTGCCTGTGCAGTACATTGATAACCTCCTGGTTGCGTCAAAGACTGAGGAGGATTGTGAGGACGATGCTATTGCTCTTTTGATTCACTTGGCAGAAAATGGACCCAAGGTGTCCCTGAGCAACCTTCAGTATTGTTTGCCTGAAGTACAGTATTTGGGTCATCACATCAAGAATGGCAAGTGGAAGGTGTCACCATTCCGCATTGAGGTGATCATGAAAATGAATCCGTCTACTACACAGAAAGAAGTCAGGATGTTCTTGGGAGTGGTTGGCTACTGCCGACAATGGATTCCCAAGTTCTCATTGAAGGCGAAGCCCTTACAGAGACTGACGCACAAGGATGTGAGTGATCCAGGACCATGGGATAATGATTGCTTGGTGGCCTTCTTAGAGCTGAGGGAAAGCCTGTGTCGTGCCCCAGCTCTGGGAATGCCTGATTACAACAAAGCATTTTCATTATTTTACTGCGCAAAGCAGGGATGTGCACTGTCTGTACTCACCCAGGTACATGGGGTGTCCGTAGACCAGTGGCGTACTTCTCAGCCACATTAGATCCTGTAGCTTCAGCATTGCCTGGATGTCTCAAATCCGTTGCTGCAACTAGTGTCAGCATTGAGAGATGTGTAAGTATTTTATTGGGTCATCCTCTTACTGTTTACATTCCACGCTCAGTTGAGCACCTGATGACGAGAACCAAAACACAGCACTTGACGAATAACAGGCTTACTCGTTATGAACAGGTCTTATTGGCCTCCGATAACGTTACCTTGAAAAGATGTTCCGTGTTAAATCCTGCTATTTTGATGCCTGTTCCAAGTATTGAAGGGGAAGACTTTGAGGACCATGACTGTCTGGATGTGACTGAACTCTGTACCAAACTGAGGCCTGACATTGTCGATGAGCCACTGCCTGAATCAAACCAAGTCTTTTTTGTCGATGGTTCATGCCTGAGGGACAATGAGGGTTACCTGAGAGCAGCCTTTGCTGTCTGGACCATTTCTGGAGTTGTGTAAGCTGCTTGTTTACAGGGAGTACACTCCGCACAAGTGGCTGAGATCATTGCCTTGACCCGTGCATGCCTTCTTTCGAATCAAATCCGAGTCACTATCTATACCAATAGCCAGGACAGTTTCGGTGTGGTTCATGACTTCGGACTGCAATGCTCACAGAGGGGGTTGTTGATGTCATCAGGATCTCCTATCAGGAATGGCAAATATGTAAGATGACTGTTGGAAGCCTTCCAGCGACCAAAGGAAGTGGCGTGGTAAAGTGTGCAGCTTATGGAAAGAGGGAAGATTTTGTCATTGTGGGTAACAAGTATGCAGACAAAGTCGCCAACTTTTGTGCTGTTCATGCTTGTATCTTTAATGGGGATTATGATGTTGGCCATAGTGGATACTTGGGATGAGGTCAAGCGTCTGCAAGGAGAATTCTCTGATCAAGAAGAAGCCGGTTGAATCAAAGCAGGTTGTGAAAAGAGAGAAGATGGCATTTGGGTTTCAATAGATGGTAGAACAGTGTTGCCGGATTGTCTTTTGAGTCCAATGGAAAGACAGATACATGGGGCTGTTCATATTGGGAGAGATGCGATAGTGCATGTGTTCAGACAGACGTGGTTTAAACCAAGATTCCATGTGTTTGCAGAGGCAGTGTGTCACAGGTGTGTTACTGTCAACAGATGAATGCTGGAAAGCAAACAGTGGTTGCCTTGAGTCACATTGGGAAGTCAGGAGGTCCTTTTAATAGGATCCAGCTTTATTTCATTGACATGCCGAGGTGCAATGGGCTGAGGTACATTTTGGATGTGGTGTGTGTCTTTTCACAATGAGTAGAAGTATATCCGACTGGAAGTTGTGACTCAAAGTAGCCAAGTTATTACTTAGAGAGCCGATTCCGCGGTTCGCGTTTCCAACTTCATTGGAGTCAGATAGAGGAACACACTTCCATAGTGAGATCATGAAGCTGTTGTGTACTGCCTTACAAGTTGATCAGAGACTGCACTGTAGCTACAGGTCAGAGGCATCTTGCATGGTAGAGAAAATTAATGGAACTCTGAAGATGAGAATGGCAAAGGTGTGCTACTGGACTTCTCTAAGTTGGCTTGATGCATTGCCTTTGGTACTGATGAGTTTGCTTAGCATTCCAGATAGAAGGACTGGATTATCCCTGCATGAATTTTGATGGGGAGGGCGATGCGCCTGCCTGCAGTGCTGTCTACAGCGTTGATAAACATCACCGATAATCCGATTCTGGACTATTGCAAAGGTCCATTCGGTGTCTCACCAGGTTGAAGCTGAGACTGCACCAACCCCGAAGGATCTCTGCCATGACCTGTGTCCTGGGGACTGGGTCTTGGTCCAGAAACATGTGAGGAAGAGCTGTCTCAATGCCCGTTGGCGAGGTCCATATCAGGTGATCTTGGTAACGAACTCCGCTGTGAAGTGCGGAGGCTTGCCGAACTGGATTCACACCTCTGTTACCTGCAGAGTTTCAGGTCCCTGAAGAGAATCCAGCCTGGGCTGCAAGGCCACTGGAGAGGGCAAGCCAAGCTATGAGGGTCTCTGACAAGGCTGGCCACCTGCCTGATCGAGCTGAGGGGGGTCACGCTACACAAGGCCCAGGTTTTGACTCTCAGGGAGAAGTTAATGTTGCGAGTGGTATAGAGTCAGACTCAGCTGAGGAGGCTAGTGTGGAAAGAGATTGGGTGCTAAGGAAAAGGACTAAGATTGCAAGTGAGTCATGGCCTGTGAGACAGAGGAGGCAGAACCTGAGACTAGCACCTGAAAGAGATCTTGCTCCCATGTCAGAAACGTCTGAATCAGAGCAAAGTGACACAGAACAAGCCCAGGAGAGCTTGAGGAGATCGAGGAAAGAGAGAGTATCGTGCCGGAGATACGCTGCCCCAGAGTGGACTTATCTGATCACAGATGCTGGGAACAGTGAGGTCCGGGAGAGTGAGGTCTGGATGAGTGAGGCGCAGAACCTCAGTGCTGATAAATGAGATTGAACTGTTAGTCCCTGGAGTAGAAGCCAATGGAGTTTTGACACTGACCGTACCGGATCCTCCGAGACTGAGTGGCCTGTGAAGCTTGATTCTGGAAGACCTTAGGTTTCCTACTTTTGGGTATCAACAACCAGCTCAGGAGATTGCAGCATTTTGGCTTGAACCTTTGCAGAGTGTTATTGAGGAAATTAGCTCTGATCTTATAAGGGATGTAAATTAAATTATGTACCGTAAATAAAATGTATTCCAAAGAAGATAACCTAGACCCGAGTGGAAGAAGAACCAATTGAGGGAATTTTCCGTAGAAGAAGAAATAGGGCTTGGAAATCTTTTGGGTTGTGTAAATAATTGCGCCAAGAATTGTGAAAAGTTGTTTCCGTTACTTCAAGGAACTGTGTATGAACTTTGTTGTCCAGCAGTGAGAAGCAGAGAAAGAGACTTTTGCATTGATCCTCTTGCTGTCACAACCCAAACTCATTTGAAAATGGAGTCTGGAATCACAAACCACAGAAATAAATGTTTGATAGGTACATTAATAGGAGGAGTGATCATAGGTATAGCGATAGTCATTATCATGTCAGTTGTATGTTCACATGAAACAGAAGTTGACGGGGTGGGAGTACATGGGACATCCACACCTAATACTTCTAGTATAAAAGAGGGTACATTAGGAGCTGACAGTGCTATGATTCATAAGGCTAGTCGCTTATTGCACATAGATTTGTCAAAAGGTGATTACACATTGAATGCTTATGTGAAGTTGTTGTATGAGTATGTAAATACGATGGATGTGAGGAATCGTTGTGTGTATGCAGTTATCAGCGTCAGTTGAAGGGGGTATCAGATACCACCACTTGCCTCTGACGTATGGTATCACATGTAGTTTGCTACTGAGCATGTTTTTTGGTAAGGGTCATTATGTGTACTATTCCTCCAATTACAATGTGGGGCTTTCAGAAGTTCCAGCTTACAAGCATCTGAACAAATATGATTTTTACAAGCAAGAAGAGACAATAGGAAAGTATTTCATAACTACTGTTACATTAGACACAGCTTACGCACATAGACATGATTTGACTTGTATGTAATCTGACATAGAGAAGAAGTTTGTACACTAAGCAGAAGATAGACATAGACAATTAGCAGTTAAATTCAACAGTAAGCAGGGAAATTTTGAATGGACCAAGGAGGAGTTGGCTCACAAGGCTAAGGGAAGTTATGGTCCAATAGCTTTAGACTGAGAACAATGAGGAAAACTTTGTATTAGGCAGGTACAGACGTACTATGATAACAATTTTGTAGGACAGAGTGTGTGCGATCACATCCTTACTATTGAAGCCACTGCGAAGAAGTTCCTGGAGGAGGTGCTACAAGTGGTGCCAAATGTGTACTTTGTGTGTCGGAAAAATGCGTATGTCCGATTGCCACTAAATTGGAATGGCACGTTATGTGGCTGTAGTTTTCCCTAAGATATACCATGTGGAGAATTTAAAGCCTCTGGAGGAGTCACCGCACACAGAGAGACGTGGTATGAGTGCGGGAGACATTGTGGGAGACGTATTTGGAGCAGTGATACCAAGTTTGGGAGTGGTGTTGAATGATGTCAAGATTAGAAAGTTGTCAACAAAGTGGATAAGTTGTCAGTCAATCCAACGCAGTCATTGTTGCATGTGGACGGTGAGATGGTCTTGATAAGAGCTATGGTGATGCAAAACCGTCTAGCAGAGTTAGTTAGTTGGAAGTTAGTATGCAAATCTTGGAAAGGAAATTCTTGGGTATATTCTGAAGCCAATAGTCATAGTTGTGGTTTGTGTCATCCTTTTGAGGGGAATGGTGAAATCTTACAAGTGGCGTAGATCCAGGCAAGTTGAGAATTCTCTTAGAGAGCGTGAGCGGAGACTGGAGAGACTGCGGGACAGTCACTATGAGAATCTCAAGAGTTTGCAGAAGTTTCGACAAGGAAGACTGGCTATGACTTCTGTTTACTTTGGTTCTTTCTAAAGGGAGTAAAGTGAGTGTGATGACACTAGTCATCAGAGGGGGGATCTGATAAAGCACAAATTGCCCTGGCATTGTAGGAGTGCATCATAATCATGGATAGTATGCAATAGGTATATAATCTTTTATCGTGTTAACATTTGTGCTATTAAATCGGGTACGGTATTAAGGTGTAAAGTCAAGTGATTGGGATATTTTGTATATCGTGGAGAATGTACCTTTCGATCATGCATGATTAGACTTAAACTTGAGGTGAAGCATTCTGTAGGTGACTAATGAACATTATGATTCATACACTTATGTAACACGTTGATTTAAAAGTGCACAGTATTAATGATCATGCATATGTGTGTTTTATTACATTACATGTTGCTTTTTATGTTGGCTGAATTCTATAGGCCGGCTGAATTCTATAGGCCTAATGTGTATTTTTCCCTGTGGCTCTCTCTAGCTGGGATTGCTAGTGGAATTCTCGTGTATGCAGAACTTGTTCTTTCTCACGTTTTCGGTTGCAGGTGGAGAAATGCATCTTTGTTAGTTTGAATAATGTCTTTCTTTTAGGAGTTAGGCTTACGGAGGAGAAGATACATTGAACGGCGATGCTGATAATGTGGGATGATGTTCTTTCTCACCGGAGAGAGCCTGGGAATCAAGGTCATCGAGCAAAGGCCTGGGAGCATCGCTGCTACATGGAAAGTTACCTACAAGGGGGTGTCTTGTGCGGATGGGGTGATGTCGTAAGGCCTGATGGGACGGTCTGAATCGGTTCTTCTATTGGGGTTAGGGACAGAGATCGGGAACTTCTGCCTTGACTAGAGAGGAGAGAGCATCTTAGAATGAGCTCTGTAGCTTGATGCTACTTGACCCATTCAACCTGAATGGTCTTCTTATGAAGACTTTGTGAGCTGACACCTTATCAGAATTTGCCTTGGGAAATGCTAAGTAGGGATATCACCTTAGTGGTAGTGTAGGGACTGAGTAATGCTCTTTACCTACGATCCTCCAGTGAGGGGGAATCTGGATGTAAGTGCAATGCTTTTTTGCGTCCTGATTCTCGAAGTAGTTATTTTGTGTTTGTTACATCGCCTTAACTTTACCCGTAGATTTGGCTTTGTATTGGTTCCAAAGTATTTCTATACCCTCATCTTGAGGTGGTTGTATATCCAGCTGTTTTTGGCTTTGTAATAAACTAACTAAACTTACTTGGGATTCTATGATTCTTCGGAGTCATGGGTCTTTGGAATTGTAATGTAAAATCGGCTATTGATAATTTTCTCTCCTCCACACTTACAAGCAGACAACATAGAACCATCAGCAAGGGGTTCCAGAGTAAGTCTAGAACGTGGAACCCGGCTCCTTCACTGTTCTTTATTTTTAGTCTTTGCCATTGTTTTTTTAGAAATCTCTTCTAGTGTTTGAGGCACACCTCATTTAGAATATGCCCTGTTTGCTATGGTGTGAATGATGCTGGGGCAGTTGTCAGCTCTCTTGGCTATCATACCCCTCATCTTTTTTGGACATGAAGGATAGCTAAGACTTTTGCTAGCCTGCCTGATGCCCTTGTTGCAATTCCCTAGAGTGTGCTGGGGCAGCTGTCACCTGTTCCACGTCTTCTTCGGCTGCAAAATGGTGGAGGTCAAAGAGAACCAGAGACAACGTCTCCATTGTGGGCTGTGCTGGGGCAGATGTTAGCTGTTCTTGTCCTTCCTCACTCTATTTTGCAAGGGGGAAGGTGTTCTTTCCTAACTGCTAATGGAGTACCGGAAGCCATTTGTAACCTGTTAGAAGCGTCTTTTGTCCTCAAAGTGGTACATGCCAAGGAGGACTAGGGCAGGTGACAACTTTACCAGCGTAATGTTCTGTGACAGCTGACCTCGGGCCCTGTTTAAAATAGCAGCTGTCACTCGTCATGGGCCTGTTTGTGCGGTAAGATAGGGTGGGCTAAAAAGGACCAGGGGAGATGAGTCATGCTGAAGAGCCTTGTTTGCTATAATAATGTAGAGGGAGTTTGTGCAGCTGTTACCCGTCTTAGCACACCTTCGTCCTCCTGTTTTTCAAATTTAAGGTGAAGGATGCTTGAGACACTGCTATATCCTCATCAGCCCTAGTTTCCCGTTAAATGAAGTTGTTTCATAGAACATGAAGATCATACATTCAGAGATAGCAGCTGTGTAGTTCTGATAACCCTCACTGTGCATAAAACTGCAATTTTCTTAATTATTGTCCCAAGTGTAGGTGTTGGCCCTTTACCCGCATTGTTATACGCTGAAGATGCATTTCTGATGGCTTACATGCCCAAAGCCCTGCACCATTGAGTAACTTCTTTTGCCCACTGTATGGCAGACTCAGATCTGCTCAACAATTATTCTAAATTATATATGATGGCTTATGGTCCTAAACCCCTGAGCGTCCCCACTTTATCTGTTGGTGACAAACGGCTAATATGAACTAAACATCTTTTCTTAGTTGGTGGTCATCGATGACTCTTCGGGGACCTGGTCCTCTAACATCTTGAACTGTTGTTTGAAGCTCTCTCACTCGGTGGGGACTCTCTTTAATTTTCCCAGGCCATCTTGAAGCCGATCAGTTATTCCCATGGTCGTGTTATACAAGATGCAGTGGATTGCCACTGGTGATTATGAAGCAGGAATTTGGGGTTTTGCTAACTGTACACCCATTGAGTCTGAGGAGAAGTGTTTTTGCAGACGGCTCCTGGCTATACCCCTTTCAGCCACCCACTATATCTATCTATCACGAAGAGCTAAAGCTTCAATATATTGAGTATCATATCAAATGGCTCTCAGTTTGGCTTAATCCTGAAGCCAGACTAAACCAGCTAGTTATTAAAGACTGCCTGTCTTGCAATAACAGTCTTAGTATTCCTTGGCTCATTTTCATCCGTAAAACACTCTCAGGACTTGGCCAGTCACACCTTTTTGATAACCCCATGTTTGTCTGCGTGAAAGATAAAAACAGATCACAATAAAATTCCTAGAAAGTTTGCACCTCTCCCTAGGAAATGGGGAATGTGGGAAACCCTCAGGCAAAAAGTATTTATTTCTAAAGAGATTCATGGGGTTAGATTATTATCTGTCTGTGCCACAAGGGCTATGGGAGAGGTCTTTGTTGTTTCGTTTTAGAACAGGAACAGTTATAATGTTGCACTTTTTTCTTCTGGGGTACCATAAAAATGTTTTAGCCATGCTTGCCTATTCTCTACTGCATTTCTTCTTTTCCTGCAAATTTTACTCTGCCTACAGTAAATGATTTTAACCCCATTACAAAGGAAATTTTTAATTCGAAAGTGAAGAGTGGCCCTAAAATTTGTGCAATTATTAAATGGGTTGGATATATACATTTATGTATGGTCCTTCCTGAAGTCAGCTGCGTGATCATGAAGCTATACTTAGTATTTAATAACTGACTTTCTTTTAAATGAGATTCATGATTGTTATTTTATTATGAAAAACATGTCTAGTTTTCTTTAGTTTGTCAGGTGTTTCTGTAACTTTATTGGTTACTAATTATTGTGATTTGCCCTGCTAGTGATGAGTATGTAAAATAATATTTTTTTCATGCTTTAACCTGCTTGTTATTATGTGCTTTTGTGGGTGGTTCTAACACTCGAATAAAGTTTTATTGATAGTTTACTTATAACTTTAGTGTAATCTTATAAATCTGTGTATGCTACAGAACAATTAGCACAAGTGGCCAAGGTCTACATGTCTCGTTTGTGGGCTCACAATCAACGTTGACATGATTATTTGAAGGGCCTCTGAAAAGCGGCGTCTCCTCCGCTATGGCAGAGGAGCGTCGTCCCACTGCTTTTAAGCAGTGCACTGCAAAGGAAACCTAAAATGATAATTCCTTTTAGATATTATCATTTTATGTTTACTGTTGTTTTGGGTGCGGGCGGTTGGGGCTGCTTCTGGAGCAGGGAAGGGAAGGAGTGGTTTGCCCACTCCTAAGTGCGCAATGACTTTTTGGTCAGCCCTCTCGGGCCGCCCAAACCAGTCATGCTCACTTTCACCGCTCTCCATGCAGGCTGCATTGCAGCCTTCTTGGAGAACAAGCCATGGCCCCCATTCCCTGGTTGAGCATCGAACCAGGACGCTCAAGACCAATCACAATGCTGTATTGCAGCGTTGTGATTGGTCAAGGAAGCCTGGGTGCTAACCAATCACAATTCTGCATTGCAGCGTTGTGATTGGTCAGGGGAGCCTTTGCTGTGCTTCCTGCGCCTCAGAGAGCAGGGCAGCGACGCAGGAGTGGTGGGGCAAGGTAATTGTTTCTTTTTCACTTTCTTCTTTTTACCATTGCCCCCCTCCACAATCCCCATTCACAAACCCACACCCGCCCTGCCACTTGCGAATAATGCCGGCCTCCACTGTCCACAAATAGTCCAGGCATTCACTTAAGAATAATGATGTTCTTATAAGATGACCCAAAAGCGATCTCACATGTCAATAACATATATCTCACAGATGATAATTTACAAGAACACTTTCAAATGGTGGACAGAATAGTCATCATGCTAAAATAGTATAGCAAACGTCTTATTTTTGGGCTATGAATCATTCATTGAAGGAAAGAGCTAGCATCAGAATGTCTGGAAAAAGGCACAATATTAAAATCTCCAAATAAAATTACATGTTGTCCATTTTCATTTTCCACTTTAAGTGCAGAGTGTTAAACCCCTACGGTAGTTAATCACATCCATATTCTCAAAGAAGTGTGGACAGGGCAACACAAGAATATAAAGATATTTATAGACTGACATGTTAGAAACAAAATATTAGGAAACTATAAATTTTAAGCTTAATATAGTATAGGTATATGTTTCCCAGTATCCAGGAAACACTTACATTCTTTGCTACAAAGGGAAACTTCCAAATAATATCACTTGTTGAGTGCAGAGGAGAAACTGTTGGAAATAATGACAGCCGGGAAGGCAGTCAAGAAAGAGGCCACAGCCCCAAGTCAAAAGATGTTAATTGCATGCTTGATTCCTAACACAGAAGCTGCTATGAGGACGGGCATACCAAATAAAAAGGCACTACACATGGTGGGTGCAATGGGTATCCACGGATCGGCTGCTGACATGCAATTGGGTATGTTCCTATATTTGGGAACCAGGAGTTCTCACAATATCAGCCTTTACCAGAATACCATAAATTGCTTCATACCGAGGGGTCTGCTCAGCCCTGTACAAAGCTTAAATGTTCTGCAGCTCATGCCGCAATTGAGGGAAAATGTGATGGCTCTGATTTCAAACCGCTGCACATTGACACTGATGCAGCGGAAAGGGGCTTTGCCAAATTTTTCCATCAGAGACCAATTTCAACACCTACCAGTCCCTTCCGCTGTATAATTTAAAACATGATACCAAAAAAAGTTACCAATATTCTTATTATTTACGCGGTCCTCACTCTTTGTGAATAGACAGGGGTTGGTAAAGGATAGAAGGAATCCTAACCTTATGAGGACCAATATAAGGGAAATAATTCAAACACTGTAATCAAAAAGACATTAATAATGACAAACTCTGGTTATCAACTTGCTTTTATCTAATTTATAAGAAATGGTGAATGCTCAACAAGTACAATACAGCTCGAATCATAAGTCATCCAACAAGAGAAACAGCAATACATGAATTCATTATAACATCTCACAATGAGCCATGAGCGAGTGGATAGGTGAAGAAACAAAAGAGCATTTGTAAATAAGATCAATGCAAATTCAGAATATCATACAAAACTAAGAAAAACTATAGCACATAATGCTAATAGTCAAGAAAGCCACTCTCCGGCAAGAAGAATAATCTGGCACCCCTCACAAAGGTATGAGGAGCAAAGTTAAAGAGTCAGGATCAGCAGAACAACAGCCAGCCAGTTAATTAAGGAAAACAGCAACATGGCCCTCTCCTCTCGCAAAATCAAAATCTATCTCCACTAACACTAGGAATTATATATACCCTTATTCCCTAAAGATCCAGCCCCCATGTATCAAAACACAAAAATCCACAATTCCGATTGGACTAGGCCAGGGGGTGTCTGATCACTCCACTTCCAATGCACCTGACTCTCAACAGTTCCTTTGTCTTTAGGAAACCATTGTCATCGTCCTTCAGCAGAGGAAACTCTGATAATCTCTTCCACAGCTTGCAAATGGCGCTCAATAGCATTGTATCAAAACTTTCAGCACCATTGTCCACAAGAATACTTTCTCTGGTTGGCAAGGAAATTCAATTAATAACATTCATTACTTCCTCCGCACAACCATGGCCATCATCAGGAACTCTCCAAGGACAAAATACATTTCTTCTCAGCCTACGTTTTAGCAAGCAAATGAAACCTACAAAGACTTTTGAGGCCTTCTCTGCAGAACAGTAAAGTGTGCTTTTTCTCTAGGAAAAACAAATACATAAGTAATTATCATGTCACAACAAAACTTCCTAATTAATGCTTTGCATTTCTCTACACGTTATATACATAGTTTTGATCAGTTAGTGAAAAGGAAAAATGTCCCTTTTAAAACTCATGTCTTTTATCATTAATTTCTTTCGGCTGTTATTTCTGCATTAATCATTCATGTTTGGGGCCTACTAGAAATGCACTGGAAATACTAATTTCTTTCAAGCATCCATTTGCGCATTTTCATGTTCTCCCCATTTTCAGGTTTTTTTCTCTGTTAATTTTCACACGTCTTGTTATTAATCCACACAATGAGAATTTTGAGCTGAGCAGGTTTTATTTTGCAAAAACCCTGCTACATCAACACCAAAGGTATGGGTGACTCTACCACTCAAACAGCAGAGATGCATGGACGTCATTTAGGGGTCGCTAGGGGTAGCAGGTGCTACCCCTGGCCTGCCCCTTGTGACCCCTTCCAGTGCCTTTGGGACCCCTGGACTCAGAGATCGCAAAGGCAGACACGAAAACTAAAGTAAACTAGGGCTCAGATGAGCACTGTTTACTTGAAATTGCTTGACCAGAACTGGGACATTTTAATTCATTAGGTTATGTATAACACAGAATGGGTTTATTTTGCATGTACATGCATTCGGAAGTGTGTGCAATGCACACTGCAGTCAAAGGAATTGTTTATTTTCTGCTGATGAATTACAGACAAAAACCAGTACATTTCATGTCTGGATGTAGCAGCAGAGTTTTTTCACTTACTCTTTTGCTGCTGAAATTCCAATATACCTATGCAATTTCCCTTTGTCCTGTGAAGGAGAGAAGAAAACCAAACTCAGCAAGACAGCAGGTCTTAATGTGTGTGGCTTTCCTGTGGGTACAGGGCTGCATATCTGCCAATAGTTTGTGTCCAAAAAAAGTAGGACATTTCCAGTTTTTAAACCTCTAATTAGCAGAAAAAAGATCACATAACTTGTAACCCACTGATGACCTTACAGGAAATCAGATTATACTGTATGGAGCCCTTATCAATAAAAATAACAATGCGGCTTCTGACACAGACAATGGCAAGGTGAGAAAATAAATGGCATGATATAAACTTGTACTTTGTTTACTGTGTCAGGTTAAACTTTGTTACTGGTAGTTTTCTCTACAAGAAGGATTGCACCTTTTCAGCACCTCCTTTTCTCAGTTGACTGCCTGTGCTCTTTACATGAAATGTGCCTGTGGATCCCAACAGAACACTCTGGGCCTAATTATGAGTTTGGCGGTCCATCAGACCGCCAACCTGGAGACGCGGTGGCGGTCAGGGACCACCCCACCAGCGGGTCCGACCGTGGTGTTACGACTACAACGGTCGGACTGCCATAGGATTTCTGCAAACGCCAGGGATACCCGACTCCTAGCAGTGGCGAGGCGGTCTGAGGCTGCAAATGCTTGGCAGTAAAGCTGCAGCACCACCAATCATATAACAAGTTTATTCAATGCAGGCAGTCTCATGGCGGTGCTCACACTGTGAAAATGCTGACGTTGAGGAAACTAAGGGGGCCCTACAGGGCCCCTTGTTGCCTCAGGGCCTGGGGATAAAAGCAGGGGGACACATGTTGTGCCGCCCTGTGTGCATGTGCTCCAGCGCAAAAGCCGGGGGAAAGAAAGAGCATAACTATCCTCCCTACGTCGCAGACCCGCCGTCACACTAACTCATTCACACACGCATTCATTGATCGGGCCCATAACACCAACACTCGCACGTTCTCTTCCCCAGGTCTGCACACAGGAGGGGGGACGATGCGCTGGACATGTGGGTGAGAGTACCTTATAACCTATAGGGAAAGAAGAGTTACTTTACAAAATATACATTAACATTCGCCACCTATAGATTCCTAATCCTAAGCATCAAGGCACTCCGCCCACTTGGTCGATCGGACCAATTAGTTGGATTGGTTGATGGTGATTTAGAACCAGCTACAACACATTTAAGACTCAGAATCCTTTATTCTCTTTAACGAAGAACCACAAACTCATAATTTCTGTTAATCAATATTTGTTTATCTAAAATTTCATTGTAATTAATATTAGCATTTGTCCCATCGAAGTTTAGAATTTCTAGATCAATATATTTAAATCACAGAACATCATATTTACCTATTCTGGCAATCTGGGTTTTCTCTAATTCATTGGCTCTGCATAACCGAGTTTTGTCGTTAAATTGTCCAAATAAGCAAGCCAGACCTCAGAGTCCGAAAGTCCTTTGCTCAGCACGTTACAGTCCCAAAAGATCGTCAAAGGACCAGAAGTCGTGCCAGCATCCGTCATCGCCAGTGGGGTCAAAGAGGGTGTGCAGTCATAGTAACCACCTAATGTGGATAGAGTAGCTAACCCCTCCCTATTCTACTATTTTTTTATAATAAATTTCGGGATAACATGAAACAATTTTTGGGCAGAGAAAGATTTCTATTGGTTGGGGGCAAACGTCCGATTATTTGGACAGTCCAGGTTCACATGGATTTTGCTGATACGTTTCCGGTGATGATCCAATAGTGATTGTTGCAAAGTTTCGACTTCTAGTTGTAAGAGTCCATTGTTAATTTCTACCAGTTTCTGGAGTTCGGGGTCTTGGCAGTCCATCAATAACCTAACCTTGACAGAGACTGAGTGTATAGAGGTTGTTCGGAAGTTCAAGGAGCCAGCCAAGTCTGTGCAGTAAACTTCGCGCTTTACGAGGCGGTGGCCACTTCTGAACTCAGTTTCTGCCTCCATATTTCGATAGGCCCAAATGTCAACTTAAGCAAAAAAAACACAAAAGAATAATTAATATAAAGAAATGATGCTTCTAATGTTATACCCTTACTAATCCCTTCATATATATTAGTATTTTCCTAGCATATAGCGACATTTAAAGCAATATATTCACCTTTACGGTCCTCCACGAAGATGCAAACGTCACAAAAGCAACATAAATCATGCGATAGCTAATTACCACATATACTACTATTAACATGCATACGTATTTTATTTATTAGAGTTATTTTGCCATGCAAATAGCAAGTTCCCATGTGTAATTTGTGTATGCAAATGGTTAGCTTTAATATATCACAGTACACAATCAGTAAATTATAATAAGTAGGTTATTCAATTAGTATTTTCATGCAAAATAGAGGAGGTATACAAAATTTGCACTACCTGCTCCATCAATCCCTCCTTTGGTGATTTTTAACATCACCACATTACCTCTAAATTTTGAAAAATTTAGTAAAAGAAATGAATTCAATTCTCTTAATCTTTTTGTTGGATCACATTACTGTTTCCCCTGTCTCTTCTTTTCTTGTTTCTCTATACATATTGTCTTTCCATTCTTCCAATTCTACTGCTTCCAATTCTCTTTCTTTTCTTTCTTTCTCTTTGTTTCTTACAGTTTCTCTTTTTATCTGTTTTCGTAATTTTCTTCTCTTGCTACATAAACATCCTAGTCTTAGAATTAATATTAAAAGAATCACACATGTTACTGGAAATAATATTTTACCAATAAAAGTACTACCTAGCTTTAGTAAAAAGTTTTTAATAGTAGAAAACTTTTCCCCAATCTTTTCCAAAATACCTTCAGCCTCCAGTGGAACAATTTCCTCATGCAAATCAGTTATATTTGTAATATAAGTCTTCAAATCTTGACTTTCGTCAGGAATGTAAGTACAACAATGTTGAACTTTCAGCATTCCACAGACTCCACCCTCTTTTGCCAAAATTATATCAAGAGCAAGTCGATTTTGCATTACCATGGCACGCATGGCAACCATTTTAGTATTTACCAATAAAAATCCTCCAGCGGTGCTTGTTGACAAGCGATCCACTACTGTTGATAGTTTTCTAATTTTGTGTGCATTCAGAGATATTCCCACTGCTGGTATCAACGCTCCAAAAACAATTTCTGACCAAGATTCTCTTGTTCTACGTGTTAGTTGACTACTTAACTCATGTGCACCATCTTTTCCTCTTCCCACATGGAATATCTTTGGGAAAACCAGGCCTAGATAACATGTGCCATACCAGTGATCTGGCAATCGATAATATGCTTTGTTCTCGCAGATAAAATATAGTCCAGGGAAAACTGGATCATTTCCTCCTTAAAATCCCCATTCACCCATGATTCTATAAGTATCATGGCAATCACTTGTGCCTACAAAATAATTATCATATGCAGTTTGATTCCTTCTAGTACACAACTTTCCTTTCTGAGGCCAATCCAAAGCCATTGTTGGACTAGCTTCTCCTTTCAAATATTCTTCTCTTTCAACATCCCAGACTGTCTTTTCTTCTTTTCCCTCAGGTACTTTCCTTTGCATTTTTAATCTCCTTTCTTCAACCATATCCAAGAAAATCTTCTCCTCCTTCTTTAAACTGCAAGTTAGATTATTTCTAAATATTGACTCTAATGTTAATTCTTTAGTTTCTAAGAAAAATTCACCTAACACCTTTGCAGGTTTTACTTTATTCAACTTGTTAACTACAGGTACTTGTGAAACTACATTATCTACATCTGAAAAATAATATTATAATTTCCCTATTGTGTAAAACAAACTTGCTAGTACACTACATGTTATTCCATATGTTACTGGGAGGTGATGGTAAGTCACTCCCTCGGATACAGACGACGGCAACTGCATCCAGACGTAGCAATCCCTTACGTCCATTGTCTTCACATATTCGTATAGTAATTTTGAAAATACATTGTTAGAAAAATCAGTTATAGACCTGTCTTTATGTAAACAATTTCTATCTATTTTATTCAGATATACCTTCTGAATCTTTTCTACATTAGTTTTATTCTCACTATGTCCTTCTATTGTTTCTAGGGTAACCTTAAATGAAACCATTAGAGCTAACGCACTCCACAGAAGCATTAGTAATCCTGTACAACAACAACACATTTTGAACCATCATCTAAGGAATACACATTTAGAATTTCTATTTTCTGTGTTTGCCATTTTGAAAAATGATCAGTGTCTTTTGACTTAACCTCTTCCACTTCACAACTAGTTTTGTCTAACCCAAGGCTCTAAGCACCTACTTGGATCTTTTCAGTTTTATGTCTTTTTCGGTAATTTAGTGTTTCATCATTTAGAACATTTTTATCTTTTCAGTTTGGCATTTGATCGACTTTCACTTTTCTTTCATAATCTTGTTGCAGAATTTCCTGAACATCCGTCTCTTCTCCGATGTCGGACAAGATAACTCTCAGGATTTCAGATTCTTTGTCTTCCTCAACCATTTCTGGTACAGTCACCTCTAGATCCCCTTGGCTGTCTGCCTCTTCTTTTACTTAAGGCAGTGCTACATATGACCATTCCGGCGACTTATACTTCTGGTTAGGTTTTCTCGTTCTCTTATTTTCTTCTGCTGTCGTTTGTTCCACGTTTTTCAATTTCTCTTGGCTAGTCACTTCATTCACCTGTTCAGTCCTAGATGAATTTACTCGTGTCAATCTGTATCTTAATCTCTTTATCTTGTTGGGACAAATTTCATCCCTTGCTGGCCTTTTCAACTTACTTCCTTTTTCATTTTTCTCATTTCTCCATGCTCTCTTTCTTAGGACTCGACCTTCTGGTACCTCTTCATCACTGTCCTCTGATTCAGTTCAAACTTGACTTTTACTTTCAATAGTTCTTCTTTCCACCACTTCTTTTTTATTACCTGCGTCTGTCCCTCCTCGTGTTTCTTCCACACACTCTTCCTGCTGACTAACCGGCCCTTCCTCTAACTGGATGTGTGAATTCCCTACAACTCCTTGGGGATCTTCCGCAAAAATCTTTCCCTCACTCTCTGTATCTGGTACCTTACCATCTAATTTTATTATTTCAGGTGGATTTTCTCTTGAACTTTCATTCGGGACTGTCTTATTAAGAATTTCTTTTACAGTCTCTTCACTGTTTTTACTCTCTCTCTTCTGAGCTTGAACAGGTTCAGTGTCTGATTCTGAACTGGTGTCATAAATCTGTAACTTTCTTCTCAAAGGAAGATTCTCTGGTGCAATAGCTGGGCTTTGTTCTGGTTCCCCCCTTTCAGGAGTTTGTCTTGTTCTTATTTCTTCAGTATCTGATTCAGAGCTTGTATCTGGTTCTTCAACGTATTCTCCCTCCTTGTTATCCACTGGGTTTGGAATTCACAAGGTGTGACTAGCATGAATCCAGTTCTTTACTCCTGCACATTTCACTGCTGTTGTTGTGGTCAAGATCACCTGACGTGGTTTTCCCCAACGTGGGACCAAACAGTTTCGTCTTCTGTGCACTTTTATTCTTACCCAGTCCCCTGGGCTCAAATCATGAGCTGGCTTCTTTTCAAGAGTGGTGGCATCCGATCCAACCTGATGGAACACAAAATGAACAGAATCAGCCAACCCCTTGCAATAATCCAACACCAAGTCATCAGATATAGGCAATAGCTTGTTGACTGGTATGAAAACATGTAGCATTGCTCTTCCCATGACAATTTCATGGGGACTCAGACCTGTATTCCTATGTGGAATTGATCTAATAGTCATGAGTACCAGAGGCAAGACATCAGGCCGTTTTAAACCTGTGGCTAAACACATTTTCCCCAGTCTGTTTTTAATGGTGCCATTTACTTGTTCCACCACACCAGAAGCCTCTGGGCGATAGGCACAATGTAGTTTCTGTTGTACATTCAATGCTTCACACATTAACTTCATGATTTCATTATGAAAATGTTTCCCTCTATCTGACTCAATCGTGACTGGGAAACCAAGCCTAGGAATGAACTCTCTCAATAACAGCTTGGCTACTGTAATTCCATCACTTCTTCTCGTTGGGTATGCTTCCACCCATCGTGAGAACAGACAAACCATCACTAAAACATACCTCAACCTGTTACAGGGGGGCATTTCAATGAAGTCAATCTGCATTCTGGTGAAAGACCCTCCTTCTCGACCTATCGTTCCCAGACTTACCACTGTTTTTCTTCCAGGATTGAACTGCTGACATATAAGACATCTCTGACAAAGACTTTCAGCTACAAGTCTAAATTTTGCGTTATACCATGTCTGTTTAAAAAGTCTAATCATTGCATCTCTTCCTACATGTGCTTGTCCATGATACATCCGTGCCATGGCAGACACCATGCTATCAGGCATAGCTAGTCTTCCATCTTGATAAATCCACACATGATCTGTTTCCCGTGGTGCACATCCTGCTTTTACCCATTGTCTCATTTCCTCATCTCCTGCTTCTTCCTGCAACTGCCTTACTTCTTCCCAGGTATTCACAGTCTTAGTAAACAACAAAGGACATGAATTAATTTCTCTTTCTCTTCCCCTATTAATGGAATTCTGATTTCGTGCACAATATTGAGTCATATCGTTGGCAAACTGATTATCAGCTGATACGTAATCGTTGGACTTTGTGTGGGCTGCACACTTCACAACAGCTAACTGCTTAGGCAGCTGTATCGCCTCAAGTATTTTTGAAACCACTTCAGAATTCCTTATAGGAGTTCCACTCGATGTCAAAAATCTTCTTTGGGACCAAATTTGGCCAAAATCATGCACTACACCGAAGCCATATTGACTATCGGTTATCACAGTCACTCTCACATTCTTTCCCAACTTACATGCTCTTGTTAAGGCAAATAGCTAAGCAACTTGGGCTGATTTTACTCCTTTCAGACACAATGCTTCCAATACAGCTGCTACTGTGCATACTGCATATGCTGCACTCAAAATTCCCTCCTCTGTTCTCAAGCATGATCCATCCACAAACATCACATAGTCACTTTCTGTCAAAGGTACATCTTTTATATCAGGTCGTGGTTTGGTACAGAAGTCAAGCACTTCCAAACAGTCATGATCCACATCATCTCTGACCTCAACATTCTCAGCATCAGGCAGTAACGTTGAAGGATTCACATTCAGACATCTCACAAGGCTCATATTCGTTGCACCTAGGATGACTTTCTCATATTTAGTCAGACGACTGTGCGTCATGAACTGGGTGCGGCTCCTTGTTAAAAGGATCGCCACATCGTGTGGTACAAACACTCTCACAGGATATCCCATCACAATTCCTTCACTTTGTTCCAAACTCTTGCAAGTGGCTGCTACAACTTTCAAACATCCTGGCAATGCTACAGCTACAGGGTCTAATATAGCTGAGAAATATGCAATTGGTCTCCTTAGTTTTCCATGTTTCTGTAATAATACAGAAAGTGCACATCCATTTCTTTCGCTGCAGTAGAGTTCAAATTCTTTTTCATAATCAGACATACCAAGTGCTGGTGCTTCAAACAAACGGTCTCTCAATTGTTTTAAAGCTGTCAATTCTTCTTTATTCAATTCAATGGGGTCTTTTACATCACTTCTCGTCAAGCGTACCAAAGGTTTTGCAATCAGGGAAAAGTTACTTATCCACTGACGACAATATCCAACCATTCCAAGAAACATTCTCACTTCTCTTTGCGTCATTGGGGCTCTCATTCCTTTTATTATCTTAATTCTTTCTGCAGTTACTTTTCTCAGTCCCTTTTCGATTTTATGGCCTAAATATTGTACTTCTTTCTGACAGAATTGCAATTTCGCTGGAGATACTTCAAGTCCTCCATCTGCCAAATGATTCAGCAGTGCAATGGTATCCACTACACAAGCTTCTTGAGTTCTTGATGCCACAAGCAGGTCGTCTATGTATTGGACCAGAACTGAACTTTCAGGCATTTTTAAATCTTCTAGAGACTTTTTCAATATCTGATTGAATATTGAGGGACTCTCTGTGTACCCCTGTGGGATTCGGCACCATGCCAAGATACGTTCGCCAAACCGGAACACAAACATCTGTTGACTGTCAGGATGCAATGGGATGGAAAAGAAAGCATGACACAGGTCAATTACTGTGTAGTATTCTGCATCATGAGGAATCTAATACAAAATCACAGATGGATTTGGTACAATGGACAACATGACACAACGATTTTGTTTATTTTTCTCAGGTCTTGTACTATTCTAAATGTTCCATTAGGCTTTTTCAGGGCCATAATTGGTGAATTACATGGACTGCTCATTATTTCTCTCAGAATACCTTGCTTGATCATTCTGTCTATTATAGGAGTAACTCCTGCAATTATCTCAGGTGTCAATTTGTACTGGGGAATATTTGGGTAACTTACTCCTTCTTTTACAGCAACTTTTATGGGATCTACATTTTTCATTAATCCCACATCTTCTCCTGTGAAATCCCATACCTCCGCCTTTACTGTCTTTTTCAACTCTTGAGGCAGCTCTTCAGGGTTAAATATAGCAAATGCCTCGGTAATCTCAGGTTCCATATTAGCCATAGCCATTTTATACAGTGCATCGTCATCTGGAGTCTCAAATGCTATACCATCTGGAGTACAAAATGTGGTGCAATTCATCTTGCACAGCAAATCTCTCCCTAACAAATTTACAGGGCTTGAATCGCACACGACAAAGTGGTGCATTTTAGAAAATTTCCCTATGTTAACTTTTACTGGATCAGTGAGATACGTTTTTATCTGTCTGTTGGATACTCCAACTACTTGGATTGTTTCGTCTGAGAGAGGAAGATTTTTAACATCAGCTGACCTAACAGTTGAACGAGTAGCACCAGTATCTACTAGGAAAGTAATGTTTTCGTCATTTACCTTCCCATCCACAAATGGGCCTGTCTGGTCTACTTCTAGAGTTGTGCCAAGTACGCACTACTCTTCCTCCCCTCGGCACCGTCAATAACCTTCTTCTGACTCATTCTCATCGCGTCGTAGCCAATACTGCAATACAGCACTAGCGCGCGGCAGCTTAGTTACCTGTTCTTCGTTGTAGAATCCTGTCTCATTACTGTATTTCTGATGATTTACGCTCTGTGGAAAAGGCAGTTTTGGCGCCTGATTCTGTTGGGGAACAACCTGCTGCTGTTGCTGCGGTTGACAACTCACCTCTTTCTGCAAATATGAATTCAATGATGCATTCTCACCATTAGCACTCTGGGGAAATTTACACTCGGATTTCCAATGCCCTAATTTCCGCAATTATGACATGGCCATTTCTTTTTGGCTTCATCTATATTAAATTGTCCTTTTCCTTTTCCAATATTAAATTTTGGTTTCATACCAGTACCAGTTGCCTGTTCAATCAATTGTGCTTCCTGTCTTTCTGCTACTTTTACTTGAGCCCACATGGCTTTTTCTTTTAATTTACGCTGCTTTGCCTCAATTTCATCACTAAAATATTTTGCATGTCTTAGTACTTCATCTATCTTTTTATTTTGCCAATCTACTGTATGCTGTTTAATCATTTCACTTACTTCAGGTCGCAACCATACACAAATCGATATACAAAATGACTCAAATCTTTTTCACTCAAGTTTTCATCACCACTATACTGTTTAAAAGCAAAGATCAACCTTTCATAGTAAGCATGTACTGATTCTTTCGTTTCTTGATGAGTTCTATCAATTTTCACCCAATCAGTTTCTTTAGGAGGTACATTATTATTCAAAAAAGTAATTACTTGTTCATATTTTCTCATTACTTCTGGATCAGGGGCACCTGTTTTTGGATCTCTAGGGTATTCTTGTGTAGGCCAACTAATCATTACCTTACATTCTGTCCATAAATCTGCTGGTACTATTATGTCAAAAAGACTATTCAAATCAATCCATAGAACTTTTGATAATTTTACAAACCTGTCTACCTGCCTATACCACTCGACTGGCTTTTCGCATAGTCGAGGAAAATCATTGGTAAATGACAAAATATCCTGTCTAGTCCAGGGGACATGTACATAGCCTCCACCTGGAATCTCCCTTATGGGACATTCAGTTACTACCTTTTCTTTTTCTCTTACTGGGTAAGCTGCAAACGTTTTATCCATTGCATCGTCTCATTTTCGAAACCATCTACTCTTCCATTTATCTACATCGCCCCATTTTCTCAGTAATATGATTAAATCTTTAATCTGAATCATTTGTCCTGTCGTGTTTACATTTTCAATGTCTTTTTCATATATGATTTTTGTAATGGCTTTACCTTTTCAAAATCAATACCCATTTCATTCAATGTAAATTTCGGGCTCTCCATGTTATGCTTTTGCATAGAAACATTAATTCTTCATCCTGATAGCTCTTTAATTTTTCTGTAGGAATAGTCCCTACTATTAATTCCTCTAATACTATTTTTAATTTGGACACATCTAAAGGTTTAGGTTCAGCATCTTTTAGTTGTAAACTTCTTAGCCATTCTCTTAATTAATCAGAAGTAGGACCTACAGGAATCATTTCATTTTGTGTCTGTTATAGTCCTTTTGGTGATCCTGGTACTGACTCTGTCGTCATTATTGCTCTATTTACTAAACTCTGATTTACTGTCAAATTTTTAGGAGTACTTTGTACTTTGTTCGGAAATTCCTACCGTTTGCCCCCACAAGTTTTCTCTTGTATCTCGTCTTTGTATTTCATTTTCTCTGTTTCCATTATAAGGAATCGTCAGACGATGCTCACTATCCTTCTGTTTATCAAAAATCGGCATTACAGGTCCTATTGTTACAGGAACAGTTACGGCTTCCATATTTTTAGTTAATTCTCTAATTTTTTCAGTTAATTCTAAAGTAGTTCTAGCTAATTCAGCTGAATTTTCATTTGCCATTTTTCTAGGTTCAGTATTTTCTGTTTCTCTGAAAGGATTATTTCTTCCTGTCTCATGTGGTACTGTTTCAAATTTTATATTCTGTGGTGATTCTTTTACTGGGGCACTCAGTGTCAATGTGGAATTTGGTTGATACGGGGGTGGATTTTTATAAAACATGTCTTCCAGCACATCATCCTCCGACTCATGCACACCATACTTATAACTTTCTGATCCTGCATTATTTGTCTTTTCCGTACATTTTCTGCTAGTGGTTTCTTCCACATTTCTCATAGGAAAGAACCCATCAGTCATATTTGCACTTCGCAATCTCTTCATTCTATCATCATGATTCTCTTGTCCATATGGTATACCAAACATATATCTATACCTTCCGCCACTTCGCTGCCGTTCTCTGTGATACATCTCCTCTTTCCATTCTGTCAATGCTTCAAACTGTGTAGGTCTAGGTCTCGGTTCTAATTTCATCATTCTTTCTCTCAGATTTCTCAAAACCGCTAAATAAAATGAACCATGTTCTGGAAATGCCAAAACTCCATCATCTTCTGTATATTTTGCCCAATTGTCTAACCAAATACATGTACGATAACCATATTTCATAATCATAAAAGATGCAGGTGATTTCGCTGGAGGGAGCGACTGTCCCTCTCTAGTCACAATCGGTTTGTTCTTTTTAAATAAGTTCTTGATTTTACCGAACCAGGACTTTTTCTCCTTTTCTGGTGGATCGTAATACATAATTTTCTGTTTTCTGTATCGCTAGTTTTCTTCTACGACTATTTTTTTTGTTCTATCCAATCGTAGCGCGACTCACACTAACGCACCAATCCTGAGCGTCTATGTCACTTTTACTCTTCTCCAATCCCAGCGCGACTCTCACTAACGCACCAATCCGGAGCGTCTACGTCACCCTGTAAATCTCCACTCCTAGCGTGGCGCACACTAACGCACCAATCCGGAGCGTCTACGTCTCTTACTGTCTGTCCAATCCCAGCGTGGTCTTTCTGACGTCAGCTTTTCTCACTGCTCCTGCTCCTGCTGACCCCTCCTTTACAAAATTTATCGGTAAACTTTTTACATTCACTTTTTACTAAAATGCTGTTAGTAACGACATAAAAACGCCACCATTATCTGTTTCTCTAAAAATGGATAGTTCTGACCTTTTTCACGAGAATTCCGTCTTTCCCGAGAGCAGCGCTTACCTCTGCCCTACTACGGAATCGTTACTTCTGTTGATAAAGTAGCACTTCCCTCTACTTCACCTTTCTAGCAAGCATTAGCTAACCGTTTCTCCAGAAATAAAACACCTGTTGGAGACCCAATGCTACTGAGAATTAAAACCAGAGTTTCACAATTAACCTAAATGCCTTTTCATTTACACACATTCACACAGAAAATGTAGTTCATTCACACAGAATCCTGTCTTTCCCGAGAGCAGCGCTTACCTCTGCCCTACTACAGAATTATTACATTTGTTAATAAAGTAGCACATCCCTCTACTTTACCCTTCTTTCAAGCTTAGGGAACACCTATTACCTTTCCAGTGATAAGCTTAATCAGAGTACCTTTTGGACTTCTGGTACTTAAGACCTAAATTTCACAGATGACCTTTGCTACCATACACTTCTCTCATACAGAAAATGTCCCTAATGGCAACACACGACGATGTTACCGAATCGAACCCAGACAATGCGTCGTGCAACTTCAATCGTCACACGTTTTCCCCGTGTACCGAGAGGGCAACAACAATTCCGTCTTTCCCGAGAGTAGCGCTTACCTCTGCCCTACTACGGAATCGTTACAAACTTCTGACTTCCTACATCTCAGAAGCCGTCAAACAACATAGAACTCAATGTGACTCAACATATAGTGTTAATACATAAACCAATACTTATCCGAACATCCACAATCAATAATCAATATTCTAAAATAGGAAATCAATAAGCGGTAATCAATCTATATACAATAATCACTAAACCAATGCAATATAACCATCATTCTGCTACCAGAAAAAACAGCTCCAGCGCAAAAGCCGGGGGAAAGAAAGAGCATAACTATCCTCCCTGCATCGCAGACCCGCCGTCACACTAACTCATTCACACACGCATTCATTGGTGGGGCCCATAACACCAACACTCGCACGTTCTCTTTCACAGGTCTGCACACAGGAGGGGGGACGATGCGCTGGACGTGTGGGTTAGAGTTCCTTATAACCTATAGGGAAAGAAGAGGTACTTTACAAAATATACATTAACATTCGCCACCTATAGATTCCTAATGCTAAGCATCAAGGCACTCCGCCCACTTGGTCGATCGGACCAATTAGTTGGGTTGGTTGGTGGTGATTTAGAACCAGCTAAAACACATTTAAGACTCAGAATCCTTTATTCTCTTTAACGAAGAACCACAAACTCATAATTTCTGTTAATCAATATTTGTTTATCTAAAATTTCATTGTAATTAATATTAGCATTTGTCCCATCCAAGTTTAGAATTTCTAGATCAATTTATTTAAATCACAGAACATCATATTTACCTATTCTGGCTATCTGGGTTTTCTCTAATTCATTGGCTCTGCATAACCGAGTTTTGTCGTTAAATTGTCCAAATAAGCAGGCCAGATCTCAGAGCCCGAAAGTCCTTTGCTCAGCACAATACAGTCCCAAAAGATCGTCAAAGGACCAGAAGTCATGCCAGCATCCGTCATCGCCTGTGGGGTCAAAGAGGGTGTGCAGTCATAGTAACCGCCGAATGTGGATAGAGTAGCTAACCCCTCCCTATTCTACTACTCTTTTATAATAAATTTCGGGATAACATGAAACAATTTTTGGGCGGAGAAAGATTTCTATTGGTTGGGGGCAAACGTCCGATTATTTGGACAGTCCAGGTTCACATGGATTTTGCTGATACGTTTCCGGTGATGATCCAATACTGATTGTTGCAAAGTTTTGACTTCTAGTTGTAAAAGTCCATTGTTCATTTATACCAGTTTCTGGAGTTCAGGGTCTTGGCAGTCCACCAATAACCTATCCTTGACAGAGACTGAGTATATAGAGGTTGTTCGGAAGTTCACAGAGCCAGCCGAGTCTGCGCAGTAAACTTCGTGCTTCACGAGCCGGTGGCCACTTCTGAACTCGGTTTCTGCCGCCATATTTCGATAGGCCCAAATGTCAACCTAAGCGAAACCAACACAAAAGAATAATTAATATAAATATAAAGAAATGATGCTTCTAATGTTATACCCTTACTAATCCCTTTATATATATTAGTATTTTCCTAGCATATAGCGACATTTAAAGCAATATATTCACCTTTACGGTCCTCCACGAAGATGCAAACGTCACAAAAGCAACATAAATAATTCGATAGCTAATTACCACATATACTACTATTAACAAGCGTACGTATTTTATTTATTAGAGTTATTTTGCCATGCAAATAGCAAGTTCCCACGTGTAATTTGTGTATGCAAATGGTTAGCTTTAATATATCACAGCACACAATTAGTAAATTATAATTAGTAGGTTATTCAATTAGTATTTTCATGCAAAATAGAGGAGGTATACAAAATTTTGAACTACCTGCTCCATCACATGCACCCCAGTTCCTGCACAGCATGGACTGCACTGCCACAGGACTGCTGTGCCGCATGCCCGCCAGACCACGAAATGACTCATAATGTGGCGTTAGGGCGGCCGTCAACTTTGGCGGTGTGGGAGCGAGGCAAATGGTGTTACTTCTGCTACACCTAGAGTTAGGTGATTCGACGTCCATGCAGAGATGCTGGCTTTGATATTGCCCTGCAGAAAATGGACCATCAGATCTGATTGTTTTGTCATATTTAATCCTAGAACCTAGACCATGGAAGCTGTATGGGCAATATGGCCTTTTTTGAAAATGTAGTGCTACTTCCGATTAGCCAGCCCCTCACTCATGTCCAGTATCAAAAGGCACCGCAGAGTCAAGGAATACATTATAAATGTAATGCAAGGTAGCTGTGCGTACTCTTAAGGATTCAGCTATAGCCAGGGCCCAGTCAAAAATTGCCCCAGACACTGCGTTAGTGATACAGATGACTTTAACCTTACAGATGTCTCCAATTGTCTTACCGGCTTTAGGGCAGTGCGACTGGTGCGGCCGCACTGGGCGCTGACCTGTGGAGGGGGCGCAGACCTCAGGGAGGTGTGCTGTGTTTAGCAATAACTTATGATTCGAGAGACAAGGGGTACTTATGTCTGGTGGTAGTGAGAGAATCCGAGGAGGCGGTCATGGGGTATGGGGGCACCAAAAATGATTGTCGCACCGGGCGCCACCAGCGCTAAAGCCGGCCCAGCTTACAGGTTAACTATAACTAAAGCTTGGGCCAGAATACAGTAAATAATACAAGCTATACTTTTATATGTTTATTGTACAATATTCTATAAATGAACTTATAAATAATAATTACTAAGATAAATATTAAACAGTGCAGGCTAATAAAAGACGCCCACAATGTTCACAAAAATCACTGGGTGTGGATGATACGTGTCTAGCGCTCATGGGCTTCAATTGCGCAAGAGCATTTTTGTTTACATTTTTCATGGTTCGGAAAAGATTCTACCATAATTATCTGGAGATGGTTACCTATTATGGATGTATCCAGGACTGACTGAAACGCACCGAACACTTACACGTGTTTAATTCTTGTAAACAGATGGCAAAACAACAAAACCAAATGAAGAAAGGCAGCCATGGCATTAACATTTGTTGTGCTGTCCTTCACCAGTTGCAGTGGCATCGGCGGAGAATATCACCTATGGCTGCACCCATGTTACTTTGAGAAGACACTTGTTTTTAAGAACACTGTGTGTGCAGGTTTATACGCATGCCCTTGTGAGATAGTTAACATAGCAATGTAATTGTAAAGAGCACGTTCACCCAAAGGTATCTTGGCGCTGTATAGCCAGATGCTTATTGTCACCCAACAGTACTCATGTTATCGACCTCAGAAGGATAAAAGCAGAGTAAACCCGCTGGTATTTGAACCTGTGACCATGAGGTCAAACACAGGCCCCTACACTGGATGCATTAGTCTACTAGGCCACCAGATACCGCAAAGGAGTTGTTGACCTCTGAATACTCAATGCTAACTGCAGACAAGGGTGCACCAAACACCTGCTGCACTTTTGTAGAACATTGCAAAAAAAAATATACAGTGATGGACAGAATGCAGAACAATGTCATACATTCACCCCAGTACAGAGATCTGGGCCTAAATCCATCGTTTTTTTGCTCACCATGCCATTCCAGCTTGAACCCAGCCATATGCTAATCAGTCTTGACCCTGTGCCTCATGGGTACAGTCCAGCCCGAACGGCCAAGCCAGGTCCTCCCTGGACTGGAAAAAAGCATCCTAAGACCGGTTTCGGGGATTCACCCCTCTTCAGCCAGGATAGCTTGATTCCAGTGGCATGGAGAGCACGGGACCCACGTCTGGGCATACCCTTCCCACTCGGGGTGACAAATGCAAAAAAAAATACAGTGATGGACAGAATGCAGAACAATGTCATACATTCACCCCAGTACAGAGATCTGGGCCTAAATCCATGGTTTTTTTGCTCACCATGCCATTCCAGCTTGAACCCAGCCATATGCAAATCAGTCTTGACCCTGTGCCTCATGGGTACAGTCCAGCCCGAACTGCCAAGCCAGGTCCTCCCTGGACTGGAAAAAAGCATCCTAGGACCGGTTTCGGGGATTCACCCCTCTTCAGCCAGGATAGCTTGATTCCAGTGGCATGGAGAGCACGGGACCCACGTCTGGGCATACCATTCCGACTCGGGGTGACAAATGCAAAAAAAAAAAATACAGTGATGGACAGAATGCAGAACAATGTCATACATTCACCCCAGTACAGAGATGTGGGCCTAAATCCATCGTTTTTTTGCTCACCATGCCATTCCAGCTTGAACCCAGCCATATGCAAATCAGTCTTGACCCTTTGCCTCATGGGTACAGTCCAGCCCGAACTGCCAAGCCAGGTCCTCACTGGACTGGAAAAAGCATCCTAGGACCGGTTTCGGGGATTCACCGCTCTTCAGCCAGGATAGCTTGATTCCAGTGGCATGGAGAGCACAGGACCCACGTCTGGGCATACCCTTCCCACTCGGGGTGACAAATGCAAAAAAAAATACAGTGATGGACAGAATGCAGAACAATGTCATACATTCACCCCAGTACAGAGATCTGGGCCTAAATCCATCGTTTTTTTGCTCACCATGCCATTCCAGCTTGAACCCAGCCATATGCAAACTAAGTCTTGACCCTGTGCCTCATGGGTACAGTCCAGCCCGAACTGCCAAGCCAGGTCCTCCCTGGACTGGAAAAAAGCATCCTAGGACCGGTTTCAGGGATTCACCCCTCTTCAGCCAGGATAGCTTGATTCCAGTGGCATGGAGAGCACGGGACCCACGTCTGGGCATACCCTTCCCACTTGGGGTGACAAATGCAAAAAAAAAAATACAGTGATGGACAGAATGCAGAACAATGTCATACATTCACCCCAGTACAGAGATCTGGGCCTAAATCCATCGTTTTTTTGCTCACCATGCCATTCCAGCTTGAACCCAGCCATATGCAAATCAGTCTTGACCCTGTGCCTCATGGGTACAGTCCAGCCCGAACTGCCAAGCCAGGTCCTCCTGGACTGGAAAAAAGCATCCTAGGACCGGTTTCGGGGATTCACCCCTCTTCAGCCAGGATAGCTTGATTCCAGTGGCATGGAGAGCATGGGACCCACGTCTGGGCATACCCTTCCCACTCGGGGTGACAAATGCAAAAAAAAATACAGTGATGGACAGAATGCAGAACAATGTCATACATTCACCCCAGTACAGAGATCTGGGCCTAAATCCATCGTTTTTTTGCTCACCATGCCATTCCAGCTTGAACCCAGCCATATGCATTTTGTTCTGCATTCTGTCCATCAATTGTTGTTTTTGCATTTGTCACCCCGAGTGGGAAGGGTATGCCCAGACGTGGGTCCCTTGCTCTCCATGCCACTGGAAATCAAGCTATCCTGGCTGAAGAGGGGTGAAACCCCGAAACCGGTCCTAGGATGCTTTTTTCCAGTCCAGGGAGGACCTGGCTTGGCAGTTCGGGCTGGACTGTTCCCATGAGGCACAGGGTCAAGACTGATTTGCATATGGCTGGGTTCAAACTGGAACGGCATGGTGAGCAAAAAAACAATGGATTTAGGCCCAGATCTCTGTACTGGGGTGAATGTATGACATTGTTCTGCATTCTGTCCATCAATTGTTGTTTTTGCATTTGTCACCCCGAGTGGGAAGGGTATGCCCAGACGTGGGTCCCTTGCTCTCCATGCAACTGGAAATCAAGCTATCCTGGCTGAAGAGGGGTGAAACCCCGAAACCGGTCCTAGGATGCTTTTTTCCAGTCCAGGGAGGACCTGGCTTGGCAGTTCGGGCTGGACTGTTCCCATGAGGCACAGGGTCAAGACTGATTTGCATATGGCTGGGTTCAAACTGGAACGGCATGGTGAGCAAAAAAACAATGGATTTAGGCCCAGATCTCTGTACTGGGGTGAATGTATGACATTGTTCTGCATTCTGTCCATCAATTGTTGTTTTTGCATTTGTCACCCCGAGTGGGAAGGGTATGCCCAGACGTGGGTCCCTTGCTCTCCATGCAACTGGAAATCAAGCTATCCTGGCTGAAGAGGGGTGAAACCCCGAAACCGGTCCTAGGATGCTTGTTTCCAGTCCAGGGAGGACCTGGCTTGGCAGTTCGGGCTGGACTGTTCCCATGAGGCACAGGGTCAAGACTGATTTGCATATGGCTGTGTTCAAACTGGAACGGCATGGTGAGCAAAAAAACAATGGATTTAGGCCCAGATCTCTGTACTGGGGTGAATGTATGACATTGTTCTGCATTCTGTCCATCAATTGTTGTTTTTGCATTTGTCACCCCGAGTGGGAAGGGTATGCCCAGACGTGGGTCCCTTGCTCTCCATGCCACTGGAAATCAAGCTATCCTGGCTGAAGAGGGGTGAAACACCGAAACCGGTCCTAGGATGCTTGTTTCCAGTCCAGGGAGGACCTGGCTTGGCAGTTCGGGCTGGACTGTTCCCATGAGGCACAGGGTCAAGACTGATTTGCATATGGCTGTGTTCAAACTGGAACCGCATGGTGAGCAAAAAAACGATGGATTTAGGCCCAGATCTCTGTACTGGGGTGAATGTATGACATTGTTCTGCATTCTGTCCATCAATTGTTGTATTTGCTTTTGTAGAACAGCAGGGCCATGCTTATGCAAATATTATACAGTTCTTTGAGGCCCAAGTGAGGGAGATAAATAAATTAAGCTCTGAATCCACTGGTTCCCGTAGTACTTTCGCTGAAAGTACTAAATCAAGAAATTAACCATTTAGTCAGAAAAAAACACCTACAATTTTCCACGGGTAAACATAAGGAAATTAATCGCCTTAAGCGAGTAAGAAGTCGTTATAAACTTAGAGAAAAGAGAAACGAGATTGATGCTAAATAGATTGGGTTGAGGGAAGCTGCGAGAGCCAAAAATTCAAAAAGGTATTGGCACTTGATTGCGGAATATTGTGACTCAAGACAGAGGGCTCTCCCCATTCCGATCCCAGGAGTGGGTGAACTATATTTCACTATTATATAAATGCAACAGTTCAGTGCTTTTTCAGATGCCTGTAATAGAGGAGTCTTCCTTTATTGAATATGGTCCCCCGTCAATGGATGAAGTAGTAGGTCACATAAAGAATGCCAGAACCTCCGGCACACTAGGACCGGATGGTATCCCGATTATATTAATCAAAAAGGACTTCAGCTGCATTGGGAGCCTTTTTGGCGCCATTGTTCAATTTTTGTTTTCGAACAATTAGTATACCCTCTTCTTGGAAGGGGAGTATTATTGTTCCTTGGTTCAAAAAGGGTCCAAAACGTTTACCTACTAGTTTCAGACAGATTGCGCTGTTGGACGCATCGGGCAAAGTATTTGCAAAAAGTATACTTTATTATCTGCAGCAATGGGCCCATGACCAGAATATCTTACCACCAGAACAGGCAGGTTTCAGAAAGAACCATGCAACCCTGGACAACATTGTGGCTGTCCAGACCATTGTAGAGAAATATGTCTTCTCATGAAGCATGTCAGTTTATTAGGCATTCATTGACTTCTCCACGGCGTTTGATAAAGTAGATCATCAGACGCTGTGGAGAAAGCTCTCCCATCTTGGTATGCCACACCACCTCCTGGGACTTATAATAGAATTACATACAGACACCTGGGGGCCCAATAGGATGTCGGGCGGTGGCACCACTGCGCTGCTGGTGGTGCGAAAAAAAGCTATTTCCCGCCCGCGAGCAGCGGCCCCCACGTCCGCCATATTAGTGTGGCCAAACATAGCCCATTTCTCGACCGCCGCGACGCTCACCGCCATCAAAGTGCGCCCGCCACCGCGGCGGTGGGAGCCAATGGAGACTCACCACCGTGCGGAATGACGTCTGCCCCGCTCCACAAATTAGGATGACCCAAACAAGCAAACGCAACGCAGCGGAGAAACTGCCCAACCAGAGGCGGCGGAAGCACGACAGCGGAGCGCGAAACGAGAGTCCCGGTCCACACCACCCGGTCACGACCGCCATGGACCCAGCTCTACACGTCTTTGCGGTGCTGTACCTGCTACATCACCAGGAACTAATGGACCGCCGCATACGCCGCCGCAGATACACAACAACACAAACACAACACACAACACACGTGCAGACACAGGGTCCGAATCCACATCAGACACCCTAGGGGGTACAGGGACACATCCACAAGGGCACCCACACATTACCCACCTGCCACAAAGTCACTCCTCTGCATCCTGGGCACACAGCTACCGCCGCCATGCAGCAATGTCCCGGTCACATCACCGCAGCGGCGAACACAAGGGAATACATGCGCACAATGCAGAAGGCAGGGCCAGTGCCAGGCATGGACAGGGCACAAAGACCACAGGGCCACACCCCTTCCCACCACACACTAGCACACCTCATGAAGGCACATGCCATGTGCCCCTCCTGTGCACCACATGCACAACAACAAGCTAGGTCAATGCACACCCTGCACCACACAACAAACAATCATTGAGACAGGAACTGCAGGAGTGGCTGCACAGGAACACACAACACACAGCACAGTAGCACAGGGCCAGGGAAACACACACACCACCACAACACCACACTCAGGGAAATAAAAATGAGGACAAGCACCAAATGAATACATACACAGAATTAACATCCAAATGGACACACAGCCTGCCCAGTCACACATACATACCACAGACTGACACACAAACACATACACACCCCACATGCCAACAGCAATGGAGCACAACAAATAGGAAAGCCAAAGTGGGATGCACACAAATGGAAGGCCATGGAGACACACAACAAGCATGTGTACATCACATCAACACAAGGAACAGAGAACAACACCCTCACACCATCAAAGCACACATGGCTGGCACCGTGAGTGAACTCAAACCACAGACAGCTCAGTGCAACAACACAGGGAAACAGCAAGGCAAACCACGTATAGGCACAAGGATGAAAGGAAGGCCCTGAAGTCAAACTGTAAACAGCCACACATCCATACAACTACTTCACAGGAGTACACCAGCAGCACTACACACAGGGCCCATCTACACACCTCAGGCCTGACAAACACCAGTAGGAATCTACACACATACCCCCCTCACACCAGCAGCACACAACACCAGTGCCAAAAACACTGAAGGCCGGCAATACTTGCCAGTCAATACACACATAAACAACCACACACCCTGGGGTCAGCTACAAACATCACACACACACACACAGGGATGCCACCACAAATGTCTAAACAAATACAACAGACAAACACATAACCCAACAGAAACACACACAGAGCCACAACAACAACAACATAAATGCCATGTGCAGCTAAACTGGGGAAAGGCAATGGTAGCACAGACACAACAGGAGTGCACAACCTCATCACTCAGGAACAATGCACAGAAAACATACCACAACACACACAAGAAGTGTACCATCACAGAACAATACAGCCACAGCAAAGAAACAACAGATGCACAGGCAGAACAATCACATAGCAAACACAGCAGGACATCGGAGGATGCACACCAGGCAATCAAAAGGCAACATACACACACAGCAATGCATGCACAACAAGCTGTGTGTGCACACCAAGCATACCAGTCACACACAGACATCAGTGACAGAACAGCAACCCACACAACACCATACAGCACAACACAAAGACAACAGCACACCCAGGAAGTGAAGCAATAACACAGACAACACACATACATCCAACACAACACCCAACAGATGCACAAGTCTGGGACACAAAGGTCGAAACAACTTGACCAGAGGACTGGGCAGCACATACAGTTGAACTGCATAGGAGCAACCATGACTGACAAACAGCACCAGAACATCACACATGACCCATTGGGGAAATGCCCTGAGTGACACATTGACCCTGGCCAAAGAACTGCACCACAAAGCACAGTGTCACAAATGAAGTCATGGGGAGGCACACACATATAAACCAAGGGGACAGCTGACACCAAAGTGAAGTGTACTGCATGTCAGTAGGGGACATGGCAGGAGTGTACCATACACAAAGAGAGGGAGTGCAGACCCACAATGGGTAGGCAGCTGAAGCACAGAGAGGGGATGGAATGACAACACACACAACATGCCACACTAGAGGCAAGAAGGCACCATGTGACAGCAATGCATGAGAAAACACAACCACAATGGCAGTGTGGAGCCGCAGGTCTGCACAGTCTCCACAAACAGCAACAAGACAAATGGATGTGCAACAAAACACAACACTGACTTGCCAGTAACACTCTCTGCATACTCACAAGTGACAAAAACAACAAGTAGGAGTCAGACAGAACTGCAAGGACATACCAACACACTGCACAGTGCACAACATACAACTCACACATGGGCATACAACCACATCCACAGGGATGAACAATCAAAACTACAGGCACACAACTCCTGGGTGACACATGTGTGCATTTGACAGTGCAGAGGCATGTACACCTCAACACTCCCCACAAACTCACCCCCTTCACACCGCACACTACCTGGCCATCCAAGAGCACAACTGGAAAGTAGGCCATGGGACTAGGATGACTGGTCATCACAAGATGACCACACACATACACCACTGGGCACACATAAAGGAAGAACACACAGACATGATGAGCCTGGACATCCTGCCTGCAATGCTGTGTGCAGAAACCCACTCTGTGCTGGCAGTGCCCCCCAACCTGACATGTGTACAATATAGCCAACATGAACTAATTAAGTAAATGACTATTGCTATCCATTGTAAATTGACACCATTGCCCACAAAAATATCTGGGTCAAGAAGAACTGAAGACCCTGTCACCCCTGTAAAAAAAGAGAGTAAGTGAGCCCAAAAATTGACTATGTTGAAGTGGCACACAGACCATGTGGCACAGTAAACCATTTACACACAGCAAAAGAACTACATTCAGTAAGGACACTTACAAAATAGACAACAGGAGCAACTGTCTTTATTCACATATTGCACAGATAGGTACCATGAGAAGAGAAGAGCAAGGCACAAGATGCAGAGCACGTCCATGAGAAGCTGCACAGGCAGGGGGCACACAGCAGTGAAAGACAAGGCCAGTGGGCAGGACAAAGTGCAGAGTGAGTCCATGAGAAGCTGCACAGGCAGGGGCAAAACAGCAAGGCCAGTGGCCAGTTCGAGGTGCACAGTGAGTCCATGAGAAGCTGTACAGGCAGGGGGCACACAGCAGTGAACGACAAGGCCAGTGGGCAGAACAAAGTGCAGAGTGAGTCCATGAGAAGCTGCACAGGCAGGGGGCACACAGCAGTGAATGACAAGGCCAGTGGGCAGGACAAAGTGCAAAGTGAGTCCATGAGAAGCTGCACAGGGAATGTGTGCGACTGTACCATTCCATGGTCAGCAACACAGTCAGGGGGCAACAATGTGCAGTACAGGCCCACCTGTGTGAGAGACAGGTGTGTGAGGGTGACTACCACTCAGACTTGGCTGTCAGGCAGACTGGGAGCTGGCTGTGTCTCGGGGACTGTCGGGCACTTGACCGGGGAGAGAGCGGAACAGCTGAGGTAGAGTTATCAGAGGCTTGGCAAGCCGTAGGGCTGCTTGGACCAGGTGGTGTAGTGGCACGTGGAGGTGGAGTCATGCAGATGGGAGACACGATGTGGCTGGGAGATTGTGGAGGGGTGCCCTTCCACTTCTTGGGGATCCTAAATGGCTTGACTGACTCTGGACACACTCACCACCACAGCTGCAGCAGGTGCAGCAGGTGTAGGCACTGGCAGCCCCTCTGGTGATGTGCTGGACCCAGCGGAACGCTTTGCCTGGCTTCGCCTCTGCCCCCCCTTCCCCTGTTTACTAGGTGTTACCCCTACAGTGCCCTCCGGCCCCTGCTTCACTGGGCTTGGAACGGGAGTTGAGGTGGTTGGTGATTCTGCCTTGGAGCCCTTCCTAGGTGTACCCTTGGCATGCACCACCTCCTTGGTGGGAACAGACGCTGTATGCTTCTCTTTGCACGATGCTTTAGGGGCAGGAGAGTCCTTGGATGGGGATGCCACTGAGGCATGTGTGCCTGAGGTCTGCTGCTTTGCTTTTTGTCCACTGGTGTTGCCTGACGGGCTTTTCTCCCTGCGCTCTGAGGTGGCTTTGGTCTTCTGTGGGGATGGTGTCTGCACCCGGGACCACTTGGGTTGCTGCTGCTGTGTGCTTCGTGTGCTGTATCGTGACTTTGACGTATGTGGACCATGGTCACTATCGTCGGACGTGGCCACTGCCAGGGGGTGGACAAAGGGACCGGAGCTGGACTGTGAGTATGTGCCTGTTGCAAGGCAGACATCACTGTTGATGACAAAGCCTGGACAGTCCGGTGCAGCCCACCCACGTCTGAATGTATGCCCTCTATGAAAGCAACCACCTGGGCCAATTTCTTGTCGTCCCCAAATGCTCACCCCTGGCTTGCTGCTGCCCCTGGCTTGCTGCTGATGCTCCTTCAAACGTGCATCCAGCTCAGGCTGTGTCACCGCCAAGATGCGCCCCATTAGTGGTGTCATGCTGCGCTGTGCCAAATGCCCAGTGCGAGGAAGCAGCCCCAAGGTCATCTCCACCACATTCTTTGCCAGCCGACTTATGTCGTCCCATCTCTTGTGGCAGTGGGTGCGCCGTCGGTTTGAGACCCCCAGAGCTTGCACCTTCACTGCAATGGCCCTCCACATGGCCTTACGCTGGTGTACCTTGAGCTGCAGGCATGGGAGACAAGATGGGGAAATGATCAGTGACACAGTGTCATGTACCGACATCTATCAGTATAGCAGCAAGATACAAAATCATCACATATCCAACGATATGTCAATCAGAGACTAGAGTACAGCTCACATGGGACACCTGCATGGGAAAAGCTGATGTTAAAGCATGCAGGTGTGAGGGGGAACACAGTCCCTGTACATCTCACGCACATGCAGGATGCCAGCACTGAAACACCTATGTAGCCTGCCCAAATCTCCAGTCCATTGTTGGCTTGAGTAACACATACATCACAAGTCAACCTGTGTTTGGGGGTGGACTCACCATGTCCAAGACTGTGCAACCATCAATGTCCCTGTCCTGTGAATAGATGAATGTGTCATGGTGGTCACATTGAGGGACATGAACTCACAAATACAAAATGCCATTCACAAGGGCAGTTGTGTGCAAAATACAGTGCTGCGATGGCCCATATCTGGAGTGCAATGTGAAAAGACTGATGTCATACCCTGAAAGTTAAGAGAGGTGTCCTTGTCTCTGTAGGTGGGGACTGTGCAGGTCAGCTGGGCTCACACTGAGATGGACTACAGGGGTACACACAGCCATCCAGCCAAGCAATCACTGTCCTGACTACAGCATGAACAACCTCCTGTGTCACTGTATGGCTGACAACACAACACAGGTCACTCATACAAACATGTGCAGGGAGGGAAAGCTGTGGCATTGGGTACACACACCCTCCCACTGAAGACAGCATGTCAGGCAGTGCATGACAGTACCCCACACTCCCAGGCACATACTGCATCAGTCCAACTACATGTGTGGCCCCCCTGCCCTACCCTACCAGTGTCGAAGACTTACCACGACATTTGAGGCACCATATAACCTTGGTACTATGTGAGCACCTCGTCCACCAGGACCTCCAGCTCCTTGCTCATGAATGGAATGGCACGGATCTTCTCTGTACTTGCCATCACTGTGGACATGAGACAGCAGTGGCGGAATTGGGTGGTGAGGGGTCTCAGGCAGCAGTCCCTGGAGGCAGCAGCTGGTGAGGGGTCTCAGGCAGCAGTCCCTGGTGGCAGCAGCAGGTGAGGGGTCTCTGCCAGCAGTCCCTGGAGGCAGCAGCAGGTGAGGGGTCACAGGCAGCAGTCCCTGGAGGCAGCAGCAGGTGAGGGGTCTCTGGCAGGAGTCTCTGGAGGCAGCAGCAGGTGAGGGGTCTCAGGCAGCAGTACCTGGAGGCAGCAGCAGGTGAGGGGTCTCTGGCAGCAGGCTCTGGGAGCAGTGGAAATGAGAGGCTCACTCTCACATATTTATAGCCCCCTGGGGTCGTTTCAAAGGTGCCAAGCTGCAACAATTGGTGGTCCAGGTCTGCCTCTTTTAAATTCAGCCAATGTACGCCTCCGCGGTGGCGGAGCACGCCTACCGCGATCTTCAAAATTGCATGTTGCCACCGCAATTATGGCTCCCATTGGCTGTACAGGCATGCTCCATGGTGGTGACACAACGCTGGGACCCGGGGTGCGCTACCGCGATGGTGCATCTTACAAATGCAGCCAATGTCCGCCCACGCCTTCCGCGATCTTCAAAATTGCATCATGCCACCGCCATCGAACTTCACATTGGCTCTAGGGCAAGCTCCATGGCGGTGACACACCGCAGGGGCCCGGTGTGCGCTAACGCGTTTTTAGCGGCGGAGCATGCCATCTGCCATTTTCATATGTCTCCATTCCTATCAGTACCGCTCTTGTGTGAATGGGGGTGCTGGTGATACACCGCCGGGGCCAAGCGGTAGCTATCACGATTTGGATGCCATACATTGACACGAGGCTCCGCCATTCATGCGGCGGAGCATGCCAACTGCCATTTCCACATGTCTCCATGCCTATCAGTACCGCACTTGTGTGAATGGGGGTGCTGGTGACACACCACCAGGGCCAGGCGGTAGCTACCGCGATTTGGGTGCCATACATTGACACGAGGCTCCGCCATTCATGCGGCGGAGCATGCCAACCACCATTTCCACATGTCTCCATGCCTATCAGTAGCGCACTTGTGTGAATAAGGGTGCTGGTGACACACCGCCGGGGCCAGGCGATAGCTACTGCGATTTGGGTGTCATACATTGACATGAGGCTCCTCCATTCATGCGGCAGAGCATGCCAACCGCCATTTCCACATGTCTCCATGCCTATCAGCACTGCACTTGTGTGAATGGGGGTGCTGGTGACACACTGCCGGGGCCAGGGGGTAGCTACCGTGATTTGGGTGCCATACAATCGCAATGGCCATTTGTCAAACATCAACAGGGTACAGTGCCAACATGGTCAATGGAACATCATCATGCACACAATGCTATTGTTCCATTCACTCCACTGATGGCTACACATGGCATGTTTGTGTGTGTGTTTCGTAGATTGGCCTGTACCCACTCACTTGTCACTTATGGATTTGATGTTGGTGTAGGCAGGACAGTGTTCTGGACTCTACAATGTGTACACATGTCAATATGTTGAGGTGTAGTGACAATCTCAGCAATGCTCATCTCAATGAATGATGTACTATGTTGCATTGCCTCTCATGTCTGCTCATGCACACATTCGTCATTCCAGCGCCGACTGTGGTCATTGCGTGGTGGATGTGCGCCAGGTTGTAATGACGCATTGAGGTGTGACAGGTACAGCAGCTAGGTATGAGACAGTGGGTTTGATTGGTTACACATATGCTGGATGCTATACTCCCAGGCGTGCCCATTTGAAATGTGGTCATATCCCTAGGTGCATTCACATTGACCAAGGTGGTGTTTGAGGTACTTGTCTTGTGTAAGTTGACAGGTGTGGCCTTTGTGTACATGAAGGTGTCCCTAAAAGTGAGCTGGTCTGTTAGTCAAGATTGATGTCAGTCATTGTTGTCGTTGTGTCATCCAGAACGTGATGTGCTGTGCACATCTCATGATGTATTGCATTGACATGTGTTCACTATCATCTCCAATAGGAGGAGGCCAAATTTGAATCGTCGTCACTTGACGGTGCTGGCGGACATGGAGGATGTTGCGATCATACGGAAATGCCACCTGGACAGAGCCATCCTGAAAACCCTTTGTGATCTGTTGGAGCCCCACCTGCAGCCTCGCAGGACATATCCAACAGCTTTCAACCCTACTTATAAGGTGATGGCAGCCCTGCATTTTTTTGCCACTGGATCATTCCAAGAGACAGTGGCCAGCGATGGTGGGATGTCACAACCGATGTTCAGCATGGTGCTGCGTGATGTACTGTCCGCCATGATGCTTTACAAGGACAGATACATCCATTTCCCCAGGGGGGCTGAATTGCCAGCTGTGAAGGGAGACTTCTATCCCCTTGGACACATCCCCAATGTGGTTGGTCCCATTGATTGCACCCATGTCGGGCTTGTGCCACCACAGGCAAGTGAGCACATTTACCGCAATCGCAAGCATTACCACTCCATCAATGTGCAGGTGGTGTGCCTGGCTGATATGACCATCTCCCAAGTGTGTGCCAAATTCCCAGGCTCGGCCCATGACTCCTACATCCTGCGGAACAGCATTGTGCCCCAGCTGATGGCTAATCTGCTTCCTGAGCGTGCATGGATTGTGGGTGAGTATGCCTAGTCTTGTGGCGTGCTGGGTGTGTGACCTGCTGCCCTCAGCCTCTGCGACATTGCAATGTCTATTTGCGTTTGTCATACCTAGGTGTCTCTGCATATCCCAACCGTCCCTGGTTGCTGAGCCCACTGCGGAATCCCAGGAGCCCGGCTGAAGTCCGCTACAATGAGGCCCATCGGAGGACACGTTGTGTGGTGGAGCGTACTTTTGGTCTGCTCAAGTCATGTTTCCGCTGCCTGGACAAGACCGGAGGTGCACTGGCATACTCGCCCGGAAAGGTGTGTCAGATTGTAGTGGCATGCTGCATGCTCCACAATCTAGCCATTTGCAAGGAGATTCCCCTGCTCCTGGATGATGGTGAGGACCCAAGGCCCCAGCCTGCAAACCAAACCGTGTCCAGTGATGAGGACAGTGGAGAGGAGGAAGGTGTTGACCTGCGTGAACAGCTCATCACCCGCTACTTCACTTGAAGGTGGGTGTCAATGTGCAACATACCCATTGTCTGCTGATATTGCTGTTGTCGTGAATTATGAGAGAATTATAGCAGCAGCCAGTTGTAGACTCAGCAGTGTTTGGCAATGTTTCTGGGACAGGTCATTTGGGAACATCTACAGGACGTGTAGTATGTCGACACTTGTTGGCCATTGTGACATGTGCATGTTGGGTTATCCTGATGCTAGGGGTTGTGTGATGTCTGTGATGCCACACCCAGACCAGTGAAAGTAGTTCTGTTGTGTTTCCCTAGGTGCCTTCGACTTCTCCTTGCCTACATACAGCCCACTCTCCTGGTACATTGTGATCATGTTGAAGATTGTACATTCTGAAATAAAGACGGAGCAGACACGACAACATGTGTGTAAGGATATTTAATTTGCAATGGTGAGATGCGAGGGGGGGTGTACATTTCCATTAGGGTGTGGGGTGGAGCAGTGAGTTGACAGTTGTGGTAGATGAGATAATCGAGTAGTCACCACATTGATGTGGTGACCCAGTCCAACAGACAGATGCCATTCACAAGGCAGTGTGGGGAAGGACAGTCCAAAAAGTCAATGCAGTGGTGGAGAGGGTTGCCATCATGGCTGGGTCCGTGACTGGCGTCTGGCAGGTGCTTTGCCTCCAGATACTCCCAGGGTCTTCTTGGGACGGCCCCTTCGTCGTTTGGCAGGGGGGTCCCTGCTGCCGGACCAGTGGGGTCTGAGGACTCACCCCTCTCTGTGGGCTCTGGGGAGGATGGTGAACTGTCATCCTGCGGCCCACCAGAGGGAGGTGGAGGTGCGGTCTGTGGCGCATGCCTGTCCCTCAGTACCGCCACTTGCTGGCCCAAGAGGTCCACGATTTGTCCAATGCGGGTGTCGATGGACCTCATCAGCGGGATGAGCTCGTACAACAGTTCGTCCGACTGGCCCGTTCGTCCCTGGGCCTGTTCGTATGCGCCCAGGACTCTGGTGATGTGTTCCAGGGATTGGGTCCCAGCTTCCTGGTGTCTGTGGGTGACCCTGCCCCTCCCACCTGCCCTGCTGCCACAGACCTGTTGCCTCACCACTGTGGGCACCGGCATCCTCTCTCTGCCCTCCTCCTTCGGTGGTGTGTGCTGGTCATCCTCTGGGACAGGAAGGGTGTTGCAGGTAGCACTGGTGGTGGTGGTTGTGGTGGTGGTGGCGGTGGCTGCACAGGTAATGACAGCAGGGGTCTGCTGTGAAGTTGTTGTTGGCGCAGATGTGATGGGGGGACGATGGGGTCTTGGGACCTGTTGCTCCCTGGCACACCAGATGGGCCGGCTTCGAGCTCATCGTCCATGGAATCCTGGGAGTCAATATCCGAGAGTCCATGTACCGGGGGGGAGACTGGCTCTGCAGGTTACTGGTGTTGTCCTCTGCAGTGAGTTCTTGGTCACCTGTGGGTCAGATGGGAAATGGTCATTGTAGTGCACCCGGCAAGCTTTGTGTTAGCTGTGTGTCATTCACTTTTTGTACACTGCACAATTGACAGATCATCACATTGTTTACTATGTGTACTACTGTGTTTCTTGACATGATGCAGTGGTACAGGCATTACTTGTCCATGGTGTGAGGTGTCAAGGCATACCATGCGACCCATGCACAATTCAGGATTACAGGGACTCGTTGCCATCTAGGGCCTGGAACAACATGTGTTCAATTGAGAACTCATTGTTGATTTGTCTGACCTGGTAGACGTCACATCTGGCCATGGACTGGCCATTGTCACCTCCTGCATACCTTTGTCCTGTCATGTGCATATCTTGATTTGTACCACCACACATGCTTTCCCAATTTTTCGAATGGTCCTTGTTGCACTTGCCCCATGGCGATGCACATGTAAATAGGTGCTGTGCATGATTGTGCCCTGACTTTCTTCTATTTGTGCATTGGTTTGTCACACTTTGGTAGCTGTGACAGTTTCCTTAGGTTACCTGTGTGCACACTGTGCTTGGCAATGGGGTAGGTATGCCTCTTTGTGCAATGAGAGGGCTGGTGTTGTCATATGGCACCATTTAATTTGGGACGAATGGGTGGGTGCACGTCCTGGCTACTTACCTGTAATGTACCCACATTTGGGCTTGTTATGTCACACATGTGTGTGTGCGTGGTGGCGGCTTACATCCTGCTCAGTGGAGTCACGGTCCAGAATCATATGTCTACCTACCTGTAAGTTTGTTTTGTGTACTGCAATGGCTTCCAACTGCTTCTGGGTGGGGGAGTGCTCCATCATGCTCAGGTGTGGGACAGAGGGAATGGTGGGAGTAGTAGTGCAGGCCTCCCACCCCCAAACACCCTCCCAGGGAAGATGGCTACCTACCTGTTAGTTTGATGAGGGTAATGTGATGGATGCCACATGCTTCTGGGTGGGAGTGAGTGCTCCATCTTGCTAGGGTGTGGGACAGGGGGCATGGTGGGAGTGGTGTTGCAGGCCTCCCACCCACAAACACCCTAATTGTGAAGATGGCTACCTACCTGTAAGTTTGTTTGGTGTACTGCAATGGCTTCCAACTGCTTCTGGGGGGGTGGAGAGAGGGATCCATCCTGCTCAGGTAGGGAATGTTGGGAGTAGTAGTGCAGGCCTCCCACACCCAGACACCCTCACTGTGAAGATGGCTACCTTAGTTTGATGAGGGTGATATAATTGCTTCCAACTGCTTCTGGGTGGGGTGGGGGAGGGCTCCATCCTGCTGAGGTGGGGGGCAGAGGGCATGGTGGAAGTGGTAGTGCAGGCCTCCCACCCCCAAACACCCTCACTGTGAAGATGGCTACCTACCTGTAAGTTTGATGAGGGTGATGTAATGGCTTTCAACCGCTTCTGGGTGGGGTGGGGGGAGGGCTCCATACTGCTGAGGGGGGCAGGGTGCATGGTGGGAGTAGTGGTGCAGGCCTCCCTCCCACAAACACCCTCCCAGGGAGGATGGCTACCTACCTGTAAGTTTGATGTGGGTTGTGTAATGGCTGGCACATGCTTCTGGGTGTGGTGGGGGAGCGATCCATCTTGCTAGGCTGTGAGCCAGTGGGCATGGTGGGAGTAGTGGTGCAGGCCTCCCACCCACAAACACCCTCCCAGGGAGGATGGCTACCTACCTGTAAGTTTGATGTGGGTTGTGTAATGGCTGGCACATGCTTCTGGGTGGGGTGAGTGGAGGGCTCCATCTTGCTGATGCAGTGGGACAAGGGGGCCTGGTGGGTGTCCTTTGCCTCTCCTGTCAGCTGGGATGTGTGTCCCTTCTCTCATGGAGTATTGCAAAGGATTGTTGTCAGGGAAGGGGTTGGTTTTATACTCAGCTATGTGGGTGTGTCCAATTGGGATATTGCATGCAGGTGTGTTGTCCTGGGATTTGTATCTTTCTTTTTTGCCATGTGGTTGTGTCATTGGGGTGTGTTTTGTGTATTTGTGGGACATGGCTAGTTTTCTGTGTTCAATTTTTGGCCATCTTGTAGGTTTTTTGCTTCGTCCGCCATATTTTTAACGGATCGCCCGCAGCGGTGGCTGTGCTTCAGCTCTTCCGCTGGCTCTCCCATTAATCCCACAATGCGACCGCGGCGGTCGGAGACAGCGGTACGTACCGCGGGACCGTCGGGGATGTCCTAATTTCCTGTGCGGTGTCTCCGCTATACTTGCGGCGGGTTGGTGTATTTCCGCCGCGACTCTGACTGCCGCGGACGGATTTTGGCCATCTCCGCCCACTACGGTCGGTTTTTCTTGGCCCCGTTCCGCTGTGGTCGGTGTTTTTTGGTGGCTGATCCTAATTTGGCCACCGGTTTTCCCACAGTGCCAGCGGGCAGTTGTTTTCCGCTTCCATGGCGGTCGGGGTGCTTTTCCGACCGCCATCCTAACAGACCCCCTGGTGACAAGTGATGATGGGAGGCTTGCAGGGGTTATCTTGTAGGATTAAGACCTATAACGGGCTTAAGCAGGGTTGCCTGTTGGCCCCTCTTTTACTTTCCCTTTATATATATGACCTCCTCGGTAAGTTAAACTCAGTGAGGGGGGACGCCCCTAGAATTGGTACAATGTCCATTGGTTCCCTATTATATGCAGATGACATTGTAATTTTTGATTTAACTCCTATTGGCTTGCAACTTCGTCGGGATGCCCTGACCAAATATGCAGAGGACCATTTTCTGAAAATCAATATTGCTAAAGGAAAAATTGTAGTCTTCTGCAAGAAAGGTCTCAGAATAAAGAAAGGGTATAAGTGTCTGTTGGGGCAAGAAAAACTTGAATTGGGCGACTCTTATCTGTATCTGGGGAAGGTGTTTTCAAAAAACGGGCCAGACTCAGAGCATATTAAACGGTGTGTTGGTAAGGCTGCCATCTAGGCTGGAGCTTTAAACAGATTCTACAAAACCTGTGGGAGATGCCATTTTAACCATGTTCTGTCAGTATTTAAGGTTAAAATTCCTCCTTCATGAACATATGCTGCAGAAGTACTGGAGAGGAACTATTGGCTCATTTTTTATAAGGCTGAAGGCCGTTTTTTCTGCCAAATTTGTCATTTAAAATCTTTGGCTGCCTCACATGTTCTGCGTTTGGAATTCCATCTAGTCTCTTCATATACTTCATCCTTGGCAGCGGTCCTGAGGTGGGGGAACTCCCTCTTTTGGGGGGATGAGGGCACCCTTAGAGCTGCTTTGAGAATGGAAATCTTTGTTAAACTAAAGGATAAATCAGCTTTCTTCAGATCATTTGCTTACGCAAATGATTTATTTGGGCTCAATTTAAATTATAATTCACCCATGCCAAAGCCTGTATTGAAGTTCTTCTTAAAGAAATCCGTAAGCTCGATTAGCACGGCAAGAGACACAGTTTTAAGTCAATCTAAAGCCCGCAATGAGGTGGTCTGTGGGAGTGCCGTGGGGAGTAGACCTCAGTCCTATCTTTCATGGAATCTCCCACATGGGATTAGAAGGTTGATACTACTTTTGAGAACTAACCTGTTGCCCCTGAGAGAAGTGACTGGCATTTGGGGAAAAATTCCAAGAGGGGAGAGAATCTGTGAATTGTGTTTTTTACAAATTCAGGATCTTAATCACGTGCTATTTGTGTGCCCGGAACTTCAAAGGGCCAGGCACATGCTTTTAAGACCATAATTTATCAAAATTAATAATTATTCTGCTCAGGAGGCTCGATCTTTTGTCTTGTCCCCACCAAATGAAATGGTTTGCCATAGGATATTTCAATTTTTAAAAACATTTCTGGCTATTTATTAGGACATTTTTAAAGAGTTTAGTTTGTATGTTGTAACGTTTAATGGTTGGACAATGTAGAATTTTGCGCTCTTCCCTCTTTCCTCCGTTTTTAATTTGCTGGAGTATTTAAAACAAAATATACATATATTTTTTGTATGTATTTGTCTTTTTATTGTATTGGTGTATTTTTGTGGACCTCCGTAGGAGTTCCGTAACAGATAAAAATTGAATTGTAACCTACTGCACTCTTCTGGTGAGCTTGAAAAAATAGATATGCTAGAAGTAAAATGTCATGAGAATCTTGATAAAACTCGAGAAAGAAGATGCCCTGGAAAAAATAAAAATATAAAGCAGAAAATGATAATGTTGAAAAAATGGTCACTTTTTCTACACTACAACTGTTCCTCATATGAGGAAAACACAACAAATGTTCAGATGGACTACAGGGACCACAATGCACGTGGAGGGTGACCAACATATTTGTATTCAGTGTGGCCAGTTAGGATTACATCTGTGTATTACAAAGAACAACAACCCGCCTCCTTTCCCCGAGAAGACCCCTGTGCATCTTGCCACATTCAGAGTATGGACAGCCAGCTTGATCCAGAGACACACCCGAGGCCATCAGTGCACCTATCTGGTCTCAGTCCATCAAAAGGAGCTCTCGTTGAATCTGCCTGCGTAAACTGGACACTGTTCTGCTTGTTCGCCACGCACCACTTCAGGAGTGACCCACGGAAGATCCACCGCTCTGTTCCTCAATTCCCTCTGATATCCATAAGTGGTTTCTTCCTGACTAGGGGCTGCAAATGCAGTTCGAGGAAGAAAAACAATGTCTACTTCCCGCACTACACAACTTTCTCGAGCACAGCCACCCTGAGAATGTGCTCCCTGAGATCCAAGGACCTTCCACAGCCAGCACTGAGGCTCCGCTACCCCTCCGGAGTACGGGCCCCTTAGTGGAGACCAAAGGATTTTCCCATCACAGACTGCTCAGCATCCCTCTATAGGTCAAAGAGATCCATAAGCACCATCTCCATTATTCCTCGCAGGGCCTCTGGACCAAGCCATGAAGGTAACCCCAGAAATCTAAGATGGCCGCTGCGTTTCACACTGTCCAATGTTTCAATTCTTTCTTCCAGTTTGAGTAGCGCTTTTACTGCTTTAGACTCAAATAGTTTTGCCTCTTGCAAACGCCCGTCTATCGACACCAGATGCTCCATCAGTTTGCAAATCCTTAGATCAACCGCTCCCATCTTCTGCTCCACTATCTGAACTCTGCCCAACAATTCATGCAACTTCGTTTCTACACCCCAGTCCACGGGCAGCCTGTTTTCTCTGCCAGGGCATGGTGCAGAGCATTGATAGATGCAGTGAGGCCCTTTCACATGAAGTCATGGTCGGCTCATATGGAGGTGGTGAGGCTGAGCTCTGCTTACAATGCTTGGATACTGCACTATTTAGCATTCAAATGTCCTTGTTCCTTTCTTCTTTGACGCCATGAAAGGCATCAATCACAACACCCAGGAACAGGGGAAGAAACCGCCAATAGGGCTTCCTTAGCAGGGAACGTCACCTGCTCTCAGCCCATTTGGTGGCACCATAAAAATCGCAACCCACACAGCATATTCCAGCACTCTGCTGCAGACAGGTTTGTAAACTCTGAGGTGACACAATAGGCGGCCACCTAGACCCCAATTTCAAATGTGCCTTTTTCCACTTGCTGCAAGAAAATCATTGCCTCCTTGACTTATCCCACCTCAGTGCCATGTCCCAAGCACTATCAGACCACTACCATCATGCTACACTGCTGTATCCGCAGGTGACTCGCCGACCGCTCCAGGAATCCATAACACAGGATACTCGAAGCTCCTTGAGGCGTTCCCCGCCTCTCAGTTCAGGAAATGCCTCCATTCCTGCAGGAACCTGTGTAGATTACACCACAGAGCCAGATCATGGAAGGCCCGGGGTTCCCAGTGCAGCGTTGCACTGGTGTCGAACTCCAGAAACACGGTCTCTGAGAACCCTTCTCTCTACAACAGCTACTCGACAGAAGCAGCGCAAAAGGTGCCTGGGACAAGCAAATCTTCTTGGAAAAAAGAGACCAATCAGGAGCCTTAACAATTTGCGGCCATTTTGGGCCCAAGTCAACACTGCCATCTTGCAGCCAATTTAGAAAAATATTTGCTGTGTAATTTCCTGGGCCATGGCTATGCACCAGAGGTAAAATGAATTGGGACAGTAGCATGCCATCATGAGAAGCCAGCGAAGGCACTGGCCTCAGAATACTGAACTGCAGAGAGTGCCTTGGCTGATTGTATAGTGCTCTGACCCTGGTAGGTACCGGCAGGGAGTGGTACTGAGGGAGTGACAATTGCCCTACTGGGCTTGTGGGAAAAGTGGAGCACTCCAGAGATTGGACTGGTGGGGTGTGCTGAAAATCCGATTGGCCCCCAATCAGGAGTCCCCTCTAGTGACAAGGCACACTTTTGTGGCCTTCCTGATGGGAATTTTATTGCCTGAAGGTCGGGTCCGTGACAGTATCTTGGGGTGCTGTGCCTTTGGGGACGGAGTGAGTGCTGTGTGCTCGTCAGACACTACCCACCCCCTTGACCTTGGCTGCATGTGGCCCGCAGGCCCTTGGGAGACCCTGGGTGATGTCGTGTGGCTCCCCCTAGCTGGGATCCAACCTGGTTGGGCCAGCACCTGGGGTGTGGCTAGACCACTGTATCTGGCACTGCTGGACTGGCCTTGGCGAGACCCCGGCTGGTCTTCTCAGATCCACCCCTGACCATGGCACCTTATAAGGATCTGAGACCGCCGACAGGGAAAAATGAACAAATATACCAAAGCAGTGGAAGCCCCTAAAGTGTATGCAGGACCTCTGACCCCAGATAATGTGGCCCACCTGGCAGCGATCCAGCAATCTAAGTCGGCCCTTGAGTCCAATATTGGTGAGGTAAGGGCAGAGGTGTTCTTATTGAGACAGGACCTCCGAAATGTGGTGGACCGAGTCACAGCAACAGAGGATGGGCTGTCAGAACTGGAGGACCATTCCCAAGGGAAGGAGCTATCGGAAGTAAAGGCAATTACCAAAGATATGCTGTGGAGGGTTGATGATGTGTAGAACAGGGCGAGACAAAATAATGTGTGCTTGGTGGGCTTCTCTAACGGGGGGAAGGCTCTAACATGATAGACTTTTTGGGACAATGTCTCCGTGCCTCCTTAATGGCTGCCAACTTCTCTACCTGCTTCGTCAATGAGAGAGTGCATAGTGCACTGTCAGTGAGGCCACCGTCGGGTGCTCCCCCAAAAGCGATTATAGCACAATTCCTAAACTTTCATGACCAAGATATTATACTTATGGAAGTACGACAGATGGCAGTCATCAAATACAAATCCTCCAACATCATGCAGTTTCCTGACTATTGCCGAGAGGTCCAGAGACAGAGATTAACTTTTGATGGAGTCAAGGCTAAGCTTTGTGCTCTGCAACTTCAGTACATGTTGCTCTTTCCTGCCAAACTGAAGGTTATCTTTCAGGATAAAACCCACTTCTTCACCACTCTGGAGGAGGCCTGGAGTTGGCTGGAGGAGAGACTTCAGTTACTGTCTCTGCAAAGTGATAACCGGGGGCCAGCCGGAGGGGTTGGCCTGGGTGCCAGACCCATGACATGGCTCCCAAAGCGAAAGAGACCGGCCCAGCCTGGGAGAGAAGGAGGCAAGTTGACTTATAAAACAAAAAATAATAATATGCCTAACTCCTTGAAGAAATTGTGGGAGATATGGGAAAATTAAGTGGGCATTGGACAATTAGGATTGGGAGGCGGCATTGATGCACCCAAGGGAGGTGGAAATTGAATCTCGTCTGCAACGTATCCAGCTTAAAATCCACCACCGGGTTTAATATGATTGTGAGCACCTGCATAAGATGGGGAGAGCGGCATCCCCAGAATGTTTAAGATGTGGAGGGAGTAGCAGGTCTTTTTTACATAGCCTTTGGGGCTGCCCGATCATACAACCCTATTAACAACAGATACTGCAGAAATTGGGCAGGATAGTAGGGGAGACCTTCCCTGTTGAACCCAAATATGCACTTCTTGGTATACCCACAGATGTACACATCCGACAGTCATATGTTCTGTGCAGGCATAAGCACGTTGCAGGGTGTTCTCTGCTTTGTGCTTGTTACTACACAAACGTATCTTGCTTCATGCCACGCTGTACTTTCACTCAGAAGCTGCTGTTGCTTTTGCATTCTGTTCTTTCCTGGGATTTAGTCTGAACACTGTAGACGAGGTCAAACAACAATGCGCCTTGTTACTTTGTTTTTGTCAGGCTAATGCAGCGGTTGTTTGGGAACACATACTCTTTATCATACAGGGATGCACAGACATGCTAATATACCCATGGAGAGAGCTTTTTCAGTGAAGAGATTGCGACTACACCTGATTTGTAGAACTTTCATCTGTGGATGCTAATGTACAGGTTCCGCTCCAAACACCCACAGATCTTCTGATATATAATCACTTTACTTCTGTAGAAGGGGAGGGGAGTTAGTTTACCTTGTCTAATATCATGACAGCTCCTTTTATGATTTATGGATTGCTTACTAAGCTGACCATATTTGTTAGGCATCTTCTTACTTGTTATGGGACATATACTGCATACTAGAGCACGACAGATAAAATAATATTTCAAACTTTTCTTGTCTCTGTTAGATCTTATTGTAGACAAGTACGAGTGTGAAAGCAAAAGGGTGTGTCCTGTCACCGCGGGATTCCTGAGAGAGTCGGGAGTGTTATGTTCTGGGGTGTCTAATCGCTTGTTCCTCTGTAAGTGAGTAGGCGGGCAAGTGAGACACTATAGTTAGTCGGTCCCGGACTCATGGATACTAAGGTGGTAGGATAACTCAGTCCCTGCCTACTAAGGTTCTATGGTGCCAGGCATAGTTCTGTGACTCCACAGAATCCCTGCAATATGGTGCCACCAAAGTTTGGTCTGGTACTTAATTGTGGGACCCCCGAGTAGCGCTTGTGCCTATCCACAATACCCTCGCACCATTTCCCAGAGACATCCGTGGTTTAGGGGCTTCGCCTCCTCAGTTTGTAGGGACTACCTAATGCTGTAGCTTTTTCAAGCTTGGATTTTAAAAGGTTTGTTACCCACTTTTGTGCTACTGATTGAATGACTTTCTTTTCCATATGGCTCAACCCGCTGCGATTGCGGCTCATTGCCATGCAGTGGGTATTCAACACTTGTTACAACATGGAGTCCCCAATGCCGGGTCTCCTGTTATTTTTGTAGTTGAGGCAAACCCTGCGGGACTGCTTTGAAGTTTTTTACTCCTGGGTTACGTTCCCCGCTGTTGATGCAAATGATAATACTTTTCATTCTTATTCCATGACCAATGTTCTTACGGCTTATCACCCTTTGCGATCATTGAGCTTCATCTTATGGTCTGGGAGCACCAAATTTGGTTTACTGGCACCCTTCCCTATCATCTTGCTTCTGTTCGAATGGGCCTCTGAAGTATTGACAGGGACACGTGGCTTGTGTTGGCTGGTTATACTCCATATCCACATTATGCTACCGCTACTGTAGCAGATGTGTGTTTGTTATACGCTCAATTAGTCCATCTGTATAGACGCTTGATTCAGTTTGTTGCCCATGCCTTTCTGGCAGCTCCGCCTGGGGCTGCAACTCCTGTTCCGCCTCCACATGGTGGAGGGCTTGTTATTAGCCCTATCACTATAAACTCTGTTATGGGCAAACGTCCCCTTTATCGTGAAGACTTTCCATTTTGAATTGCTCAAAAAATTGATCAGCTTGATGTTGTTTTTCCCCTTTCGGGTCCTCAAACACAGGATCCTTACTATGTGTTTGCCTAGTGGGCTGGTCCCGCCTTGGCCGATTGCAACACCGGGGAGACGGTGTTCGCTACAGTGTATATACTTTGTTATGGCACCCCCTTGATGAGCGTTCTTCCGAATGTTCTCAAACATGTACAGAACGGACATGGGGCAGGTCCTGCCCTAGATTTAGGGATGAAGCTACTGGGTATTTTCCTGTGGTCTCCGAAATAATTATTTCTAATGTTAAAGGTGAGGCAGTGCCCTTGATTATTCGCCAATGACTTTCTGCAGTTGCCACAGTCGACCGCATGCGTTAGTTGCCTGTTGTTTATACATATTTGGGTCGTAATAGTTTGGGGTCCAGACCATTGGCTCAATCTTTAGGAAAACCACCTCCTGAAAAGGAGTGTACTCCGTTTAATCCTAAGGAGTCTTGGGATAAATCTAAACTACAACAGAAGCCTAGGTCTCGTGGTGGGTCGCCACCACCGGACGCTTCTGAGAGGCAATATAATGTGCAAGATCGTTCTAAGATTAAGACTCCAGAGTGTTTTACAGGTTCCTGATCCTCGATCTCCTTGTTCCTTTCACAAATCATCTGATCAACATTACGACAGAGGTGGGCGACAAGATTGCAGACAAGGTGAGTCCATACAGCCCAAGCGGGACACGCAAAGCTCTTTTGAAGCAAAAGTCAAGAGAGAGGAACCACCTCCATATAGAGCCCCCTTCCAAAAGAAGAAGGTTGCTACTTTAACAGCAAAATATGCCCCAGACGGTGAGAACCCTTATCCTGGACAGGAGTTAGGCGGTTACTCTACTCGACATCGTGGCAGAAGTAACTGTAGTGTGCCAGAAGCTCCGCCAGTTTCTGGAGTCGAGAGCAAATGACACCTTAGTAACTGTTGAGACCACAGATACCCACGCTGCACCATCTGATCGGCTTTATCATTTAGATATTCAGATTGAAGGTGATATTAATCACATCATTAATGCTATTTTTTGGGATAATCTGACTTCTTCTTATGACGATTGGCCTCCCTCCCTTATTATCACCTGACCTTGAGGCAAAGAGGTGATTCTCCCTTCTTTTACACATCTCGTCCCGGATGAAACCAAATATGCTTATGCTTCTGAGTTGGCTTCTGAGTGGGCCTTAGCTCGAGCCCCTGCCTTATATTGCAACCCGGCTGGTTGGGGCAAAGAATCTCCATTACATGGTATTCCAATATGTTTCACCCCACAGCCTCAAACTCAATATCCAATTAAACGTGACTCTAAAGTGTCCGTTAAAGACATCATTACGCAACTTGAGTATCAGGGTGTGATTGAGCCCTGTGTCTCTCGTATGAATAATCCTCTTTTTCTGATTTTGAAGTCTGATAGTTCTTTTCGCATTGTCTTAGATTACAGGAATTTTAATAGTCACACGTGCCTTTTTGCTGTGCATTTACCGCCATCGGTTCCCAGAGGCGAAACACCCATTTACCAATGGGGTATAAGAATAGCCGCGGTGTCTTTGCGGTGCATATTGTGCCCCTTTTACATGACATTGATCCTGAAGCTTTGCCCTATGTCAATGACGTATACCGTACCGATGATGAACTGTATCCTCATTTGGCGAGAGTGGATCACATTGTTACGCGATTCGCAGAACTTGGTTACAAGTTTAGTATTGCTAAGTCGTACTTTGCGGTTCTTGCTGTACTTTTTCTTGGTTATGAATTGACCAATGAGGGTAGGAGTTTGGACCCTCATTGTTTAGAAAAATGTGCACGATTGCAACCCCCTTCTACCCTTGAAAAATTGCAGTCTCTGCTTGGTTTTTAAATTTTGGCAGAACATACATTCGTGATTGTGCTCAGCGTATTAAACCTCTTTATTCTTTGATACACACCACTTTTTGCTCTTCGTCCTGGCTTCCAGAATATACTGCGGTCTTACCTGACTTACTGTCAGATTTCCTTGCAACGCAGTTCCTACAGACCAGGCTTAATACCACAAATCTGGTCATCCAGATCTTGCCCGGTGCAATTCGTATCACTTATGTAACATCCAATGAGGGAGACATGGTCCCCATCGCTTATAAATCGCATCTGTACAAACATTTTTGACTGCAGTGAAAATGGCCATCCTTAAAGAACAGCCACTTGCTCAGGGTAAACGCTTCTTTGGGGCCGATTCCGATCCTGGAAAAAGGCTGTACGAATCGTTGTACGGAGCGTTTTCTCCATACGACTCGTACCCGGTAAACTTTTCTTACAACCTAGGAAGTACGATTTGTACAGAAAGCCTTTTTCCGTACGAATCGTACAAAAGACCGTACGGGTAAAAAAAAACAACGATTCTGATCCGTAACAGCTTGTACGCAATGTCCGGACGTATTTAAGCAGCGGTTTCCGGCCCAGCAAGTACAATTCGTCCCTACGGCACTCTGTACGGCTCTTTTCTTACGGGAGCCAAACACAGCCGGAAAAGTAGAGTCCTACGCGAACCCACTACGCAACGGAGCCCCGGTGCGCGACGTACACGCCATGAACCCCATTGTACGTGTCATCCCGGTCCTCTTAGCCTACGACCTGGTGAACCGGACCTGACGCACACGCCGCAGAAGGTGAGAACAACACCCAGGGGCCAGGGTGGGGGTAAGGGGCAGGAAACATACCCCATACCCAAATCCAAACCTATAATATGGAGCCGATACATTACCACCAGGGTCTGGTCACTTGGGGGGGCGTGTCCAGCAACCCCTGCGTACCGCAACAACGGAAGTGGACGTGTATGGTGCTTTGCACACATACCCCTACGGCACCAGTACAATAGTGATACGATGCCTACACACGCAATGAATGCGTGGGTACGGTGCGTTTCACACGTACCCGCACAGCACCAGTAGAATAGTGATACGGACCGTACACACGCAATGAATGCGTGGGTACGGTGCGTTTCACACGTACCCCTACAGCACCAGTAGACTAGTGATACAGACCGTACACACGCAATGAATGCGTGGGTATGGTGCGTTTCACACGTACCCCTACGGCACCAGTACTATAGTGATACGGACCGTACACACGCAATGAATGCGTGGGTACGGTGCGTTTCACACGTACCCCTACGGCACCAGTAGAATAGTGATACGGACCGTACACACGCAATGAATGCGTGGGTACGGTGCGTTTCACACGTACCCCTACGGCACCAGTACAATAGTTATACGATGCGTACACACGCAATGAATGTGGGGGTACGGTGCGTTTCACCCATACCCGTACGGCACCAGTACAATACTGATACGAGCCGTACACACGCAATGAATGCGGGGGTACGGTGCGTTTCACACGTACCCGTACGGCACCAGTACATTTGGGATGCGAGGCGTACACACACCACAAATGTGGGGTTACGGTCTGGCCCTGCATGTTACCTTCATATTGGTGTGTGTGTAGGTCCAGGCCAGCAGTGTACTGCTCCAAGGGAGTGGGTGGGTGGGTGCAGAGGATTCCCAGCAGTGGCCAGCCATATGGGGTGGCTGCAGATCAATACCAGCAGTGTCCAGACATGTAGGGGTGGCTGTAGAGGACTCCCAGCAGTGGTCAGCCATATAGGGGTGGCTGTAGATGAATACCCGCAGTGTCCAGCCATATGGGGGTGGCTGCAGATGAATACCAGCAGCGGACAAACATATAGCAGTGAGTGCAGATGAATACCAGCAGTGTCAAGACATATGGGTGTGGGTGCAGAGGGCACCCAGCAGTGGACAGAGATATGGGGGTAGGTGCATATGACTACCAGCAGTGGCCTGCAATATGAGGGGTGTGTGCAGATGAATCCCAGCAGTGTCCAGACATATGGGGGTGGGTGCAGAGGACTCCCAGCAGTGGACAGAGATATGGGGGTGGGTGCATATGACTACCAGCAGTGGCCTGCAATATGAGGGGTGTGTGCAGATGAATACCAGCAGTGTCCAGACATATGGGGGTGGGTGCGCAGGACTCCCAGCAGTGGACAGAGACATGGGGGTGGGTGCATCTGACTACCAGCAGTGGCCTGCAATATGAGCTGTGGGTGCAGAGGACTCCCAGCAGTGGACAGAGACATGGGGGTGGGTGCATATGACTACCAGCAGCGGCTTGCAATATGAGGGGTGGGTTCAGAGGACTCCCAGCAGTGGACAGAGACATGGGGGTGGGTGCAGAGGACTCCCAGCAGTGGACAGAGATATGGGGGTGGGTGCATATGACTACCAGCAGTGGCCTTCAATATGAGGGGTGTGTGCAGATGAATACCAGCAGTGTCCAGACATATGGGGGTGGGTGCACAGGACTCCCAGCAGTGGACAGAGACATGGGGGTGGGTGCATATGACTACCAGCAGTGGCCTGCAATATGAGGGGTGGGTGCCGATGAATACCAGCAGTGTCCAGACATATGGGGGTGGGTGCACAGGACTCCCAGCAGTGGACAGAGACATGGGGGGTGCAGAGGACTCCCAGCAGTGGACAGAGACATGGGGGTGGGTGTAGAGGACTCCCAGCAGTGGACAGAGATATGGGGGGGTGTACATCATTATCAGATGACCACACCTACATGGTGTTATGTACGCATCCCTAACTTTAGACTATGATGATAGTGCTATAACAACACATCACTGACAGCAGTGTCCCACTCCCAGGAGGAAGGATGTCTTTCACCCACTGCATGACACACCACATGTGGGTGTGAGAACAAATAACACATGCATACCCACCCATGGCGGATGCAGCACAATACACACCCTGATATCACGCCACAAGACTGTATAGTCATGTAACTGCCTACAAAACTAAGATAGCCAAAGGGAACACACATTGTCACGCACATCCCAGGACTGATAGGAATGTCCAGGTGCTGGTCCAGCCACCAAGATGTTGTCTCTCATGGAAGGAATAGGGTGGAATTCCCCTAGATACAATGCCCACAATTGTGAGTCAGGTGCCCAAATACCCTGCATAACAAGTACCATTTGTGTGGTAGGCTGTGATTACACACATGCATAGTGCTGAAAAGGGTGAATTTGTCCCTGAAGGCATTTCGACATACTCAAAACACAAGTACAGTGACTAGCAAGGATGGCACAGACGATTCAGCAGGAGACATCGGTGAGCAGGCATGGCCATTGTTGAAGGGATCCGTCACCAAAAAAGGAAATGTTGACACAGGTCAGCACAACAATTGTGCAACTGTTTGCAGGGAAGATGTCAGGTGCCACAGAGGAAGGAACACTCCTTGGGACAATGTCTCAAAACAAAATGAATACACACTACCAATGATTCTTTGCAGAGACATTGTGATGGCACACAGATACCATGGTCCACCTCATGACCATCATACAAAAACATTTCTCAGAACCCTAACACATTACCAGAACACCAACTCCAGGAGCCTCATCACCAACATCAAGTACCTGAAATGCAATAGTGTTGAAAGTAAAAATTAAGGCTTTATTCAGCACAATTCTTTTTCTCGAAAAATAGACTATTTACACAGGCCAATGGCCAGTCCATATGTAAAGTCCAAGGGGTGACGTAGGGGACCGCGTCTACCCCTAGCTTGCCTGCACAAATGAACCTCCAGGTTCGTCGGATGGGGGTGGGGCATCATCTGTGGCAGTACCAAGCATCGCAGGGACAGGAGGGGGAAGGGTAGGTGTGGTGGGTGCAGGGGTGGACGTCTCCACCACAGGGGGTGGGACAGCGCCGAAGGTGGAGGTGAGCTCGGCGCTGCACACTGCTGCTAGTACGTCCATCCGAACCCCTGCACCTGAGGATTCCCCAGGGTCAAGGGAGGGTGTGGTGGGTGAGGGATGGGGTGCAGCGCTCCTGGGGGAGGGGGTTGACGTGGTGGGGGACTCAACTCCCATGCCCAGGGACTTCCTCGTCCGCTTGTGGGGTGGTGGCTCAGCGGTGGCGAGGTCCAGCTCAGCCAGAAAGAGCTGCTTGGGTGAGCGTTTGGCAGGGGAGCCAAGGGGAGTGGTTTTGGAGGGACAGGGTTGTGAGGACTGCGGACTGCGACTGTGACTGCGTGGATATCGTCTGTCCCCAGACCCTGTGGGTGTGCCTACATCCCCTTGAGTGTGCGTGCCAGGAGGTGTGCGCTTCACCTTACTTGGGGGTGTGCTGCCTGTGTCTGGTGGGGTGCGTGCTCATGACTGTCTGGGTGTGCGTTGGACAGGTATGGGAGAGGGAAGTGTGGATGGGTCCGAGGTAGGGGGTGGGACGGAGCGCTGCAGGAGAGTAACTGCTGCCATCAGGGAAGAGTCCATGGACCGCAGAATCTTGCGTTGGTCACACATCGTTGCTGACATGCCCTCCATGAATGACACCATCTGTGTGAGCAGTTTAGTGTGGCCATGGAGGACATTCAGCACCGATGCCTGCCCAACATGCAACTGCCGCAGTATGTCCACAGACTCTTCACTGAGGGCAGCAGGGGTGACAGGGGCAGGGGGTGCGGTGCCTGGGCCAAAGGAGACATGGTGGGCCTCTGCACGGACAGAAGGGACGGGAGCAACTGGGAGGGAGGAGATGGTAACGGAGGAGGCGGGGACAGATGTGGGGATGCTGCCAGGTGGTGTAGCAGCCTCCGCCTCCTCGAGGAAGTCAGCGTCGGACCCGTCAGCATCGTAGGTGGTATCGCCTCCAGACAGGTCCTCGGACTGACTCCTCTCGCCCTCCGTGCTACTGGCTCCCTTGGACTCGACAGCAATGGTGGCACTGTCGCTGGGTCCCTCCTCCAGGTCCGTGCAGGTGTCTCCTGTTTCGGATGATGATGCTGTGGGCAAGGAGAAGAAACAGAAATGCATCAGTCACCTATATACATCTGACACATGAGCACAAAAACAATAGGTCACAGTGCAAATCAGGCAATGCATCATGCGTAACAGCTAGATTACTCCGCACATATGTAAGCCCTGTACTGCCCAGTTGGTAGGCCCACTATGCCACTTGGAAACAAGGGAAAAAAGAACACACCAGGCCACAACTTGAATGAGAAATACACTGAGAAGCTAGTGTCTGTGAACAGGTGAGCACAGCAATACAATGAAGTCATGCCACCTCTTGTTTACCCTGAAATAAACAGTAGTGGTGCACCCAAGGTAAACTAACACACCTCACTACTCAAGGTGTCACCACACTCAGAGACCTGTAAGTACTTTGGAACACAAAACGAAAAAATATTGTTACCTTGGGACTCACAATACTTTACACAATCGACATGTATTGAATGTGGCAATTCGCCATTTCGTGAAAAGAACACTCATGTGCCTGCATGAAAGATCTCTCCCAAGGAAGTGCACACAAAACTACATTTACACTGTCATTGAAGAAGCTGGCACCTTTTTCTAAGAAGCCACTGTTAGAAATAAATGGTGTTGCAGAAAGTACATATACATGGGCCCCCTGAGGTCTTGATGTCTTGACACTCGTTAGTTTGTATCACCAACAACAAAGGAGTTTCACAAAATCAAGACCACTGTGGGAACATGTATATGGATAATCTGCAACACCATTTAATTCTAACAGTGGCTTCTTTGAAAAGGTGCCAGCGTGTTCCATGAAAGTGGAAATGTCGTTTGGTGTGCACTTCCTTGGGAGACATCTTTCATGCGGGAACATTAGTTTTCTTAACACAAATCATCAAATTACCACATTTAAAACATGAAGAACTGTCGACAAGTGCTGTGAGTGCCAAGGTACAATCATTTTTGACTAACAACTTGAATTATGTCAGTTGTCACATGGCCATCCGTTACCTGATGACACAGTTGGCTACACATATGACCCAATACCTGTCATGTAGAGTGGCACACATGTCCAAACCCAGGACAATACATAAGCTAATGGGCCTGCAATTGTGTTGTAAAAAAGCATAGATGTACTGTGGAGACACCCTCATGGCAAGCCAGAATGTCCACACAGATGTCAGCACACAAAGACCAAACTGCGTTGCATCTGAACCACACACATGTGCCAAAAATGTATGAGCAGTAATCATGTTTTTAAAAAAATGACACATGCTGCAAAGCACGAACATTAAGCACTGGCCACCATCACAGGGGCACTGCACGGTGATTCTTTGTACAGCCAATTCTCACACACAGGTCAGACCTGGCATGGAGAAATCAGGGGTGCCCATGTAGGCCTCTCCCGCACAACCCCCCCATACCTGAGTCAATGTGATTGATACAGATCTAGAAGTGACACCTCTTAATCAGGGTTTCAAAAACTGTGCAGCAACAATTGCTAAATTGACACAACATCACCTCGTGGGGCTGGCAACACATATTTGTGACAAACAACCATCAACAGATTGTTGTGAATAGCCACACAGGCACAGCCCAGTGTGAGTATGCACAAGCCAAATGGTGTATCCCTGTCCAGTGGTCACATGTAGCACACATTGGAAAAATACAAACTAGGCCAGGGAACAATGCCACAGAGGCAGACATATGCTGAACCCACAGAGAATGTGCACAGTGTTGGATGACACACATGATTAGGAGGCCAGGGTGTCTCAGGGGATTGTAGTGGGCACACTGTTCCGTGTTTCTGGAATGAGCTGACTGTACCATGAGCAACCGTCCTGGCACCATGCATATCTCCCACTCATGCACATCGTGTCTGAGGCCACAACATTGGTCATGCATTGTGCAAGGGTGTTCAGTTGAAACCTCACACTCCTATGTTGAGACTCATCATCAGTGCCAACAAATATGGACCCCCAACATAGTGAACAGGTCATGGCACAGGCAAGGTACCAACACATATCACAGACCACCCTCCCACATGATGCGGAAAGCAATGTGCACTTTGATTTTCTGGCACCCTAGATGACCATGTGCAAATGTGATTACACACAGACCAGGGGATGCATGTCAAGGAGGGGAAGGGATGAAAAAGAGCACCAGGTGACATTGCTGAACAGAAAATGCACTGCACATATAAACTCTGAGAGTGTATCCAGGCTACAGAGCACTTCCAAAAGCTGGTGACACATAACACAACAAACAGCCATGTACCTACCCCCTCCTTGCTGCAGTCTCTCCTGTAACTGCCTATCGAGGTCAGGGAAGACCACCGCCAGGACAAGGGTCATGTGGGCGGTCAGGCGTCGGCGCCCGCCGTTGGGGCGAGGAGGGTCGATCCCCACCTGGACCCGGGCGATCCGCCGGGTCCAGCACCGGATATCCTGCCACCGTTTTCTGACCTGTGGTAGGCGCTGACTATGATCCCCCGCCGATCTCACGGCCCTGACGATGTCCTGCCAGATCAATATCTTCTCGTAGGCAGTTACCTGTCAGGATGACAAAGTGAGACAACATCACTACACCTGCTCCATGTCCAAGAGACACACATTTGAACATCTTTGATATGTTGAACAGGGCATAGGATGCTGACAGGAATTGTATCATTCTCAATGAGAAATTGGCCTGTGTGCAAGCCCCAATGCACTACATGGCATTGAAAGTCAACAGGTGGCATAAGGGGTGCGACACACTCACTGATCATGGCACACACTGTGCTGATTATATTGTTCAATCTTCCTCGGTTTGGATGAATGTATGTGAATAGAGAGACTCAGTGAGACTTTGCGAAATAATTATTGTTTTATTAGAATTCCCGGTCCAAAGGACACCGTTTCCATTCACACACTGTGCAGCACATGCAACAGCAGGCTGATGGACAGCACGTGCCAAGCAGTCACATGTCCCACTCCACTGACGCACCCTCAGCAGACTAGACAGACACACCCAGGCACAGATCACTCGCCTGTCAGTGACAACAGCAGATACAACCCTCACTCTGCACCTGTGCCACTTGGTTTTAACCCAGATCTCTTTACTGGGGGAGAATGTCTGCATTGTCAGCATTCCGTCCATCATTTGTTTGTTGTAACGCTTTTCGCCCTAAGTGGGATGGGTATTCCCAGACGTGGGACCCGTGCTCACTACGCCACTGGAGTCAAGCTATCCTGGCTGATGATGGCTGATAGCCAGAAACCGGTCCTAGGATGCTTGATTCCGGTCCAGGGAAGACATGGCTTGGCAGTTCGGGCTGGACTGTTCCCATGAGGCACAGGGTCAAGACTGATTTGCATATGGCCATGTCTGAACTGGGGTGGCGTAGTGGGCAAAAGAACGATGGATTTAACCCAGATCTCTTGACTGGGGGAGAATGTCTGCATTGTCAGCATTCCGTCCATCATTTGTTTGTTGTAACGCTTTTCGCCCTAAGTGGGATGGGTATTCCCAGACGTGGGACCCTTGCTCACTACGCCACTGGAGTCAAGCTATCCTGGCTGATGACGGCTGATAGCCAGAAACCGGTCCTAGGATGCTTGATTCCGGTCCAGGGAAGACATGGCTTGGCAGTTCGGGCTGGACTGTTCCCATGAGGCACAGGGTCAAGACTGATTTGCATATGGCCATGTCTGAACTGGGGTGGCGTAGTGGGCAAAAGAACGATGGATTTAACCCAGATCTCTTGACTGGGGGAGAATGTCTGCATTGTCAGCATTCCGTCCATCATTTGTTTGTTGTAACGCTTTTCGCCCTAAGTGGGATGGGTATTCCCAGACGTGGGACCCGTGCTCACTACGCCACTGGAGTCAAGCTATCCTGGCTGATGGCGGCTGATAGCCAGAAACCGGTCCTAGGATGCTTGATTCCGGTCCAGGGAAGACATGGCTTGGCAGTTCGGGCTGGACTGTTCCCATGAGGCACAGGGTCAAGACTGATTTGCATATGGCCATGTCTGAACTGGGGTGGCGTAGTGGGCAAAAGAACGATGGATTTAACCCAGATCTCTTGACTGGGGGAGAATGTCTGCATTGTCAGCATTCCGTCCATCATTTGTTTGTTGTAACGCTTGCCTGTGGGGTGTCACAGGTGTCGTGCTAGCTCTGCAAGTCAGACACACAACACGGCTTACTTGTCACATCAGATGGGTAGAGCTGTTGCCTCCTCCATGCAGCTGTGGTGCAACACTTCACATAGACACTCACCCACATGACAAGGAACATTCACACACATCAATGTCCCTGAGGTCGTACACATCATTTGGACACTCTCACCACAGGTCCACTCAACTCATACACATCTGTGTGTACAGTCACCTGTCACACCGGGGGGACCACTGAATCACCTCAAGACAATAGTAAAAAAGCCACCAAGGATTTGCCAGGCTGAATGTGTCATGCACTATGCAGTGAATGTCACAGTAAGCACAATGCAAGTGAGGAGTGCACACAGGAACTACCTCATGCTCTGCATGAGAGACATAAGCATGTCCCCCCCTGGGACCCACTCTAAACAACATTGCATGTCTGTCACACCTGGACACAATGCCAGAAGTGACAGTCACTACTTGTGCACAGTCAAAGGTAGTGTTTTACACCGCTTATGGCAACATTACAACAGTGATACGATTCTAAGCTACACCATGGGTACGATGCGTACACACGCAATTAATGCAGGTGTACGCTTTGTTTCACATAGCATGTCTGTCCCACCTGGACACAATATTGACAGTCACACAACAGGTGCACAGGCAAAGGTAGTGGAGTCAGCACTCACCTGCTCCCCTGGTCTCCCATACAGCTTGGGGCACTGTGGGAGGAGGCAGTCCAGCAACGCATCATTCTCCTCTAGGGTGAATGGCTGGGCCCTCTCCACAGTACGCGACATGGTCCAGAGGAAGCAGAGACAGCAGCAGTGTGGTCGACTCGAAAGTTGTGCAGGCAAGTGCCCTCTCATGGGTTCTGGCTGCCTTATATCTGTCTTGCTGAGGGGCATTCATTTAGAGGAGTACATAGTGATTGGTCAAACTCATTCGCATCATACGTTTACTCCAATCCCTTTAAACATACACCAATGACACGCATTCGCATCGTTCAAATTTTGACCATCATGTCAAGTCAACAACCACTTTGCAACATTGTATTTTTTGGCCAACTGACTGTTCCAGGACACCTGATGGACACATTGCAACTGAAAAGTCTGTATCCATGACAACCAGCATGCATTTTGGGCCTAATACTTGTTCCCTATGTGTCCCCTATGTAATTTTGAAATCCACATACATATACGGTGCGTTTCACACGTACCCCTACGGCACCAGTAGAATAGTGATATGGACCGTACACACGCAATGAATGCGTGGGTACGGTGCGTTTCACACGTACCCGTACGGCACCAGTAGAACAGTGATACGGACCGTACACACGCAATGAATGCGTGGGTATGGTGCGTTTCACACGTACCCGCATGGCACCAGTAGAACAGTGATATGGACCGTACACACGCAATGAATGCGTGGGTACGGTGCGTTTCACACGTACCCCTACGGCACCAGTACAATAGTGATACGGACCGTACACACACAATGAATGCGTGGGTACGGTGCGTTTCACACATACCCGTACGGCACCAGTAGAATAGTGATACGGACCGTACACACGCAATGAATGCGTGGGTACGGTACGTTTCACGCGTGCCCGTACGGCACCAGTAGAACAGTGATACGGACCGTACACATGCAATATATGCATGGGTACGGTGCATTTCACACGTAACCCTACGGCACCAGTACAATAGTGATACGGACCGTACACAAGCAATGAATGCGTGGGTAGGGTGCGTTTCACACGTACCCCTACGGCACCAGTACAATAGTGATACGAGGCGTACACACGCCAGGAATGGAGGACTACGAGTCGCACAAGGATGTCCATCAAGTACATGTCATTGTATACTTTCATGTGCAGGCCCTAGGTGTGTCAGCCAGTGATATTGCACAGGTCATCTCATCTAGTTGCACAATTGATGTGTGATGACCTGTGCACACATGTCATGTGTAATGGGGCACTATGTGGCACACATCACCTTGACACTTGCCACATGTGTGTCTGTTGTCCAACTGTGTCATGCACAGCAGCAGTGGGATGGCACAGTCATCACCACCCGCACCTGTCTCCTGATGCCAGGGACAGGAACACCCGATCAACTGACATGTCAGCGTGCCCCTATGTGACTATGTCAGGTGTGTTTCATGTGTTCCCATGAGCTTGCTGTTAGTGGTCCGTCAACCGGATCTGCTGTTGGTGCATCCAACATGGGTCTGTGTGGAAATGGGCATGGCACACATCTACGCACACCATGCCACATGTGGATTCCCACGGCTGTAGGGTCTGTGTGCATCGGACATCATATTTTCCCAGGCATACATGTCTGCGTCGTCTCAATGGCTGTGTTCTTTTTTTGTCACGTGTACCCCTTCATCGCAATGTGTTTCATATGTACATTTGACATTCCATGTGACCTGTGCTTGTGCCTTGCAGTCAGCTGTCTGGATGAGATGACATGCTTCCAATGCAGCTATGTGGATGTGTGTCACTCCGGTGATATCTCTGGCTGTTCACTCAGACTTGCCCCCAGCTCATTTCAGGGCATGTCATGTAGACTTGACAATCAACAGGTGTATCTGGCTTTACGTAGGAGTGCTAGCAAGCTGGCATATTTGTCCTGGATGTATTGCACACACCAGACTCCATAGTTACCTGAAGTTTAGTAGCAGTTTAGCATGTGCTATGTTCATTGACATTGATGTTGGCAGACTCTCAATCTTCATTATTCCTAACAATGTCCTGCAGGGCACCGCCTGTCCCAAGACCAATGCCAGACTTGGCTGCCATGAGGGAACGTGCCTGCATCCGACGTTACAGATTCACTCGACAGTTGATTGAGGACTTGACTGACAAGCTGGCACCACACCTTCAACCGCGACACAGGTATCCTACTGCGCTGACCCCCAAGATGGAGGTGATGGCAGCCCTACATTTTTTTGCCACAGGTACGTTTCAATTGACCATAGCTGATGTTGGTGGGATGTCACAGACAATGTTCAGCCGTGTCCTGCGTGATGTTTTGGCAGCCATGCTGGAGCACCTTGATGAATTCATTAAATTTCCTACTCCTGAGGAGTTGACAGATGTAAAGGGTGATTTCTATGCCCTGGGAGGGATGCCCCATGTCATTGGGTCCATTGATGGGACACATGTGGCTTTGGTACCACCACAGACACAGGAGCAAGCCTATCGCAACCGAAAACATTACCACCCAATAAATGCCCTTGTGGTGTGTCTTGCTAACATGCTGATTTCCCATGTTTGTGCACGTTTTCCAGGATCAGCACACGATGCCTACATCATGAGGCGTAGCAGTGTGCCACAAATGATGCTGCGGCTGCACAACGAATGAGCATGTCTTGTTGGTGGGTATACTCTCTTTGTCCTGTGTGTTGCGGTATCTTTGGCTCTTACGGCATCTCCTGACCCACTTATTTACATGATGTTTCCATGTAGGGGACTCTGGATATCCCAACATGCCATGGCTACTGACTCCTCTCCGCAACCCAAGAACAGCTGCAGATCACTGGTACAACAATGCACACGGGCAGACCAGGCGAGTGATTGAAAGGACGTTTGGCCTCCTGAAGAGCCGATTCCGGTGCCTTGACAAGACAGGCGGGTCCTCCCATATGCACCGGAGAAGGTCTGCAAAATCTTCATTGTGTGCTGCATGCTGCACAACATGGCAGTTGAGAAGGCAGTGCCACTCATCCTTGATCCTGATGAGCAGCAACATCCACCAGTGGAGGATCCAGGGCTTGGTCATGAGGCAAGTGATGAGGAGGAGGAGGATGATATCCGGAGTCAGCTCATACGCAACTTCTTCTCATAATGGTGAGTCACTGGGTATGAGTGTGCAAGCTTGTAGCATTGAGTGGCATGTGTTGCAATGTGTGTGTCCAGCTGACTGAATGCAAAGTGACTTAGATGTGTGTTCTGATGTGTCACTCGAGTGATGATGTCATGCCACACAGTTTTGCGGAGAGACTTTCTTTGAAATTTGCATGTGTCCAACATTGTTCATGTTTCGTAACTGACCATGTGTGCGGCAAGATTTGTTTTAGGTGACTTTTAGGTGACTTCTTGTGTGTCTGTCATTCCCAGGTTTTTACGCCTGTTGTCTGCTCGTGTCATCTTTGTCCTCCTGCTAATCCTCATGAGGATTGCAACGTGTGCTGAATCAGCGTTCCACGCACGGACATGTGGAAATGTCAGTTTGGGTAAGGATTGCAGCAAGGCTTTTTGGTGGTGGTACGGGTTGGGAATGTGTGGGGACTGCTTCTGTGCATGTTGTGGTACCGTGCACACATGTCTTCTCACCATGGAGCATATAACATGTAGCATCACTCCCATGACATGATAGTCACCCTTCTTGACAGTCATCTGTAGTGGAGTGTGGAGTCTGATGAAGGCATCAATGTGCGTAAACATTGCCTCTGAAACATTGCGGATGCTACGGGTGGACATAGTGTGGGACATCACAACAACAGGCTCTATGGTGAATTGCAGCCTCTCCGTGTGCAGCAGGATGTGTTTGGCTCATCCCCTTAACTTGTGTGCCAGTTCATTGGGATTTACTACATCCGTGTTGTGAAGGGGGGTTCCAGCGTATGTCCCACATGTTCTGTCAACTGACCTGTGAGTCTGTTCATATGGATGCATTTCCCTTTGTGTGAGTTAAGTAATAAAGGTGTTCAGCACAATCCGAAGTGCCTCATCTCTGTCACTGCAGATCTCTTGCCAGTTTACATGCGTCATCTATGGCATAATTGTCAAAGATTGAGCATATGAGTGTATGTGTACTTCGGCAACATGCATGCAGTTCTTCATGGCTAATAATCTCTATTGTGCATGAAGTACCTGGTTGTGTATGTATTTGTGCAGGTTGCTCCCCACAACGGGACGTCAACGCCTGCTGACGGTGTGTCTCCTGTGCGCAGCTCCGCATTTTGTTGCCTGATCCTGTGGCCGTCATTTTTGGTGATTGTTCATACATTTTCTCGGAGTGACCCATGAGTAACCTGACACTCCTTCCTTTACATACACCTGTTGCACTGTGCCTTTCTGACCTCCTTGTCATTGTGTGCTACTTTTTGCCTAGTTTCTCACACCTTCCGCCTGCTGCTGCCTCACCTGCGGCACTGCCCCACCGAGTGCCCTGATTCTGCAACCCACACTCCTCCCTTCCCTCCTCCACCCATTCTTAATGCAGCCAGCAGCTTGTCTGTGCCACTGTTGCGCCAACGCCGTACCAAAGGCAGGACCGTCTGCGCCTGCAACGTGCACAGTGCACGGCCCTCTGGTCCTTGCATGACCCACGTCACACAACAGGCTCATGCTGCAGCCACCCTCCAAGCAAAGTCCACCAGACAATCAACCGCCTGCTATCAGGCAACTCCTAAGCACACACACGACACCTTCGCATGCTGAGTGTGCAACTCCAACTGCCTACACAGCGCTGCCCCGCCTACCAGACCCTGTCAGAACAACCAGGTCATGTGCCTCCTACTCCACACCCGCTCCGTCCACCAGCACTCCATTGGACTCTGTTACCTCCTCAACACAACAGCCCCACACATCACCTTCATGACAGTAACCTGGATAAAAGCATCCTCAGCACACAACTTCTTCATTGCCATCTCTGACGGATACAAGATCACCCGCACGGACGGCACCAACAATCCCAGAGGATGAATTGCAATTTATTCACAAGTACACCCTCAGAGTCACTTATCCGGTTTCGCACCAACCCCCTGGCAACCCTAAGAGTAACACTCATCTACAGATCTCCAGGCCTACATCCACAATTCCGCAAAACCATCAACACGTACATCTGCATGCACGCCTTCACCTCCACAGGCTACATGTGGCTGGGGGCCAGTAACTTCTTGCTGGAGGAGAACCACACTGCCATCCATCATTGGGCCATCAACATTTGCATCCACGTCTCCGACAAGCAACACACTGCCCCACACCCCGCTACCGATCCCCCAAAGATGCTTGATGTAAGTCACCAAAGAAAAGCTGTGTGGGACACTCGAACCAACACCACTGCCACACCCTGCAACCTCACATACCCAGTGGCCACGCACGCAAGCTGGTGTTCATCATGGACTCATCGCTCACAATTACCATGCAACTCAACACCATCTGTACCTCATGCTGCAACACCCTCCGCATGCTGCAAATGATCCACAGATAGATCCCCTCCAAGGCAAGACAGACCGTCCCCCAGGTCCACGACACCAGCCGGGTCAACTACAGCACCGCCCTCTACGGAGGAACAACAGCAAAACTGCTGGAGAAGTTGTCCACATCCAGGGTGCATCTGCACACCTCACCTTCAACATTCCCCGCCCCAGCCACATCACCATCTACCTGAGATAGCTACAATGGCTCACTGTCTGCTGCAGGATCACCTTCAGACTCCTCAACCACACTCAGGAGGCAGTCCACAACTCCAGACCCAAAACCGACGTTGGACATCTGTCATCCAACACCCCGTTGGCCCAACTCCATGCAGCCAACCCTGCCCTGGCCACCATTCATCACATCCACTGAACAACTGCATGCAGGAGATAGTTCTCCCACCTCGCCAAACAGACCTTGGACTCCCTCCCCGGGCACCTCCACATGACCCATGACCTCTACGCCTTCATGATACTCTTCCAAATTGGTCTGTCCGAGCAGTATTGCCAGCCCCCCCCCTCAGCAGCTTGATGCCATCACGGGTGAGTATTGGGCTCCATGTCTGTATTTGATGATACATTGTGACCCATGTGTGTCCTCGACCGGACTCAGATCCCAGTGTATGGATGGCTGGTGTTAGTTCCACACTCAGGCATACTTTGACATATCCCCACACGTATGTTGTGGACTCATGCTAAATGACTGCAACATAACATTTCAATTATTCTTTTTTGTATTATAGGTCAGGTGCGTGATTTGTGCAAAGAAAAAGGTGAAATACAGGGACCATAGAATCCAAAGTTCACAGGGGGAGATGGGTTCCTTAGCATTTGAAGTCAGCATAGTCCAGACCACAGTGTTTGGCATCATTGGTCAGACTGTGACCAGCAAGTCCATGTGGCAGATAATGTCAGTCAATGAGGTGATGCTGTCGCATATGAAGGCCAGGTGCCAGGCCAGGTGACCTGGGAGATGTGGATGGGCTGCTGCCTCTCACGGTCTTTTCCGTGGATGACCCACCTTCCTCGGGGGACCCTCAGATGCAGGCCTTGACGATGCTTGGGACGCTCCGTCGGACGAATCCTCCTCTTCCTCCCTCCCTGTGGCTAGTAGTGGTCTTCGCCTGGTGGCACAGGGAGGGTTGCCCATGTTGTCGGCGATCCGACGGAGTGAATGGCTTATGTCCCTTTGCACTGCCAGGAGCTCAACCAGTCTTGCCTCCATCCGTCCTTGGTGTTCTTGTTGACTGGCGTGTTGCTCGGCCTGCTGGTTCTTCATCTCTGTGATGGTCCCCTTTATCTCTGTGAGGGTCCCCACTACCTGGCTGAACTCCCTGGTGTCACGCCGGTATGCGTCCATGATGTTGTGTATGTGTGACATACCGGTCCCTTCAGCTGGCTGGTCAGGTTCTCGCCTCCGCCTGCCTACACTCCCTCCACCCCTGCCCACACGAGCCTGGGCTGCCGTTGTGGGCACATCGGGTCTACGGGACCCCTGAGGGATGGCAGTGGCGGTGTTGTCTGCCTCCTCCTGGGTGCCCGGCGAACCTTGTCCCTCCTGGTCAGACTGGCTCAGTTGTTCACTGCGGGCACGGCTCCTCGATGTCTCCTGGGATGTGGCAGGAATGGGGGTGGTGGTTGGCACAGATGTTCCTGAACCAGGTGCTGCAGGGGCTTGGACAGCAGAGGGTCCAGGTCGGTCGGGGTCATCCGCGGAGTGTTGAGAGGCGTCGCTACCGGTGGGATCAGGTTCCTCCCGAGCCTGGGACTGTGATTCTTCACCCCCATTGTTGGGGGGAGATTCATCACGTTGCCCTGTGTGTGAGAGACAGACAATGTTAATGCTGTTTCATGCAACATCCATGTTTCATACACATTCAAGTTGGCACTGTTCCTCCAGGTAGTTGTATGTGCCTAGCATTCTCCTCAATGTTCACTTGGGGATGGGTATGTTGCGGGGGACAGATTGATATGTTCTCCTGAGTCTTTAACATGTAGATTTTTGGCTTTGATGCTTCTTCGTCTATGTATTGGTCTTGTGGTGTTACATGTCCATTGTGACAGTGGGTAAATCCATTGCCTGTCCCGGGGGTGTCTGCTTGTGTAAGGGGTGTGTGTGACAGGGCCTGCTGGTGGGTGTAGTGTGATTTGGCACTGGGGCTCCCAGGTGATGTAGCTGTCCCCCCATGGAGAATGCTGCCATGACAGTGAGTGTGAGTTCCTGTCCTAGATATCTGACCTTGTTGTCTTGGTGTTTGTGTTTGCACTGGTCACAGGAGGGCCTTGTGCTGCCTACACCAGGGCCAAGTGTCAGCTATCTTGTCAGTACTTTTCCAGTCCCTGTGCATTGCGCATGGTGCATGGGTATGTACCTGGGCCATATGGGATGAGGGAAATTGTGTCTGATTTGGAGTTCAACAATGCGTTTTGTGACACCCACTCTCCCACCATACCGGACATCCATTCTTGGGTTAGTGCTTCGTGTAGCATGGGACATAGCACGGCCTTGCTTTCTCAATGGGGCATACATGTTAGTGGCATAAGCGTTGTTTTTGACTATGGTTCTGGCCGGTGAGGGCCTGGGGGTAGTTGCGTGCATTTTGTGTAGTTGGGGTGTGGATGCCATTACCCCCATGTTACATTAGTTGTTTGTGTACTCACCAGGCTCTGGAACTCCTTGAAGTCCATGTACTCCCACCGGCGGAAGCAGGGCCATCACCTTCTCCTCCCAGGAATGAAAATGTACTGGTCTGTGGGGGCCCACCACCTCCAGTGATGTTGCTCTGGGTGTAGTCATCATTCATTTTTCGCTTGACTGACCTCCGCAGATCGTACCACCTGGCTTGGCATTCAGTCCTGGTCCTTCTGATGGGTGCAACAGCATTCACCCTATCGACGATCCTCTGCCACAGGCGTGATTTTTCGCCTATGCTGGTCTGTCTGACCAATGTTCCAAACAGCTGTGGCTCGACTCTGATGACTTCATTGACAAGGATCTCCAGCTCCTCCCTTGTGAACTTTGGATTCTTGTCTGTGGGCATGGTGTGGGGTGAGTGTGTGGATGGTTGTGGGTGTGTGGGTCTGAATGTGAAGGTGTGGGTCAGAATGTGAAGAGGGGGTATGTGAGAAGGAGGCTGTGTGAAGGTGTATATGTTAAGGTGGATGGGTGCAGTTGTTGGTGTATGCTCTCTAGCTGCAGGGAGTCTGTTGCAAAGGCTCATGGTTTGTGTGTGTGGGCCCTTTTTATTGGTCCATTTGTGGGTGGGCCTCAGTTTGAATTTTTGGTGGGTGTGTTATAAGGGATGGTTGTGAGTTTGACCCTCTGTTTGCCTGTTTGGATGTGGCCAGGTCAGTCATTTCGATGTTTTGTGCATTGTAGACGTGTTTTGTGGTTTTGTGCGAGTCGAATAGACCCTCCTTGTGCTGTTTTACAGTGTCCGTGGTTCAGTACGACTCGTTTTGTTGTATTTGCTTCTGTTTTTTTGTGTGTCCGACTCGGTCATACGTGACGTTGTCTGCGGTACGAGTCATACTCTGACACGTTCCCAGGGGTGCGAGTCATACAGGGGTACGAGTCGTACAGGCATACACCCCCATGCATTGTGTATGTATGGTGCATACCCCAACATTGTGTATGTACGGTGGTACCCCAACATTGCATATGTACGGTGTGTACACCAACATTGCGTATGTACGGTGCGTACACCAACATTGCGTATGTACGGTGTGTACAACAACATTGCATATGTACGGTGCGTAACCAACATTGCGCATGTACGGTGCGTAACCAACATTGCGTATGTATGGTGCGTACAACAACATTGCGTATGTACGGTGCGTACACCAACATTGCGCATGTACGGTGCGTACATACGTGATGTTGTTGTAAGGTGCGTACATATGCATGGGGGTGCCTGTACGTCTCGTACCCCTGTACGACTCGCAACCCGGGAATACCTTTTCCCGAGATACAGTCGTACAAAGTTCGCTTCGTAGCGGGTAAAGTCATTCCCCGTGCACGGGACGTTTTCCGTACGATTCATAAATCGGAAAGCCGGTCTGTATTTTTAGGATTCGTACAGAAAAGTGTCCGGGTCTGTCTCGTACAACTTTTCCAGATATTTTTCCAGTACGAATTGTACTTCACGGGTCGGACGGGACTTATACGATTCGTACGGAAAAAATTACGGATACGAGTCGTACGGGAAAAAAAAATACAGGATCGAAATCTATCCCTCTGTCTTTTCACCTGTACCTGCCTTAGAGGTGGTCACAAAGGCTAGTGTTCCTAATCCAAATGCCCTTCACTCCCGGTGGATTCAATGGGCCACATCTTTGACATCCGTTGATGTTGCCTTTGTTTTATACCCTTCCTTGCAAATGCAGGAGTTTCTTCAATATGAACATGTTCATCCTCTGCCTTCTTCGCTTCTTCCTTTTGATCAGTATAAATGTATCATTTACACTGACAGTTCAGCACAACCCGCTGTTGGTTCTAAGCAGAATTATTCTGCGACTTGCGCTATTGTTGTAAGCACTATGACCAATGGAGTTTCCCAATCCAGTTTGATTAATAAACATTCCCTTGGTGACAGCAAAGCACATTTAGCTGAGTTAAGAGCATTGCTTTTGGCTCTTGAGCATTCAGATCCTGAGTTGCTCACCCTTGTGGTGTGTGATTCTTTTTATTGCATACAATCCTTTAATAGCAATTTGCATTTTTAGAAACAAAATGACTTTCGGGATTCTAAAGGTAGCACAATAAAGCCAATTCTGCAGTAGCCACAACTAAAGTAGTTGCTGGTATGTGCACTATGACTAAAATTGGAGATGACATTCTCACTGCCATCGCTGCATCTCATGATGGTATTAAATACACTTATGAGTTAAATGCTGACAGCGTTCCCCTTGTCACAATTCCTGGGGTTGGTGACTGCTTGATACCCAAACTGGACCGCAGACACTCTTTATTAGTGGCCGCTCATGAGGGTATAGCTCCTACACATGCAGGAGTTGCTGCTACTGTTTCACTCTTACAGCAATGCAACTGGTGGCAAGGCTTTACCAGCAAGCTCTTCGTTATGTTCTATGTTGTGACGTTTGTCAACAAATTAAGGGGTCAATTAGAATGCCGCCCGAAATTCTCTCCCGCCCGCATGCCATTTCCCCCCGCGCCATATTTCTGTCCGGTCGATGAGTCGACCGGGCGGAAAAGGTTTTAATATGGTGGCAGTGTCTGTTAGACACCGCCATCCATATTACGATACATGCGGGGATTTGCCTTCACTGCCACGGAAAGGCATGCGGTCCTTGCCATTGGGGGCCCATAGCGTGCCCCTAGGAATTTTGGGGGTGGGGGGTGCACATGGGGGTACCTATGGTACCCCCCTGCATTTGCATGCACAACATGGCAGGCGCGGTACATGCATTTTTGGCATTGCAGCGGGTGGTGCTAGAAGCACCGCCCACCGCAATGTCAAAAATGCAGGATGCGCCCGCCAATGTGCCGGGCGCATCCTAATCACCTCAACGGTACCGCCGCACCTAAGGCGGGTCCCTTTTTACGTTGGGATGGCGGGCGGACAAAGTCCGCCCGCCATCCTTTTGATGCCCTAAGTGTTCTGCTGTGTCCCATCCACCTCAGACACTTCTATATATTTCAAATCAGCCTTTTGGCTGTATTTATCTTGATTATTGTGGTCCCCTTGTTTCAGATAATGCATTCAAGTATATTTTGGGGGCAGTAGATTCTTGCTCTAGATTCCTCTGTGTCTGGCAGCAGCGGTCGGCTGATGCTTGAACTGTTATTAAGGATTTGCAGGTCTTTGTCGGGACTTATGCCTGTGGTGCTTTCCCTTCAGACCAGGGTCCGGCTTTTGCCTCTAGGGCATACATGATTCAATGATGTCCTTTAGGGTGCAGGTGCATTTCCCGTCTCCATATAGGACCGAGGGCAATTCTGTTGTGGAGCGGATGAACCATGACTTAAAGCAGTCTTTAATGGCGAGGGTATTAGGTACGGGTCATGGCTGGTTAACTCATCTTTATGGGGTTCAACGACCTCTTAATAACCTCCCTAAAAGATCTCTGGGTGGGTGGACCCCATATGAAATGCTCTTTGGCATCAAGATATATGTTCCAGACCTTGATGGTCTAGACATTGTAGCGGCAGCCACGGTGAGCAGTCAAAATATCCATTTTAAATATCGACCTACACTAATATCGAGTTTTTAATATTGTGGGGACAAAATATCGATATCAAGAATATCGTTGACCAGAATATCAACCTTAAGGTAAGTAATGTTGTTTTTTTTTATATTGAAGTAAATAATATCGAAGTAAGTAAGATCGTTAGCAAAAATATCGCTGTTAATAATATCGATATTTATATTAGTGTTATGTATTTTAGTATGTATTTTATATGTATGTTAAACCTTTTTTTGTAATGTATTTTAATTATTTTTAAATATATGTATTAAATGTTTAGAAATTAGTAATTTTTGTAAGTAAATTTTGTGTTTTAGTATCAGAGCAGGTTGTGGGTTTATAGGGGTATAGGGTGGGAAGTAATTTAATTATAATTAATTAATATGTTTTTATGTATTGTTATTGATAAATAATTTATTGATAATTAATTTTTCATTAATTAATTTTTATTAATTCATTAATTTAACATTATATTAATTATACTTAATTTATTATTTCCTTTATTTATTGTTATTGTAAATTAATGTGTTGGTAATTAATTATTAATTGGTAATTATTTTTTATTAATTGATTAATTGATAAATTAATTTTGTTAATTTTTATGTGTAGTGGGTTGTGGGTTTATAGGGCAATAGGGTGGGAAGTACTTTATTTATAAATAATTAATTAACGTTTTTTTAATTTATTGTTATTGCTAATTACTTTATTGCTAATTAATTATTAATTGGTAATTATTTTGGATTAATTGATTAATTTAGAATTATATTAATTATAATAAATGTATTATTATTTTTTATTTATTGTTATTGTTAATTAATGTATTGTAAAAAAAAAAATTAGGTAATTAATTTTTAATTTGTTATTTATTTTACAAAAATTATTTAATTAATAAGTATGTTAATGTAACCCCTACACGATCCTACATTTTTCACACTGTTACATTCACTGGAGTTGGAATATTAATTTTAACCTCTACGCTATCCAACACTTTCCCTACTGTTGCACTCACTGGAGTGGGAATAGTAGTTTTTACCCCTACGCTATCCAACACTTTTCCTACTGTTGCACTCCCTGGAGTGGGAACAGTAATTTTCACCCCTACGCTATCTAACACTTTCCCTACTGTTGCACTCACTGGAGTGGGAATAGTAATTATTACCCCTTCGCTATCCAACACTTTCCCTACTGTTGCACTCAGTGGAGTGGGAATAGTATTTTTTACCCCTACGCTATCCAACACTTTCCCTACTGTTGCACCCACTGGGGGGGCAATAATAATTTTTACCCCTACGCTATCCAACACTTTCCCTACTGTTGCACTCACTGGGGTGGCAATAGTAATTTTTACCCCTACACTATCCAACATTTCCCCTACTGTTCCACTGTTCGGAGTTGGAATAGTAATGTTATTACCTCCGCTATCTAATGTAGTATATAATTAATATTTAAAAGATCAACAATATTTTTAATTATTTTAATTTGTTATATATATTTATTTAATTCATATTTATATTATTGTTATATGTGTATAGATGTATGTATAATTTATATAATATTTAAAAATATATATGTTATTGAAATAATTATTTAAAATTATTAGTAAGTATATATATATATTCTATATTATATGAATATGTTTAATTTACTTTTACTTAATATATATTAATTATAATTTTGAAACATTTAAAAAAAAATAACTTTGTTTATTTTAATTATATGTATTATTTACTTTATTTTACATTATTTTTTAAATTAAATGAAAAACGATATTTTTTACAACTATATTTTTGACTTCGATATTTCTTTTTCGATATTTTTGTACTTACCATAATGTAGATAGGATGTCGATATTCTTGACTTCGATATTCTTGCTGCGATATTTTTGTAGGTCGATATTCTGACACTCTATATGTCGTGATGCCCTGGCTAACATTCATTTGCCTTCAACTCTCCCAACAGATGTGGTGTTTCATATTCCTGTATCTGGCTAGCTTCCTAAAGTTGGTGATCTGGTTCGTGAAAAGGTGGAGATCAAGAATAATGTGGTCCCTCCTACCGAGAACTGTGATTTTGCCTCCACTTCCATGATACAAAGATAATCGCTTTGTTTCATTGCACATGTCAAGTTACAACATAAGCCAATTCTAAATAGTATGCCTAGAGGTGTCCACACACAGAGGGGCCGATTCCGGTCCTGGAGAAACCGGGTACGAACCGTCGGACGGAGCATTTTCTCCGTCCGACTAGTACCCGGTTAAAAAACATTACAAGTACGATTCGTATGGAAACACTATTTCCGTACGATTTGTACAAAACACCGACCGACGAAAATTTACATACAAATGTGATCCGGGAAAGCGCCGACGTGACGTCGGGACGCATTCAGGCTGCGTTTCACGAACCAGGAAGTACGATCCGTACCGACGTCACCCCGCACGGATTATATTTTCCGGCTGCCAAAAACTGCCGGGAAATCAGGACGACGTGCACAAGGAGCACCTGTACGCGACGGACAGCCATGGACCCGAACCTACGTGTCATCCCAGCCCTCATAGCAGTCCACCTGCTCTACAGGAACCGACGCAGACGCCGCAGAAGGTCAGAACAACACCCAGGGGCAAAGGGGGGGGCAGGGGCTGGACACATAACCCCCACCCAAGTCACAAATCATACATGCCCTGCACATACCTGACCTTCAGGGCCTGGTCACTTCGAGGGGGTGGGGGCGTGTCCAGCAACGCATGCGTCCGCCACAACGGCAGTGGATGTTGACGCAAACCGGCAACACAACAATTCTGGTACGTACCGTACCCACGCTTTAAGAGCGTGGGTACGGGTCGTACCACGCCCACCCCTACGTCACCCCAACAATGGCGGTACGGCCCGTACCCACATTCTAAAGGCCTGGGTACAGGCCGTACCAGCATTGTTGGGGTGATGTAGGGGTACGTGTGGTATGACCCGTACCCACGCTCTGAAGGCCTGGGTACGGTGCGTACCCCTACGGCACCCCATTGGGGGTCCGCACCGTACCCAGGCCTTAAGAGCGTGGGTACGGGCCATACCGCCATTGTTGGAGTGACGTAGGGGTACGCGTGGTACGACCCGTACCCACGCTCTGAAGGCCTGGGTACGATGCGGACCCCTACGGCACCCCAACAATGGGGGTACGCACCGTACCCACGTTCCAAAGGCATGGGTACGGGCCGTACCCAGGCCTGCAGAGCATGGGTACGGGTATGTACGGAGTGTACCCCCACCCGTGTATGTATGGAGCGTACCCACACCCCACCAGTGTATGTTCGGAGCGTACCCCCACCCGTGTATGTCCCGAGCGTACATGGCCAGACATAGGAGGGGCGGGTGCAGAGTCCCCTCAGCAGTGCCCAGACATAGGAGGGGTGGGTGCCTATCACTCCCAGCAGTGCCCAGACATAGGAGGGGTGGGTGCAGAGTCCCCCCAGCAGTGCCCAGACATAGGAGGGGTGGGTGCCTATCACTCCCAGCAGTGCCCAGACACAGGAGGGGTGGGTGTCTATCACTCCCAGCAGTGCCCAGACACAGGAGGGGTGGGTGCAGAGTGCTCCCAGCAGTGCCCAGACATAGGAGGGGTGGGTGCAGAGTCCTCCCAGCAGTGCCCAGACATAGGAGGGGTGGGTGCAGAGTCCTCCCAGCAGTGCCCAGACACAGGAGGGGTGGGTGCAGAGTCCCCCTAGCAGTGCCCAGACATAGGAGGGGTGGGTGCAGAGTCCCCCCAGCAGTGCCCAGACATAGGAGGGGTAGGTGCCTATCACTCCCAGCAGTGCCCAGACATAGGAGGGGTGGGTGCCTATCACTCCCAGCAGTGCCCAGACACAGGAGGGGTGGGTGCCTATCACTCCCAGTAGTGCCCAGACATAGGATGGGTGGGTGCAGAGTCCTCCCAGCAGTGCCCAGACACAGGAGGGGTGGGTGCAGAGTCCTCCCAGCAGTGCCCAGACATAGGAGGGGTGGGTGCCTATCACTCCCAGCAGTGCCCAGGCACAGGAGGGGTGGGTGCAGAGTCCTCCCAGCAGTGCCCAGACACAGGAGGGGTGGGTGCAGAGTCCTCCCAGCAGTGCCCAGACATAGGAGGGGTGGGTGCAGAGTCCTCCCAGCAGTGCCCAGACATAGGAGGGGTGGGTGCCTATCACTCCCAGCAGTGCCCAGACACAGGAGGGGTGGGTGCAGAGTCCTTCCAGCAGTGCCCAGACATAGGAGGTGTGGGTGCAGAGTCCCCCCAGCAATGCCCAGACACAGGAGGGGTGGGTGCAGAGTCCCCCCAGCAGTGCCCATGGAAAGAAAAGGGTGCAGTACCCACAGATACAATGCCCACAATTGTCAGTCAGGTGCTCAAAGACCCTGCAGAACACGTAACACATGTGTGCGAGGCTGGGAGTACACACATGCATAGTGTGTAAAAGGGAACATGTCCACATGAAGTCATGTCAATATACTCCATACACAAGTACAGTGACCACCAAGGATGCCACTAATGATGCAGGTGGAGACATTGCCCAGCATGCATGGGCAAAGTTGAACGGATCCGTCACACACCAAGGAAATGTAGACACAGCTCAGCACAACATTTAGGAAACACCCTCTAGGGAAGATGTCAGGGTCCACAGAGGAAGAAACACACCTTGGGACAATGTCACCATGCAGTAAGAGCTTACATGAACAAAGAAATTTCGCAAATACCTTGTGATGGCACACAGATACCAGGGTCCCCCCCATGAGCAGCACACTACTACATTTTCCAGACACCTAACACATTATCACCACCCCAAATCATGGAGCAGCACCACCAACAGCAATACCAGAAAAGCAGTAGTGTTCAAAGGAAAAAAAACATTGCTTTATTCAGCATGAAAAAAAATTGGTTAATAAAAGTTCAATATGTACAAGGCCCATAGGGCAGTCCATAGTCCAATTCCTGGTGGGGGACACATAGGGACGCGTGTCCCCTAGCTTACCTGCACAGTTCATACCTCCTTTGCTTCCACAGGGGGGGGGCATCATGTGGGGGGGAAGGACCAGGCACCGCAGGGACAGGAGGGGCAAGGGTAGGTGTTGTGGGTGCAGGGACGGAGGACTCCACCACAGGGGGTGGGGCAGCGCCAAAGGTGGTGGTGAGAATGGCGCTGCACACGGTTGCAAGGTCCCCCAGCATCTCCTCTGCACCCGAAGGAACCACAGGCCCCAAGGAGGGGGGGGGGTCAGAGGGATGGGTCGCAGCGCTACTGGGGGTGGGTGTGGACAGGGGGGGCACTCAACTACCCTGACCGGGGACTCCTTTGACCGCTTGCGGGGTGGTGTCACACTGGCGCTTAGGGACAGAGCGGCCATGAAGGAATCTTTGTTGGAATCTTGGCCAGGAGAGCTGAGGGGAGTGGATTTGGAGGGAGTGGGTTGTGAGGAATGTGGACTCCCACTGTGGCTGAGTGTCTTCCGTTTGCCCCCGACCCAGTGGGTGTGCCTACTTCACCCTGTGTGTGCGTGACAGGAGGTGTGCGCTTGACCTTCCCTGGTGGTGTGGTGCCTGTGTCTGGTGGGGTGCGTGCATGGGTACGTCTGGGTGTGCTTGGAACAGGCATGGGAGTGGGAAGTGTGGATGGTGCAGGGGTAGGGGGGGACGCAGCGCTGCAGGAGACCCACTGCTGCAGTCAGTGTCGAGTCTATGGACCTCAGCAACTGGCGTTGGTCAGACTGCGCAGCTGAGATGCCCTCCATGTATGCCTCCATCTGGGTGAGCACTCGGGTGTGGCCATGGAGGACATTAAGCATCACAGGCTGACCAACCTGCAACTGGCGCAGGATGTCCACAGACTCGGCATTCACGGCAGCAGTGGAGACAGGGGCAGGGGGTGCGGTGCCTGGCAAGAAGGAGACACGTGGTGACCTATCACGGCGGGAAGGGACCCGAGCAAGTGGGAGGCCGGTGATGGGAATGGAGGGGGCGGGTAGAGATGGAGTGCTGCTTTCAGCTGTGGGAGCAGCCTCCGCCCCCTCTGGGAGCTCAGCCTCGGACCCGTCAGCGTCATAGTCGGTGGTGGGACTGGACAGGTCCTCCGCCTCACTCCCCTCGGCCTCCGTGCCACTCGATGCGCCAGACAAGACAGCACTGGTGCTTGCTCCCTCCTCACGGTCCGTGCCAGTGTCTCCCTCGGAGTCCCCCGACGATGCTGTGGGCAAGGTGAAGAGACAGGAAATAATCAGACACCTGTCACATGAGTCAAATCTACATAGGTCACAGTGCATAGCCTGAAAAGCAACATGGGTAACATCTACAATACAAGGTACATATGTAGGCCCTGCAACACACAGTTGGTTGACCCACCATGCCACTGAGAAACAATGGAGAGCATGACACAACAGCAAATTACTTGATATCAAATTGGACAGAGGAGCCAGGCTCTGGGGACAATCGTGCACAGCATCTGCACCATACAGCGTTGCCAAAAAAGGGATGAGCAGGAACCATGTCTATTAACTTTTTGCACATGCTGCAAAGCTAATACATTAAACCATGCCCAACATGACTGGGTCACTGCACCTTGAGTGTATGTCCAGACAAACATCACACACAGGCCAGACCTAGCAAGGAGACATCAGATTTTGACATGTAGGCCTTGCCCGCACAAACCACCCCCTACCTGAGACAATGTGATTGAGACAGAGGAAGTACTTACACCTCTTACTCTGGGATAAAAACACATGGCCTGCACTAAATCCTGATTGTACACAAACTACCCCTGGTGCGCCTGTCCACATATATCATTGACAATCAACCATCATCAGATTGTCGTACCAAGACACACAGGCACTGCCCACTGTGAGTATGCACAAGCAAAATTGGGTCACACTGTACAGTGGACACATGTAGCACAGTTTACGTAAATACAGATGAGGCCAGGGTATAATGCCACAGAGCCCAACCTATGCCGAAGACACAGAGAATGTCCACATTGTTGGATGACACGCATGATACCTAGGAAAAGGTGCCCCAGGGCACGGTAGTGGCCACACTCCTCCATGGTCCTGGATGGATATGACTGCAACTGAAGCAACCGCCCCTGCACTATGCATTACTCCCACTCATGCACATCATGTCAGAGGGCACAACATTGGACATGCATGCTGTAAGGCAGTACATTTTAAAGACACACTACTATGTCGGGACTCACCATCAGTGCCAACTGACATGGACCCCACAATGACTGAACTGGCCAGGGCACAGGCAAGGTCCCAAAACCTGTTACACACCACCCCCACACATGATGCTGCAAGCATTGGGCACTTGAATTAACTGCCAGCCTAGATAACCTTGTGCAAGAGTGACTACACACAGACCAGGGAACACATGGCAAGGAGGGGAAGGGAGGAAGAACAGCACCGGTTTACTTTGGGGAACAGGTTATGCACTGCACATTTAAACCCTGGCAGTGTATCCATGCAACTGCGCACTTCCAAAAGCTGGTGACACACAACAAACACACATGTACCTACCCCCTTCCTGCTGCTGCTTCTCCCGTAAGCGCCTATCCAAGTCGGGGAAGACCACCGCCAGCACACGCTTATGGATGTGGGTCAGACGCCGGCGCCCATGGTTCTTGTGGCTCTCAGGTGAGTCCCCCAGCAGGACCCGTGCGATCCTCCTCGTCCAGCACCGGATATCCTGCCAGCGTTTCCTCACCTGGGCTAGGCGCCGCTTCCGACCCTCCGTCTTCCTCACGGCACTGACGGCTTGCTTCCATATCTCCCCCTTGGCATGGACGCCTACCTGTGAGGATGCAAAAGTGAGAATACTTTAATACACCTGAGCAATAACACAGAGACACACATATTAATAATTTGTCTTGTTTGAACAGGCCATGGTATGCAGGCAACTCATTGCACCTTTGTCATAGGGACATTATCCTCTGGGGAAGGCCAAATAAACTATGTAGCATTGAAAGTACACAGGTGGCATGAGGGGTGCCACACAATCAATGATCCTGGATCACACTGTGCATCACAAGCTACACCAGGATTATGTACAGCAGCTCAAAGCAGTCACATGCCCCAGCCCACTGACGCAACCTCAGCAGAGTACACAGACACACACAGGCACAGGACAATCACCTGCCATTGCCAACTGTGGGGACAAACCTCACGCCCATGTGCCACTAGACTGGGGTGTGTCACAGGTGTGGGGCTGGCTCAGCACGGCAGTCACACAGCACTGCTCCCTGCTCATATCAGATGGGCAGGGTATATCCATCCCTCATGCAGCTGGTGTGCAACACTCCCCATATGCACTCACCCACATGACAGGGGACTTACACACACACACCAATGTCCAGGGGACGAACACATCATTTGGACACTCACAGCACAGGTACACTAAACAAACACACATCTATGGGTACTGTCACCTGTCACACTGGGGGGACCACAGAATCACATCAGGACTGTAGAAACAACATTCCCATGAGGAGGAGGCAGGCAGAATGTGTCATGCACCATGCATTGATTGTCACAGTAAGCACTATGCAAGTGAGGAGTGCACACAGGAACTACAGCATGCTCTGCAGGGGAGACATGAGGCCTTCCCCACCCTGGGACCCACTCTAAACAACATTGCATGTCTGTCACACATGGACACAATGCCAGAAGTCACAGTCACAAAAAAGGGGCACAGTCTAAGCTAGTGGAGTCAGCACTCACCTGCTCCCCTGGTCGACCATACAGCATGGTGTACTGTGGGAGGATCACATCCACCAACGCCATATTCTCCTCCATGGTGAATGGCTGGGCCCTCTCCACAGACCTGGACATGGTGCCAGAGGAATCACGAGCAGCAGCAGTGTTGTGGAATGAAAGGATGTGCAGGCAAGTGCTCTCTCATGGGACCTGGCTGCCTTATATCTGCCTTGCTGGCCTGTTTCATTTACAGGAGTACAGAGTGATTGGTCAGTCATATTAGCATCCTACGTTTCCTCCAATCCCTTTAAACCTACCCCAGTGAGTGGCTTTGCATGGTTTAAAAATTGAGCATGATGTCAAGTCAACAACCACTTTGCAACAAAGTATATTGTTTCCAACCGACTTCTGCTGGCCACCTGATGCAAAAATTCAAACTTTAAACTCGGTCTCCATGACAACCAGCATGCATTTAGGCCCTTATACTTGTCCCTCATGTGTCCCCTATATTATTTCAATATTTGCTCACAGGTACGGTGCGTTCCACGGCCCTAGGGCACCCCAAATGCAGTGAAACGGACCGTACAGGCGTGTGTACGGTCCCTATCACTATGGGAGTGCTCGCGTATGCGTATGCCATAGTAATACGGACCGTACACACGCGTGTACGGGTCGTATTACTATGGCATACGCATACGCCAGCACTCCCATAGTGATAGGGACCCTACACACGCGTGTACGGTCCGTATTACTATGGCGTAAGCATACGCCAGCACTCCCATAGTGATAGGGAGCCTACACACGCGTGTACGGTCTGTATTACTATGGGGCACGCATACGCCAGCACTCCCATTGTGATAGGGACCCTACACACGCCCTCAGAGCGTATGTACGGTGCGTTTCACACCTGACAGTGGTGACAGGAGGCACACAGACAGGATGACGGTGGCAGCTAATCCCGATCCCGCTTGGCGTCATTATTGATTATGGTTCAAAATCATTGCTGTGTGCATTTCTTTTATTGAACTTGTTAGATGAAACGTTTTTAAAATTATTGTGTCACCTTTTTGTAAATCTTAGTTCGCTGTAGGGACCATATGAAGTTATAAATTTAGTGTCACGCTGTACAAAATTGCATTCTCGCACTCATTGAGGGCTTAGGTGCTCTAGTATTGCTCTAGAGTCCGAACTGTGCCTGCACGCCCGGTCCGACCCAGTAGCCAATCACGGGTGCGGAGGGCGGGGCAGTGACAGGCCCACACAGGAAGGCGATCGGTTAGCGCTCTAGCTTCTCCACACCTGAGGGCTATTTAGGCTGCGAGGAGGCTCCGACTTTCGCGGTAGGGACGACGGTGGCAGCTAATCTCGATCCCGCTTGGCGTCATTATTGATTATGGTTCAAAATCATTGCTGTGTGCATTTCTTTTATTGAACTTGTTAGATGAAACGTTTTTGAAATTATTGTGTCACCTTTTTGTAAATCTTAGTTCGCTGTAGGGACCATATGAAGTTATAAATTTAGTGTCACGCTGTACAAAAATGCATTCTCGCACTCATTGAGAGCTTAGGTGCTCTAGTATTGCTCTAGAGTTCGAACTGTGCCTGCACGCCCGTCCGACCCAGTAGCCAATCACGGGTGCGGAGGGCGGGGCAGTGACAGGCCCACACAGGAAGGCGAGCGGTTGGCGCTCTAGCTTCTCCACACCTGAGGGCTATTTAGCCACTCATCGCCTCTAGCGCGCAGCGTTTGCGCGCAGTGTGGCGCCTACTCCTGCGCCTAAGACGAGCCGAAGACCAGCCCGTCCGCGACAGACCGGGGCGAGGGGCAGGGGGCTATGGAGGACCACCCATCCAGCACAGAGAACCCTCCCAGCAGCAGGATAACATACACCTCACAGGTATTATTAGAGATTGCCTCTTATGTACCTAGGGTATGCACACACGAGGTGGGAACCAACCTAGAGGGTCCGTTTGCCTGTCGGAGATGTCATGTGCAATTTCATAATTCCACTGAACGTGGACAATATCGGGAGTGCCCCCCGGAATTGGCGGGACAAGCACAACATATCACATCGAAAAATAATCCCATGGCCAATTTATCATTGGGGAGTAAGCACTTGTTATGCAGCATTCGTTCATTAGCCAAACACTCCACTGAGGTATGGGACCTTATATCATCGGAAGAACCAGATTTATGTTTCCTAACCGAAACATGGCTCAAACCTCATTCAGTTCCGGCCATAACCCTCGGCATACCAATAGGATACAAAATAACCAGGTTGGATCGCCCAAATAAAACAGGGGGGGGGGGGTAGCTATAGTATTTAAACAAGAAATGAACGTTACTACCATTGAAGAACTTTGTACACCTCAGATAGAATTAATGATCTTTAAAATCAATCTAACATCTAAGGAACACAGGAAGGGAGCTGTGGTGTACCGCCCCCCTGGCCCATGTGAGAACTTTTCCGTTCTTCTTATTGAGGCTTTAGCCCCTCATGTACAAGAGAAATCTGATTTTCTTCTTGTAGGGGATTTTAATGTCCACAGTGAACGGGGTAATTGTCCGGAGGCAAATACTTTACTTGCGGACTTAGACCTATTGGGATTAAGTACAATTATGGCCCTACCCATCAAGCCGGCCATACTTTGGATTTAGTCATGTCCAATTCGCCCTTGATTAAATGTATGCCTCCTACTCAAGTTGACTGGACGGACCACTTTATTCTTAAATTCTATACTTCTGCTAATCATAAGCCTCGGGCTGGACAGACAGCGCTAGCTAGCACAAGGAGACCCTGGCATAAACTTACCTCGGAGAATTTCAGGGATAAATACAAGGAACCCACAACTAAGAGCCCGATAGATGATATCACAATCGAATTAAAAATGTTTGAGGGAGCGGTCGCCAAGGCTATAAATGCTCCTATTCCTTTAAGAGTGTTTAAACCCCGTGTAGCACATAAGCAAGAGGTCTGGTTCTCTGATGAACTAAGATCCCTTAAGCTAAAGACTAGAAAACTAGAAAAGATATGGAGATCATCGCGGAGGGTTGAAGATATGGAACATCATAAGATCGCTCTTAAGACATATCACAAGGCCATTCGGACTGCACGTAAAAATCATATTGCAACACAATTATCTGCAGCTGGTAAAAACTCGAAAATGTTATATCAAATCCTACAAACTTTCACTAAGCCAGCAGCCTGTGAAACGTCAGAACTAACATCCCAAGAACTTTGCGACGAGATCTCACTATTTTTTACAAAGAAGATAGAAGGGATTTATGATAAAATAATGTATTCCAACAAAATCGCACTAACAGATAACATCTCTCCATTGACTGTTGAAGTCCATTCCCACTCCACTCTGTGCCTCACTGAATTCCCTTCCATATCAATAGATGAGGTAACTGCATTAATTATGCAAATAAAGAGTGGTAGTCCTTTGGATACCATCCCTGCACGCATCATGCCCATATTAGCCAACGAATTAGGCCCGAGAATCCTAAAACTAGGTAATCTGTCCCTGAGTACAGGGGTAGTTCCCCCAGACTGGAAACGGGCGCTGGTAAGACCCCTAAGGAAAAACAATGCCATCCCCTGACAGAACTGCCTAATTTGAGACCGATCTCTCTTCTTCCCTTTCTGGGCAAACTAATAGAGAAGTTCGTAAATTGCCACCTATCGACGTATATCGAAAAAGCAGGGAGACTGGACCCTTCCCAGTCAGGGTTTAGGCCTAGACACAGCACTGAGACCACCTTGCTGTCCGTCGCAGACGATCTACATATGCTCCAGGACAAGGGTTATTCCGTTATACTGGTGCTGCTGGATCTGTCTGCGGCGTTTGACACCGTGTCACATAATATCCTGACTTCCAGGCTAGCTAAGAGTGGCCTGGGAGGCAAGGCGCTGGCCTGGTTGAGGAGTTTCCTAACAGACCGTACCCAAAGTGTCATCTTGGGTACATTTCGGTCAAAGGAGCTGAGGATCTCTAAAGGGGTGCCACAGGGCTCTTGCCTGAGCCCTACGCTTTTTAACATCTATGTGGCCCCCTTGGCTAACATCATGAGATCCCATGGGTTCATCCCGATGTCTTACGCAGATGACACCCAACTCCTCTTTCCATTTAAAACACTCACTATGGAGACTAGGAACTCTTTTGCCCAGGGAATGAAAGCAGTGGCACATTGGATGGCGTCCAACTATTTGCAATGTAATGTTGCTAACACGGAGGTGATGCTATTTAGCGAGGCTAAACTCCTGCGGACTCCGGACTGGTGGCCTCAAGATCTTGGGCCAGTCCCTGAGCCTAAATTGGTAGTGAAAGACCTGGGTGTTAGGCTCGACCAGGAGCTTTTCTTAAAACAACATGGTAATCAAGTGGTGGGCTCATGCTTTCATATCATTGGGCTGCTCCGGAAGGTGTTTCCTTTACTCCCAGACGCCACACGAAAGACCTTGGTGCAAGCTTTAGTGTTGAGCAGACTAGATTATTGTAACGGTTTGTTACTATCTGCCAACGAAGGAGTTATCTCAAGACTGCAGGTGATTCAGAACACTGCTGCTCGCCTTGTATTAAACGCACCCCCTCGAACACCCTCCAAACCTTTGCTCACCAAACTTCACTGGTTACCAGTGAAACAGAGGGTGAAGTTTAAAATATGTTGCATCATACATAAATGCTTGACGGGGACAGGCCCGGCCTACTTGGCCAACAAGTTCATTCCATATGTCCCCATTCGCTCCCTTAGATCTGGTGAGCGGGCTTTGCTATGTGTCCCCAGAGCTAGGAAAGCAAGACAAGGGTCTAGAGCTTTATCTGTGGCAGGTCCCACGCTCTGGAACAGCCTCCCCACAGCTATTAGATTGCACAGAGAACATCTTCCTTTTAGGAAACATTTAAAGACCTTCCTCTTTCAAGACTAAGATATCATCTTAATGTTATAATGTACACGGCTAATATCTGTTCCTGATATTGATGATGCTAAAGGGCGTAGAGATACTCCTTAGGGAGTCGATTCTAGCGCGGTATAAACTTGCAAATAAATAAATAGAGCTGTCATACTTGGCCAAAAGCGTTACAACAAACAAATGATGGACGGAATGCTGACAATGCATACATTCTCCCCCAGTCAAGAGATCTGGGTTAAATCCATCGTTCTTTTGCCCACTACACCACCCCAGTTTAGACATGGCCATATGCAAATCAGTCTTGACCCTGTGCCTCATGGGAACAGTACAGCCCAAACTGCCAAGCCATGTCTTCCCTGGACCGGAATCAAGCATCCTAGGACCGGTTTCTGGCTATCAGCCGTCATCAGCCAGGATAGCTTGACTCCACTGGCGTAGTGAGCACGGGTCCCACGTCTGGGAATACCCATCCCACTTAGGGCGAAAAGCGTTACAACAAACAAATGATGGACGGAATGCTGACAATGCATACATTCTCCCCCAGTCAAGAGATCTGGGTTAAATCCATCGTTCTTTTGCCCACTACACCACCCCAGTTTAGACATGGCCATATGCAAATCAGTCTTGACCCTGTGCCTCATGGGAACAGTACAGCCCGAACTGCCAAGCCATGTCTTCCCTGGACCGGAATCAAGCATCCTAGGACCGGTTTCTGGCTATCAGCCGTCATCAGCCAGGATAGCTTGACTCCACTGGCGTAGTGAGCACGGGTCCCACGTCTGGGAATACCCATCCCACTTAGGGCGAAAAGCGTTACAACAAACAAATGATGGACGGAATGCTGACAATGCATACATTCTCCCCCAGTCAAGAGATCTGAGTTAAATCCATCGTTCTTTTGCCCACTACACCACCCCAGTTTAGACATGGCCATATGCAAATCAGTCTTGACCCTGTGCCTCATGGGAACAGTACAGCCCGAACTGCCAAGCCATGTCTTCCCTGGACCGGAATCAAGCATCCTAGGACCGGTTTCTGGCTATCAACCGTCATCAGCCAGGATAGCTTGACTCCACTGGCGTAGTGAGCACGGGTCCCACGTCTGGGAATACCCATCCCACTTAGGGCGAAAAGCGTTACAACAAACAAATGATGGACGGAATGCTGACAATGCATACATTCTCCCCCAGTCAAGAGATCTGGGTTAAATCCATCGTTCTTTTGCCCACTACACCACCCCAGTTTAGACATGGCCATATGCAAATCAGTCTTGACCCTGTGCCTCATGGGAACAGTACAGCCCGAACTGCCAAGCCATGTCCTCCCTGGACCGGAATCAAGCATCCTAGGACCGGTTTCTGGCTATCAGCCGTCATCAGCCAGGATAGCTTGACTCCACTGGCGTAGTGAGCACGGGTCCCACGTCTGGGAATACCCATCCCACTTAGGGCGAAAAGCGTTTCAACAAACAAATGATGGACGGAATGCTGACAATGCATACATTCTCCCCCAGTCAAGAGATCTGGGTTAAATCCATCGTTCTTTTGCCCACTACACCACCCCAGTTTAGACATGGCCATATGCAAATCAGTCTTGACCCTGTGCCTCATGGGAACAGTACAGCCCGAACTGCCAAGCCATGTCTTCCCTGGACCGGAATCAAGCATCCTAGGACCGGTTTCTGGCTATCAGCCGTCATCAGCCAGGATAGCTTGACTCCACTGGCGTAGTGAGCACGGGTCCCACGTCTGGGAATACCCAACCCACTTAGGGCGAAAAGCGTTACAACAAACAAATGATGGACGGAATGCTGACAATGCATACATTCTCCCCCAGTCAAGAGATCTGGGTTAAATCCATCGTTCTTTTGCCCACTACACCACCCCAGTTTAGACATGGCCATATGCAAATCAGTCTTGACCCTGTGCCTCATGGGAACAGTACAGCCCGAACTGCCAAGCCATGTCTTCCCTGGACCGGAATCAAGCATCCTAGGACCGGTTTCTGGCTATCAGCCGTCATCAGCCAGGATAGCTTGACTCCACTGGCGTAGTGAGCACGGGTCCCACGTCTGGGAATACCCATCCCACTTAGGGCGAAAAGCGTTACAACAAACAAATGATGGACGGAATGCTGACAATGCATACATTCTCCCCCAATCAAGAGATCTGGGTTAAATCCATCGTTCTTTTGCCCACTACACCACCCCAGTTTAGACATGGCCATATGCAAATCAGTCTTGACCCTGTGCCTCATGGGAACAGTACAGCCCGAACTGCCAAGCCATGTCTTCCCTGGACCGGAATCAAGCATCCTAGGACCGGTTTCTGGCTATCAGCCGTCATCAGCCAGGATAGCTTGACTCCACTGGCGTAGTGAGCACGGGTCCCACGTCTGGGAATACCCATCCCACTTAGGGCGAAAAGCGTTACAACAAACAAATGATGGACGGAATGCTGACAATGCATACATTCTCCCCCAGTCAAGAGATCTGGGTTAAATCCATCGTTCTTTTGCCCACTACACCACCCCAGTTTAGACATGGCCATATGCAAATCAGTCTTGACCCTGTGCCTCATGGGAACAGTACAGCCCGAACTGCCAAGCCATGTCCTCCCTGGACCGGAATCAAGCATCCTAGGACCGGTTTCTGGCTATCAGCCGTCATCAGCCAGGATAGCTTGACTCCACTGGCGTAGTGAGCACGGGTCCCACGTCTGGGAATACCCATCCCACTTAGGGCGAAAAGCGTTTCAACAAACAAATGATGGACGGAATGCTGACAATGCATACATTCTCCCCCAGTCAAGAGATCTGGGTTAAATCCATCGTTCTTTTGCCCACTACACCACCCCAGTTTAGACATGGCCATATGCAAATCAGTCTTGACCCTGTGCCTCATGGGAACAGTACAGCCCGAACTGCCAAGCCATGTCTTCCCTGGACCGGAATCAAGCATCCTAGGACCGGTTTCTGGCTATCAGCCGTCATCAGCCAGGATAGCTTGACTCCACTGGCGTAGTGAGCACGGGTCCCACGTCTGGGAATACCCAACCCACTTAGGGCGAAAAGCGTTACAACAAACAAATGATGGACGGAATGCTGACAATGCATACATTCTCCCCCAGTCAAGAGATCTGGGTTAAATCCATCGTTCTTTTGCCCACTACACCACCCCAGTTTAGACATGGCCATATGCAAATCAGTCTTGACCCTGTGCCTCATGGGAACAGTACAGCCCGAACTGCCAAGCCATGTCTTCCCTGGACCGGAATCAAGCATCCTAGGACCGGTTTCTGGCTATCAGCCGTCATCAGCCAGGATAGCTTGACTCCACTGGCGTAGTGAGCACGGGTCCCACGTCTGGGAATACCCATCCCACTTAGGGCGAAAAGCGTTACAACAAACAAATGATGGACGGAATGCTGACAATGCATACATTCTCCCCCAATCAAGAGATCTGGGTTAAATCCATCGTTCTTTTGCCCACTACACCACCCCAGTTTAGACATGGCCATATGCAAATCAGTCTTGACCCTGTGCCTCATGGGAACAGTACAGCCCGAACTGCCAAGCCATGTCTTCCCTGGACCGGAATCAAGCATCCTAGGACCGGTTTCTGGCTATCAGCCGTCATCAGCCAGGATAGCTTGACTCCACTGGCGTAGTGAGCACGGGTCCCACGTCTGGGAATACCCATCCCACTTAGGGCGAAAAGCGTTACAACAAACAAATGATGGACGGAATGCTGACAATGCATACATTCTCCCCCAGTCAAGAGATCTGGGTTAAATCCATTGTTCTTTTGCCCACTACACCACCCCAGTTTAGACATGGCCATATGCAAATCAGTCTTGACCCTGTGCCTCATGGGAACAGTACAGCCCGAACTGCCAAGCCATGTCTTCCCTGGACCGGAATCAAGCATCCTAGGACCGGTTTCTGGCTATCAGCCGTCATCAGCCAGGATAGCTTGACTCCACTGGCGTAGTGAGCACGGGTCCCACGTCTGGGAATACCCATCCCACTTAGGGCGAAAAGCGTTTCAACAAACAAATGATGGACGGAATGCTGACAATGCATACATTCTCCCCCAGTCAAGAGATCTGGGTTAAATCCATCGTTCTTTTGCCCACTACACCACCCCAGTTTAGACATGGCCATATGCAAATCAGTCTTGACCCTGTGCCTCATGGGAACAGTACAGCCCGAACTGCCAAGCCATGTCTTCCCTGGACCGGAATCAAGCATCCTAGGACCGGTTTCTGGCTATCAGCCGTCATCAGCCAGGATAGCTTGACTCCACTGGCGTAGTGAGCACGGGTCCCACGTCTGGGAATACCCAACCCACTTAGGGCGAAAAGCGTTACAACAAACAAATGATGGACGGAATGCTGACAATGCATACATTCTCCCCCAGTCAAGAGATCTGGGTTAAATCCATCGTTCTTTTGCCCACTACACCACCCCAGTTTAGACATGGCCATATGCAAATCAGTCTTGACCCTGTGCCTCATGGGAACAGTACAGCCCGAACTGGCAAGCCATTTCTTCCCTGGACCGGAATCAAGCATCCTAGGACCGGTTTCTGGCTATCAGCCGTCATCAGCCAGGATAGCTTGACTCCACTGGCGTAGTGAGCACGGGTCCCACGTCTGGGAATACCCATCCCACTTAGGGCGAAAAGCGTTACAACAAACAAATGATGGACGGAATGCTGACAATGCATACATTCTCCCCCAATCAAGAGATCTGGGTTAAATCCATCGTTCTTTTGCCCACTACACCACCCCAGTTTAGACATGGCCATATGCAAATCAGTCTTGACCCTGTGCCTCATGGGAACAGTACAGCCCGAACTGCCAAGCCATGTCTTCCCTGGACCGGAATCAAGCATCCTAGGACCGGTTTCTGGCTATCAGCCGTCATCAGCCAGGATAGCTTGACTCCACTGGCGTAGTGAGCACGGGTCCCACGTCTGGGAATACCCATCCCACTTAGGGCGAAAAGCGTTACAACAAACAAATGATGGACGGAATGCTGACAATGCATACATTCTCCCCCAGTCAAGAGATCTGGGTTAAATCCATCGTTCTTTTGCCCACTACACCACCCCAGTTTAGACATGGCCATATGCAAATCAGTCTTGACCCTGTGCCTCATGGGAACAGTACAGCCCGAACTGCCAAGCCATGTCCTCCCTGGACCGGAATCAAGCATCCTAGGACCGGTTTCTGGCTATCAGCCGTCATCAGCCAGGATAGCTTGACTCCACTGGCGTAGTGAGCACGGGTCCCACGTCTGGGAATACCCATCCCACTTAGGGCGAAAAGCGTTTCAACAAACAAATGATGGACGGAATGCTGACAATGCATACATTCTCCCCCAGTCAAGAGATCTGGGTTAAATCCATCGTTCTTTTGCCCACTACACCACCCCAGTTTAGACATGGCCATATGCAAATCAGTCTTGACCCTGTGCCTCATGGGAACAGTACAGCCCGAACTGCCAAGCCATGTCTTCCCTGGACCGGAATCAAGCATCCTAGGACCGGTTTCTGGCTATCAGCCGTCATCAGCCAGGATAGCTTGACTCCACTGGCGTAGTGAGCACGGGTCCCACGTCTGGGAATACCCAACCCACTTAGGGCGAAAAGCGTTACAACAAACAAATGATGGACGGAATGCTGACAATGCATACATTCTCCCCCAGTCAAGAGATCTGGGTTAAATCCATCGTTCTTTTGCCCACTACACCACCCCAGTTTAGACATGGCCATATGCAAATCAGTCTTGACCCTGTGCCTCATGGGAACAGTACAGCCCGAACTGCCAAGCCATGTCTTCCCTGGACCGGAATCAAGCATCCTAGGACCGGTTTCTGGCTATCAGCCGTCATCAGCCAGGATAGCTTGACTCCACTGGCGTAGTGAGCACGGGTCCCACGTCTGGGAATACCCATCCCACTTAGGGCGAAAAGCGTTACAACAAACAAATGATGGACGGAATGCTGACAATGCATACATTCTCCCCCAATCAAGAGATCTGGGTTAAATCCATCGTTCTTTTGCCCACTACACCACCCCAGTTTAGACATGGCCATATGCAAATCAGTCTTGACCCTGTGCCTCATGGGAACAGTACAGCCCGAACTGCCAAGCCATGTCTTCCCTGGACCGGAATCAAGCATCCTAGGACCGGTTTCTGGCTATCAGCCGTCATCAGCCAGGATAGCTTGACTCCACTGGCGTAGTGAGCACGGGTCCCACGTCTGGGAACACCCATCCCACTTAGGGCGAAAAGCGTTACAACAAAAAAATGATGGACGGAATGCTGACAATGCATACATTCTCCCCCAGTCAAGAGATCTGGGTTAAATCCATCGTTCTTTTGCCCACTACACCACCCCAGTTTAGACATGGCCATATGCAAATCAGTCTTGACCCTGTGCCTCATGGGAACAGTACAGCCCGAACTGCCAAGCCATGTCTTCCCTGGACCGGAATCAAGCATCCTAGGACCGGTTTCTGGCAATCAGCCGTCATCAGCCAGGATAGCTTGACTCCACTGGCGTAGTGAGCACGGGTCCCACGTCTGGGAATACCCATCCCACTTAGGGCGAAAAGCGTTACAACAAACAAATGATGGACGGAATGCTGACAATGCATACATTCTCCCCCAGTCAAGAGATCTGGGTTAAATCCATCGTTCTTTTGCCCACTACACCACCCCAGTTTAGACATGGCCATATGCAAATCAGTCTTGACCCTGTGCCTCATGGGAACAGTACAGCCCGAACTGCCAAGCCATGTCTTCCCTGGACCGGAATCAAGCATCCTAGGACCGGTTTCTGGCTATCAGCCGTCATCAGCCAGGATAGCTTGACTCCACTGGCGTAGTGAGCACGGGTCCCACGTCTGGGAATACCCATCCCACTTAGGGCGAAAAGCGTTACAACAAACAAATGATGGACGGAATGCTGACAATGCATACATTCTCCCCCAGTCAAGAGATCTGGGTTAAATCCATCGTTCTTTTGCCCACTACACCACCCCAGTTTAGACATGGCCATATGCAAATCAGTCTGACCCTGTGCCTCATGGGAACAGTACAGCCCGAACTGCCAAGCCATGTCTTCCCTGGACCGGAATCAAGCATCCTAGGACCGGTTTCTGGCTATCAGCCGTCATCAGCCAGGATAGCTTGACTCCACTGGCGTAGTGAGCACGGGTCCCACGTCTGAGAATGCCCCAGAAACCGGTCCTAGGAAGCTTGTTTCCAGTCCAGGGAAGACATGGCTTGGCAGTTCGGGCTGGACTGTTCCCATGAGGCACAGGGTCAGACTGATTTGCATATGGCCATGTCTGAACTGGGGTGGCAGAGTGGGCTAAAGAACGGTGATGGATTAAACCCAGATCAGTTGACTGGGGGTGAGTGCTTGCAATGTTCAACACTCCGTCCATCATTTCCTTTGGTTTTGCTTTGTTCGCCATAAGTTGGCAGGGTATGCTCAGACGTGAGTCCCTTGCTCACTTTGCCACTGGATTCAAGCAAGCCTGGCTGAAGACGGCTGAAATGCCAGAAACCGGTCCTAGGAAGCTTGTTTCCGGTCCAGGGAAGACATGGCTTGGCAGTTCGGGCTGGACTGTTCCCATGAGGCACAGGGTCAGACTGATTTGCATATGGCCATGTCTGAACTGGGGTGGCAGAGTGGGCTAAATAACGGTGATGGATTAAACCCAGATCAGTTGACTGGGGGTGAGTGCTTGCAATGTTCAACACTCCGTCCATCATTTCCTTTGGTTTTGCTTTGTTCGCCATAAGTTGGCAGGGTATGCTCAGACGTGAGTCCCTTGCTCACTTTGCCACTGGATTCAAGCAAGCCTGGCTGAAGACGGCTGAAATGCCAGAAACCGGTCCTAGGAAGCTTGTTTCCGGTCCAGGGAAGACATGGCTTGGCAGTTCGGGCTGGACTGTTCCCATGAGGCACAGGGTCAGACTGATTTGCATATGGCCATGTCTGAACTGGGGTGGCAGAGTGGGCTAAAGAACGGTGATGGATTAAACCCAGATCAGTTGACTGGGGGTGAGTGCTTGCAATGTTCAACACTCCGTCCATCATTTCCTTTGGTTTTGCTTTGTTCGCCATAAGTTGGCAGGGTATGCTCAGACGTGAGTCCCTTGCTCACTTTGCCACTGGATTCAAGCAAGCCTGGCTGAAGACGGCTGAAATGCCAGAAACCGGTCCTAGGAAGCTTGTTTCCGGTCCAGGGAAGACATGGCTTGGCAGTTCGGGCTGGACTGTTCCCATGAGGCACAGGGTCAGACTGATTTGCATATGGCCATGTCTGAACTGGGGTGGCAGAGTGGGCTAAAGAACGGTGATGGATTAAACCCAGATCAGTTGACTGGGGGTGAGTGCTTGCAATGTTCAACACTCCATCCATCATTTCCTTTGGTTTTGCTTTGTTCGCCATAAGTTGGCAGGGTATGCTCAGACGTGAGTCCCTTGCTCACTTTGCCACTGGATTCAAGCAAGCCTGGAGGAAGACAGCTGAAATGCCAGAAACCGGTCCTAGGAAGCTTGTTTCCGGTCCAGGGAAGACATGGCTTGGCAGTTCGGGCTGGACTGTTCCCATGAGGCACAGGGTCAGACTGATTTGCATATGGCCATGTCTGAACTGGGGTGGCAGAGTGGGCTAAAGAACGGTGATGGATTAAACCCAGATCAGTTGACTGGGGGTGAGTGCTTGCAATGTTCAACACTCCGTCCATCATTTCCTTTGGTTTTGCTTTGTTCGCCATAAGTTGGCAGGGTATGCTCAGATTTGAGTCCCTTGCTCACTTTGCCACTGGATTCAAGCAAGCCTGGCTGAAGACGGCTGAAATGCCAGAAACCGGTCCTAGGAAGTTTGTTTCCGGTCCAGGGAAGACATGGCTTGGCAGTTCGGGCTGGACTGTTCCCATGAGGCACAGGCTCAGACTGATTTGCATATGGCCATGTCTGAACTGGGGTGGCAGAGTGGGATAAAGAACGGTGATGGATTAAACCCAGATCAGTTGACTGGGGGTGAGTGCTTGCAATGTTCAACACTCCGTCCATCATTTCCTTTGGTTTTGCTTTGTTCGCCATAAGTTGGCAGGGTATGCTCAGACGTGAGTCCCTTGCTCACTTTGCCACTGGATTCAAGCAAGCCTGGCTGAAGACGGCTGAAATGCCAGAAACCGGTCCTAGGAAGCTTGTTTCCGGTCCAGGGAAGACATGGCTTGGCAGTTCGGGCTGGACTGTTCCCATGAGGCACAGGGTCAGACTGATTTGCATATGGCCATGTCTGAACTGGGGTGGCAGAGTAGGCTAAAGAACGGTGATGGATTAAACCCAGATCAGTTGACTGGGGGTGAGTGCTTGCAATGTTCAACACTCCGTCCATCATTTCCTTTGGTTTTGCTTTGTTCGCCATAAGTTGGCAGGGTATGCTCAGATGTGAGTCCCTTGCTCACTTTGCCACTGGATTCAAGCAAGCCTGGCTGAAGACGGCTGAAATGCCAGAAACCGGTCCTAGGAAGCTTGTTTCCGGTCCAGGGAAGACATGGCTTGGCAGTTCGGGCTGCACTGTTCCCATGAGGCACAGGGTCAGACTGATTTGCATATGGCCATGTCTGAACTGGGGTGGCAGAGTGGGCTAAAGAACGGTGATGGATTAAACCCAGATCAGTTGACTGGGGGTGAGTGCTTGCAATGTTCAACACTCCGTCCATCATTTCCTTTGGTTTTGCTTTGTTCGCCATAAGTTGGCAGGGTATGCTCAGACGTGAGTCCCTTGCTCACTTTGCCACTGGATTCAAGCAAGCCTGGCTGAAGACGGCTGAAATGCCAGAAACCGGTCCTAGGAAGCTTGTTTCCGGTCCAGGGAAGACATGGCTTGGCAGTTCGGGCTGGACTGTTCCCATGAGGCACAGGGTCAGACTGATTTGCATATGGCCATGTCTGAACTGGGGTGGCAGAGTGGGCTAAAGAACGGTGATGGATTAAACCCAGATCAGTTGACTGGGGGTGAGTGCTTGCAATGTTCAACACTCCGTCCATCATTTCCTTTGGTTATACTTGGCCAAGGCTGGACATCAAGGCATTGTCTGTGCAGTACTACATGTGTCGGGCACAGGTGTGTCAGGCTGTGATGTGGCACATTACTCCTGAGGTGTGACGCAAATAAATGTATGATGAGCTGTGTATACATGTTATGTGTGATGGTGCACTATGTGCCACACATCCCCTTCACTCCTTTGACATGTGTGCATGTAGTACAGACTTGTTGAGCCATGCGTCACTGGCATGGCACAGTCACCGACACCCGCAACTGTCCCCTGATGCCAGGTACACGGAATATTACACCTGAAATGTGAATGCCCGCGTTGCACGCTGTAACTATGTCATGTGTGTGTCATGTGTTCCCATAGGTTTGCTGTAGGTGTTTGATCAAATGCATCTGCAGTTGCTGCAACCAACATGTGTCTGTGTGTAGATGGGCATGGCACACTGTTACGCACACCAGCCCACATGTGTAATCCGACGTAAGGTGTGTATGTATGCATCGACACGGAGTTTCAAAACAAGGACATATCTGCATACTCTCAATGTATGTGTGATCAGTCTTGACATGTACTCCTTCATGACAAGGTGTGTGGTCTGTCCTTTTTCTATGACATGTAACCTGTGCATCTAGTGTTCCGCAACCTGTCTGTACGATAAACATCCTTCTTCTGCACATATATGGATGTCTGTAACTCCTGTGATGCGTCTGCCTGTTCACTTACACTGGCCCACAGCTAGTTTCATGGCATGGCATATTGAGGTTGAGAATCGACGTTTGTAGCTGGCTCTTGGTAGGAGTGTCACCTGCCTGGCATGCGTGTCCAGGGCATATTGCACAGACCTGACTCTGTATGTAGCATATGTGTATTGCCTGTTGAACATGTGCTCAGTACATTGACATTGGTGGTCTACTGTACTCACTCTTCGTTGTCCCTTCAAATTTACTGCAGGGCTCCGCCTCTCCCTCGACCAATTCCGGACTTGGCTGACCTGAGGGAACATGACTGTATACGCCGCTACCGCTTCCCCCGACAGTTGATTGAGAACTAGACGACACGGCTGGCACCACACCTCCAACCGCTACACAGGTATCCTACTGCACTGACACCCAAGATGAATGTGATGGCAGCCCTACATTTCTTTGCCACGGGTACCTTTCAATATACCATTGCTCATGTTGGTGGCATGTCCCAAACCATGTTCAGCCGTGTTCTGCATGATTTTTTAGAGGCCATGTTGGATCACCTGGATGAGTTCATTAAATTCCCAACTCCTGGGCAGTTGACAGGTGTCAAGCATGAGTTCTATGCCCTGGGAGGGATGCCCCATGTCATTGGGTCCATAGATGGAACACATGTGGCTTTGGTACCACCACAGGCACAGGAGGTAGCGTATAGGAACCGCAAGCATTCCCACTCCATTAATGCCCTTGTTGTGTGTCTTGCCAACATGGTGATTTCACATGTCTGTGCTCGTTTTCCAGGATCAGCACACGATGCCTACATCATGAGGCGTAGCAGGGTGCCTGAAATGATGCTGCAGCTGCGAAACCAACGAGCATGTATTGTTGGTGGGTATACTCTGGCAGTCCTGTATTTAGCGTCATCTTCCTGTCTTACTGCTTCTCCTGACCCCCTTTTGTCCATGATTTTTCCATGTAGGGGACGCTGGCTATCCCAACATGCCATGGCTGATCACGCCTCTCCGCAACCCCAGCACGGCTGCCGAGCACCGCTACAACAACGCCCATGGGCGGACCAGGCGAGTGATAGAGAGGACGTTTGGCCTCCTGAAGAGCCGATTCCGTTGCCTCCACAAAACCGGCGGCGCACTCCCATATGCACCGGTGAAGGTCTGCAAGATCTTCCTTATGTGCTGCATGCTGCACAACATGGCAGTGGAGAAAGCTGTGCCACTCATCCTGGATCCGGATGAGCAGGACCATCCACTCGTGGAGGATGAAGGGCTTGGTGACGAGGCAAGTGATGTGGAGGAGGAGGAGGTGGTAGAGGACATCCGGAGTCGGCTCATACGCAACTTCTTTGCTTAGTGGTGAGTTCCAGTGTCTGAGTGTGCACGCATTGGGCCGTGTGTGGCATGTGTTGCAATGTGTATGTCCATCTGCATGTCTGCCAAGTGAGTCAAAGGTGTGTTTGGATGTGTCACTCGAGTGATGGTGCAATAGAAGAATGTTTTTCCAGAGTCATCATTGTCACCTAGCATGTTGACAACCTTATACGTGTCGAGTACATGCACATGCATGCGGATGTGCTTCTTTTGGCTGACTTCTTGTGTGTCTCTCATCCACAGGTACTTGCGCATGCTGTCTGCTGGTGGCATTGTTGTGCTCCTGCTATTCCTCATGAACACAGCAACATGTGCTGAATCAGCGTTACATGCACGGACAAGTTTGAAAATCTCCTTAGGGTAAGGGATGCAGCACAGCTTTTTGGGTGTGGTATTTGTTTTGAATGTGTGTGCACTGCTCCTGTTCATGTTTGGTTACTTTGCATACATGTAGAATCACCATGGGGCACATGACATGAAGCTGAATTCACCTGAATTGATGGTCAGACTTGGTGACAGTCATCTGTAATGGGATTGTGGATTGTGATGAAGCCATCAATGTGTGTAACACTGCCCTCGGAAACATACGGGTTGCACCGGGTTGACATGGTGTGTGAATTCCCCATTAGAGGCTCAATGGTGTATAGCAGCCTCTCCGTGAGCAGCAGGGGGTGTTTAGCTGTAACCCGTCACTTGTGTGCCAGTTCTATGGATTTCCAAAATCTGTGGTGCAAAGGGGGGTGCCAGTGTCTGTCCCACATGTTCATCCACATGACCTGTGTATGTGTTGACAGAGTTGCATTAGCATTCCGACACACATGACTAATAAAGGTGTCCCTTTGCCTCCAAGGTGCCTCATCTCTGTCAATGGTGGTCTGTTGCCACTGTGCATGTGGCATGTCTGGCATAGTTATCAGAGATAGTGCATATGAGTCTATGTGTAGAGTAGCAAGATGCAAGCTGTTTGTCAGGGATTAGAATCTGTATTGTGCATGATGTCCATGGCTGTGTAGGTATTGTGGCATGTCAGTCTCCACGACGGCCACTGTGCTGCATGTGCATCCATTGTGTGTGTGTGTGCCATGTTGAACCAGACATTCCTTCCTTGACATACACCTTTTGCATAGTTCCTTCCTGAGATCCTTGTCTTTGTGTGCAACTTGTGGCATTGTTTTCTTGACATGGCGCATGCTGCTGCAGGCCCTGCAGCAAGGGCACCCAGTGTCCACGCAAACGAGCTGGTGTTCATAATGGATTGCTTGCTGACATGTGCTATGCTGATCAGCAGCATCTGTGCCTCATGCTGCAGCACACTCTGCATTATGCACAAGATCCCCAGTTCCATCCACCTCAAGGCAAGAGAGACCATCCCCCAGGTCAACTACAACATCCGTGTCTAATCCTACCCTGCACTCTACGGACATGTGCGTTACAACTCCCATGATACTTGTCCACATCCAGGGTGCATCTGCACAGCTCTGCTTCTACATCCGGCGACCAAGCCACATCAACGTCCAACAGAGATGGGGGAAATGGATCACTGCCAGCTGCAGGATGACCTTCTCAATCCACGCACACACTCAGGATGCAGCCCACAACCCCAACACAACCTTGTGGCACTGTAATCCAAGACCCCATTGTGCCATCTCCATGCATCCAACCTTGGCCGGCCCACCATTCTCCACATCCACCTGACTCAAGCATGCAGGACATGGTTCTGCCACCTGTCTACACATACCTGGGAGTAGCACCCCAGTACACTCCACATGATCCCTGACCTCTGCGCATGACTGTTGCTCTTCTAAATAGGTCTGTAGGCACAGTTGTGCGGGCACCCCCTCAGCTGGTTGGGCCCATCACGGGTGAGTATGATGCTCCATGTCTGTATTGGATGATACATTGTGACCCATGTGTGTCCTGTGCCAGACTCAGACCCCAGGGTATGGATGGTTGGAGTTACTTCTAAAATCAGGCATGGTTTGACTTTACAACACACACATGTAGTGAAATAATGCAAAATGACGGCATCATCTCGTGATTAGGATGATTTTTCTTTGTGGTGGGGTACGTGTTTGTGGGGATGACAAGAGGTGCTTGGCGGGAGTGTAGAATCCAAAGTTCACTGGGGGAGTTGGTATCCTTGCCATTGGAAGTCATCAGAGTCTATGCCACAGTCTTTGTCAATATTGGTCAGACAGTGACCAGCAAGTCCATGTGCCAGAGAATGTCATGTGATGATGTGCTGCTGTTGGGCCAGAGGGCCAGGTGCCAGGCCAGGTGACCTGGGAGATGGTGATGTTCCGCTGACTCTCACGGTCTTTTGCGTGGACGACCCACCTTCCTGCGGGGACCCTCAGAAGCAGACCATGACGATGCTTGTGATGCTCCGTCGGATGAATCCTCCTCCTGATCCCTCCCTGTGGCTGGTGATGTTCTTCGCCTGGTGGCACAGGGAGGGTTGCCCATGTTTTCGGCAATCCGACGGAGTACACGGGTCATGTCCATTTGCACCGCCACGAGCTCAGCCTGTCTTGCCTCCATCCGTCCTTGGTGTCGCTGTTGACAGGCATATTGCTCGGCCTGCAGGGTCTTCATCTCCTCGAGGGTCCCCTTGATGTCTGTGAGGGTGGACGCAACCTGGCCCATGCCCCTGGTGTCACGCCGGTATGTGTCCAGGATGTTGCTGACGTGTGACATTACCGGTTCCTGAGCCAACTGGTCAGGTTTGCGCCTCCGCCGTCCTCCACTCCCACCACCCCTGCCCACTTGGGGTCTCCGGGACCCCTGAGGGATGGCATTTGCGGTGTCGCCTGCCTCCTCCTGGGTGCCCGGAGAACCTTGTCCCTCCTGGTCAGCCTGGCTGTGTTGTCGTGTGCGGGCAGGGCTCCTGGGTGTCTCCTGGGATGTGGCAGGAATGGGGGTGGTGGTTGGCACAGTTGTACCTGACGCAGGTGCTGCAGGTGGTTGGACACCAGAGGGGCCAGGTTGGTCTGGGTCATCCACGGAGTGGTGAGAGTCTTCGCTGCCGGTGGGGTCCTCTTCACGCAGAGCCTGGTCCTGTGAGTCTTCCCCCCCAGTGTTGGGGGGAGATCGACGACGTTGACCTGTGTGTGAGAGTAGACAATGTTAATTGTGTTACATGCGACATCCATGTTTCATTCATTTTTGAGTTGGCACAGTTCCTCTGGGTAGTTGGATATGTCTTGCATTCCTCTCACAGTGCACTTGTGCATGGGTATGTCCCTTGGCCACAGCTTTCGACACTTTACCTATGTGTGACACAATCTTAGTTGATGCATCTTTTTGGAACGCAGTCAGCAGTGTAGTGAGCAGGCGTAGCGAGCCATGCAGAGCCGCCTTACGTGTTGCACTGTACGTGGCCAAATGGTGTTTTTTCCATGCTATTTGAGAATGCAGGTAGGTAACTTAAGCATTTGTGACAGGGTTCTAACAAACACAGTGGGTGGGTATACTGGGTGTAAGGTTAGGTTTGTGCCTGCAGCACGGATGTACTCGTGCACAGATTGACACATGGCCCAGTGTTTATCAAAGGAAAAAGGGGGGGTTAAGGCACTGCCAAACCTTGTCTACATGCACACAGTCCACCTGCTGACGAGCGGACATAGCCACACCACCCAAGGGTGATTTGGTCTCCCTCTGTCTCCCTTTCTCCCTCCCTCTGTCACCCTCCTCCCTCTGTCCGTCTCCCTCTGTCTCCCTTTCTCCCTCCCTCTGTCAGCCTCCTCCCTCTGTCCGTCTCACTCTGTCTCCCTTTCTCCCTCCCTCTGTCACCCTCCTCCCTCTGTCCGTCTCCCTCTGTCTCCCTTTTTCCCTCCCTCTGTCACCCTCCACCCTCTGTCCGTCTCCCTCTGTCTCCCTTTCTCCCTCCCTCTGTCACCCTCCTCCCTCTGTCCGTCTCCCTCTGTCTCCCTTTCTCCCTCCCTCTGTCAGCCTCCTCCCTCTGTCCGTCTCCCTCTGTCTCCCTTTCTCCCTCCCTCTGTCACCCTCCTCCCTCTGTCCGTCTCCCTCTGTCTCCCTTTCTCCCTCCCTCTGTCACCCTCCTCCCTCTGTCCGTCTCCCTCTGTCTCCCTTTCTCCCTCCCTCTGTCACCCTCCACCCTCCCTCTGTCTGTCTCCCTGTGTCCCCCTCTGTCTCCCTCCCTCTCTCTCCCCCTCTCCCTCCCTCTGTGTGTCACCCTCTGTCACCTCAGCCCAGCTTCCTGGGCACACACAGTTTGCAGGTCTTTCAAAGGCCATTGGCTTGTTCATGTGGGTTTGTTTCTAATCTCCGGGCACCCATTGGGCGGAGTGTCTGAGTCTGCGCTGCTGCTGTGGCGGTGTGTGCTGACACTCTTTCAGAGTGATGCGTTTTCATTAGCTGCTGTTATGTGCAAATTGTGCCTTCATACCCATGTCATCCTGCAACGCGGCCACCATTTGCAGGCAACACAGTACTGTGTGGGGACACACTGTTTGTATGGCTGTGCCCTAGGCCATATGGGCTGAGGGCATTGTGTGTGCTTCTGAGTTGCTCAATGTTACTTTTGAGGCCCACCCTCCCGGCATCGGGGATATCCTGTCTTGTGTTGGTGTTTTGTGTGGCCTGTGACTTGGCATGGCCTTGCTTGGTGCATGGGGCATGGAGGCGCTAGTGGCATGTGTGTGTTTTTGGAGTGTGGTTGTGTCCGGTGCTGGCTTTGGGGGGGTTGCGTGCATGATTGGGATTTTGGTTGTGTATGGCGTTCCCCCCATGTGAGGTGAGTTGTTTGTGTACTCACCAGGGTCTCGGACTCCTACTACTCCATGTACTCCCACCGGCGGCAGCATGGCCATCACCTTCTCCTCCAAGGGATGGTATTGTACCCGTCTGCAGGGTGGCCCTCCTCCAGTGATGTTCCCCTGGTTGTGATCGTCCGTCATTTTGCGGCGGACCGTCCTCCGCAGATCGTACCACCTGGCTTGGCACTCATGCCTGGTCCTTCTGGTGGCCCCAACAGCATTCACAGAATTGACAATCCTCTGCCACATGGCTGATTTTTCGGATATGCTGGTCTGTCTGACCAATGTTCCAAAGAGCTGTGGCTCGACTCTGATGATTTTGTCGACAAGGATCTCCAGCTCATCCTTTGTGAACTTTGGATTCTTGTTAGTGGGCATGGTGTGGGGTGTGGGTGTGGATGGTTGTGGGGGTGTGGGTGTGGATGGTTGTGGGTGTGTGAGTGTGGTTGTGAAGGTGTGTGTGTGTGAATGTGATGGTGGTTGTGTGAAGGAGTGCAAGTGTAAGGTGTATTGATGGATGTAGTATGGTGCAGTGCGTTGTCTCTGTGGTCTGGCAGTAGTGGATCTGTTGCAAAGGATCATGGTTTGTGTGTGTTGGGCCTTTTTATTGGTCCATTTGTGGGTGTGGCTGTGTTTGAACTTTGGGTGGGTGTGTTATAAGGAGTTGTGTTTTGGGCCTCTGTTTAGCTGTTTGGCAGTTGCAGGTCAGTGTATAGGATGTATTTGGGCTTGTTGGACATGTTTTGTGGTGTTGTGCGATTCGAATTGACTCTCCTTGTGTTGTTTTGCTTTGTCCTGGTTCAGTACGAGTGTTTTTGGCGTCTGTACAGTGCGTACATGGGCCATGTTGTTGTACGGTGCTGACCTTTGCTATGGCTTAGTACGACTCGTACATGCGCGATGTTGGGTGAGGGTGCTGGTGTAGGGGCCTGGGTAGGGTGCGTATAGACACGGGTAGGGTGTTGGTCCGCACCGTCCATAGGTGGTGGTGTTTCGCACCGTACATGCAGGGGGGCTGGGTGTATGCTCCGTACATACAGGGGTGGGGGTACGCTCCATATATACACGGGTGGGGGTACGCTCCGTACATACACGGGTGGGGGTACGCTCCATACATACACGGGTGGGGGTACGCTCCATACATACACGGGTGGAGGTACGCTCTGTACATACACGGGTGGGGGTACGCTCCGTACATACACTGGTGGGGTGTTGGTACGCTCCATACATACACCGGTGCGGGTACGCTCCGTACATACACGGGTGTAGGTACGCTCCATACATACACGGGTGGGGGTACGCTCCGTACATACACTGGTGGGGTGTGGGTATGCTCCATTCATACACGGGTGGGGGTACGCTCCGTACATAAACGGGTGAGGGTATGCTTCGTACATACACGGGTGGGGGTATGCTCCGTACATACATGGGTGGGGGTACGCTCCGTACATACACTGGTGGGGTGTTGGTACGCTCCATACATACACGGGTGGGGGTACGCTCCGTACATACACTGGTGGGGGTTCGGCACGTACATCCGCAGCCGGGGGGGCGTTTGGCGCATACATACGGGGGCTGGGGGGGGTGTTCGGCGCGTACATACGAGGGCTGGGGGGGGTGTTCTGCGCGTACATGCGGGGTCTGGGGTGGGGTGTTCGGCGCGTATGCGGGCACATGTCTCCATGGTTGCTATAGGAGTTCGGTCCATACGGTGTTTTTTCCATACGGTTGTAAAATCGGAAGGACAGGACGGACCGTACTTGCGCGGTCGGACTTCATTTTTCCGATTCGTACGTTAAATCATCCGGGGATGTGTCGGACACATTTTCCGACCAGAGGACGTGTGGGGAAATTTTCCCATACTATTCGTACGGGGAAAATTTTTACAGGATCGGAATTGGCACCAGAATGTCGCTTTACAGCCCGTGACTACCATCCTTGCTGATTCTCCGCGGCTGCCGGAGAGGAATATCAAGTCTTCATTTGACCTGGTACCTGTTACATCTTCCTCACACTCAGGAATGGACATTGTTTATTCTGATGCTCCAGTCGAGGCCCCTGCTGCAATGCAAGCCTCAAGCCTCAATGCAGAATCACAGCCTCATTTATTCCAGCTGAGTTCTTCTGGTTACTATATCGATCAAGAGAACTTTTCTTCAGACAGTTCTTTGTTGTCTTCTGTTTTACCCACACCACCAGCACAAACTTGTGATTTCATCTCCTGGTTAAAACGCACTTATCCGGTTCCACTGTGCATATATATCTGGATCGTGTTTTCAATGGTATTTTTGTTTATGTGGATTGGATTTGTGACTGTTTTTTTTCCTTTTGATCAACGGCTATTACCTCTGATGCAGAACTGGTCGACGGAGTGTTGGCCCATATTCTTCCTCACATAAAAATGAAAAGAGACCAGTCCCTTGTTAACATTTCAGCGGTCCCAGTCACTGATGGAATTGTATGGGATAAAGTACCATTCAATGTATTCGGTCCTACCGAGACCCTGCAAATACCATATATGTTCTGAGTTTCCATGGGTGATGTCATAGTACCTGGGTTACATTCAGATGATTGGGATGTTGATATTGTGAATTCCATGTTTTTTTAATTGCAATATTACACTGTTCTTGAGTCTGAGGATGTTTATGTAAATTCTGCTAACTATGCCAATTTGTTCTGTTATCAACATTATGGACATAATTTTTTGCATAGAACAAATGGACAGTGTCCCTAATATAATTATACTCAATGGGAGCATTGTTCAAATCCACCTCAGAGTAGCTCAAAAACAGAAAGGATGAAGTTTACATATTTCACCGGTTATGATGCGTCAGACCTGAAATCATACTATTTTAAATTGTTTCCTACTACCTCATAGAAATATATGCTTACTCAAACCAAGCTAATCTATAGATCGTCCTTCATTGAGGAACTAGCCCTGAAAGTCTATGGTTATTGGAAGGACAATAGTGACTTAGAATCAATTTGGGGCACTAAGTCCTGACAACTCCAAGGTACAGAATCTCTATTTCGTGCATGTCTAATACCTACACAAATAATGTGTATAAATGACACAATTCAACAGACTACTTGTCAGGGACTGGCTAAAATTAAAGATTTGAATACTCCTACTATTCCCTCCTTTGCCCCTTTTGATGATTGGCAATCTTATACAAATTATACTGAAGACCAACTAAATAGTATGATACAAAACTGTACATTTAATTCTTCAGTTGTGGCTCCGGGTGGGTGGTTATTATTGCTGATAGACACAAATGTTTGTCATGCCCGTTTTTCAAACTCCACTTCTGGGTTCAAATCAAAGAGACCTGATCCTCAATATTCACAATCCTCCCAACATAACACTGTTAGTATTTACTCCATAGGTCAATCATGGTTGGAACATTCCACATTGTCTGCAGTGAAACAACATCTTTCCCTCCTATACGAAGACATTAATCTATCTGAAATCCTTTTGGGTCCAAAATCCCCCAGATCTAAACTATTTGTTTATGAGGCTTATAATGAAATTTGGAAATTGTTGCAAATGGAAGCTGCAGTACGTTTACGCCAAATTGATCAAGATAATTTGGATAAAGTACTTGACGTGGCAGACAACAGTATTAATACTTTGTCATCTTGTATATATAGTTAAGATAATATTGTATTGTCTGTAATTGATATTGTGCAAAGTGATGTATCTACATTGTATCATGGTCAAACTCAAATTCAGTCAATTATGCAATTTAGCTGGACACTCCAAACACTTAAGAAAGGGTGCGTTCTTAGGCATTACCTTAATTCTACTGTTTTGTTCTTACCCTCTAATTTGACCAATAAACAGCAATCAATTGCTATGAAAGATGCTAGTTACACCATGTTACACATAGATAAACTTGAGCAACTTCTCTTTACAATAGCAGAAACACCTGCAGCAGCCTGGTTAATACACAGGGCTATTTCATTGCAAATTTCGACCTTTCAGTTCACTGCCTGCATAAAACACTTCCCGATAGGTAGATACGAACCACTTGGGATCAGCTACATACATGAGAGGGCTGTGGTCCCTGCCATTTACGTATCTTTGTCAATGGGCTGAGAGAGAAGTTTTCCTTACAGTGGAGGAATGCAACTCCACTGCCGGTCATTTCCTTGTTTGTCAACATGTCAACATTTATGGTGCCTGTAATGTGTCTGCCCGTAATTTGGCTTGTTATTTGAAAGGAACTCCTGTTCCCGCAATTATTCCTACTCTCACATTGCTATTGAATGGAAGCTATCTTGTCCTTAATAATCAGGACTGTCGCCGTCTGGTGACCGGAATCCCGTATGTGGTGTCCGTTTCCCTGTTAGTCACTTGATGCAACAACGTCCTGTTTCCCGGGAGTGTAGATGGTTCATAATGGCCTTCTATTCCAACTTTGAAAACAGATTTTGATAAGCAAAGTAGACTCAAACAGTTATTGTTTCAACGAGAAGAGGCTCTCACTTCATCTCGCGAAACTTCGAATTGCAGGTGATGAGAACTTCCAGTGAAATACAATTATTGTTAAACACAAATCTCCCCCTACTTTTCGGTGAACTAAAACATCAAATATTAAATACGTCTGATACCACAGGCCCGGGACACTTTTTTAAACTTGGGGGCTCCAGCCACGTGACATATTTTCAAACTTTCTTTGGAGTAATACCAGCTTTTATACATTCTATTATTTCCAGCGTGTTCGGTGGGTTCCCGCTGCTGCTCGTCTTGATTTTTGGCGCTATAGTGCTGTTCCTGCTTTTCCGCAATTGATGCTCCCTTTGTGGTCCTTCCAGGGCAGCCATTGCTGGAGCTGTACCGTGAGCACATGCTACAGCTCTTTGGAGTAGTGGCTCGAGATGCTCTGGATGCCGAGTTTTGTTTACCCTTCCGCTATGTGTACTTCACCTCTGTGCAACATGTGTTTCATTACATCCGGTGACCCTTTCAATGGGCTCTGGACGTCTACCTGGCTATGCCATCACAAGCTGCCCTCGATTTCGAACTGTTGATGAGTCCCTTTGTGGACTATTACCAGGACTGTTCCTTGGGCATGCAACTCGTCCATAACCTTGCCTTACAGCCTTTGGACGGCACTGGGCCCTGTGCAATGGCACAGTGTCCTTTGGATCTCAGTTTCATTGAAATCAATGCAGGTTGCCCCATGATGCTCTAATCGACAACTGGAACTGAAGAGCATGTTTGTTCCTTTACTCTGCTCAATTGGATGGCTGATATTTGTACCTTGGAAGGTTTGGATCATTTATTGGAATTGTTAGCCTCTCAGTTGACATCCCACATTTTGCGTCCCGGTGGCACGCTTTAATTGACTGCTATGTTGGAAAAACACATTCTCCCCTTCTACATTTTTTTCCTATATCCTTTATCTATAATATAATGACTGCAATGAAACGTCTAACGCTTTGGTGTTGCTCCTGTCCTGAACTCTTTCGTTACTGTGGTGCTACCATCCTGACCAAGGGAAGGGTGTCATATATTCCATGCAGGCACATTGTTGTTTTTCCTTATGTTAGCATGAGCACATTGCAGGCTGCTCTCTGCTTTGCGCATGTTACTATACACACGTATTTTACTTCGTGCCACACGATACTTTCACACAGAACCTGCCATGTTTTTTTATTCTGTTCTTTCCTGGGATTTAGTCTGAACACTGTAGACAAGGTCAAACAACAAGCACGGTGGTCTTCTGTTTTGGTCAGGCTCTAGCACCTAGACAAAACACACAAATGCAGCTGTTGTTTGGGAACACATACTCTTTGTCATATAGGTATGCACAGACATGCAAATACACACTTGGAGAGAGCTTTTACAGAGAAGAGATCACGACTACACCTGATATGTAGAACTTTCATCTGTGCATGCTAAGGTACGGGATCCGCTACAAACACCCAGAGATCTTCTGATATATAATGACTTTGCTTCTGTAGAAGGGGATGTGGGTTAGTCTGCCCTGCCTAATATCATGCCAGCTCCTTTTATGATTTATGGATTGCTTACGATGCTGACCGTATTTGTGTTAGGCATCTTCTTACTTGTTGTAGCACATGTACAGCATACTAGAGCACGATAGTTAAAATAAATATTTTTAACTTTTCTTGTGTCTCTGCCAGATCTTATTGTTGGACAAGTAAGAGTGTGAGAGTGAAAGGGTGTGTCCTGTCTCTGCAATTCCTGAGAGAGTTGGGAATGTTGTGTTCAGAGGTGTCTAATCGCTTGGAGGTCATGTGAGACACTATAGCTAGTCGGTCCCGGGATCATGTGTACTAAGATGGCAGGATAACTCTGTCCCTGCCTATGAGGTTCTATGGTCCCAAGCATAGTTCTTTCACTCCGCAGAATCCCTGCAACACCACATACCAAACTGCTCGTCTGTAACCTGGGTCTGGTGGTGACGAAGAGAGATGTAGCCAAACATTGGGGTGCCCCTTAGAAACTGTCCTTTCAGGGATGAAAAGCAGGTGATCAATCAATCAGGATTTATAAAGGGCATCTAATGACCCAATAGGATATCTAGGCCCTTGTAGGTCCAGGAGGCTTATTCGAACAGCCAAGTCTTGAGGGCCATTCGGAATTCCGGAAGTGAGCTGATGGTCCAGAGGTGAGTGGGTAGGCTGTTCCAGGTCTTTGCTGAGATTTGGGAGAAGGAGTGTCCTCGACTGCTGATTTGGTAGATGTGAGGAGTATGGGCAAGTGAAAGGGAGGTGGAGCGTAGTCTTCTTGACGGCCGGTGGAACATGGCAGAGGTTAATGTATGCAGGTCCTTTGTTGTTTAGAGCCTTGTGTGCATGGGTCAGGGTTCGGATGCCCTCGGTGGCTGCGAGCAGGGCTGTTTCGGTGCTGTGATTGCTGCGCAAGCCAGATTGGGAGGCATTGAGTAGCTTGTTCTGCTCCAGTTGTGTCATTAGTAGATTATTGATGATCTTTTCCAGTACCTTCTCTGGGCATGGAAGCAGGGAGATTAGCTGGTATCTTTTGAATTCACTGGGGTCGGCAGAGGGTTTTTTGAGTTGTGGTCTGACTTGTTTCCAGGTAGCTGGAAATGTTGTGTTGCTGATCGAGGTGTTGAGTATTGTGATGAGTTCCAGGATGATCCTTTCATTACTGAGGTTGAAGATGTGGTGCAAGCATGGGTCCAGAGGTGTAGCTAGAGCTTGTGGCGCCCGGGGCTATCCCTCAGATTGCCGCCCCTGGAGAGGGGGATGAGGGGTGCTGGGGAAAAAGGACCGAGAGACACATAGTATCGCCGCTAATAGTTACCTCGATCATGCAAGTTACATGCACATACATGACACCGTCCAAGGCTACACAGTTAAATACACCGGTGACCGGCAGTACAAAGGAGAACACACAGACTGCCACCCTGCAGGATTTCAGGAAGGGCCTAAAAACATGGTTATTCGATTAACGTCCCTAATCAGCAGCACCGCCCCCACCCTCCAGCGCCTAGATACCCTCACAGGTGATAAGTAGCGCTATGCAAATCCTGTTTGTTTGATTGACACCCGATTTCCACACATCGTTTGTGCGCTACATTAGTTTTATCTGTAAAATTGTATGTATTTGCAAGTTAAGTGACCACTTCAATGGAGATTGTGCTGTCTATAAATGACACTGCGCGAACACACCATGCTTTAATGATATATGTTCAACATTGTGAGTTCAGTGATGAAGCACTGATGCCAGCGATGCCACTCTGAAAATTGTTCGAGCACCACTGGGTGTTCCCAATCCTGTTTCTCTTGGTTATTACCTTCTCTGACTCAACGAAATTCTAGTCCCCCTCCCATATGAATGTGTCACAAGCCCTCTGGACATTATTAAGGCAGGTATTGGCCTGATAATGTGGTAACCAGATATTTTACTCATTTGAATTTTTAAGGAAGAGCGCATGTTGTGTGTGTTTTTAGTGTCTCACCAGAGTGGCCAAAAAAAGAAGCCTGCTGTGGTAGGCCCTTTATAGTTTTCAGAGCTCGATACAGTCTCTGACAATTCTATGTTTATTTGTAAATTGCTGGCCTCTGTGCTAAGGCTGGGTGTTAAGCAGTCTGGATTCCTCCTTGCACAATTGTTGGCTCAATTACTTTAACTGTAACTCTAAACCTAGAACACAAACCCTAACCACAAACCTGCGGTAAGACCCAATCGAAACACTTGTGTTCATCCAAACCTTAAAACTAACCCGCAATCTAAGCATAATCATACATGTATCTCTAAACCTATTGTTAATCCAAGCAATGCTAATAATTCCAGTCCTCGTTCCACCCCTATCCCATTCATCTAACCATCACCCTCATCCTAGTTGTAACCTAATTCTTTCTAACACTAATATTGACTGACACTCCAACTCAAACACTAATACCAGCTTTAAGGCAACCCCTATCTCGTGCCCTAACTCGAGAATAGCAGATCTTTTTTCAGTGCAAGATTTGTGCATGCTGTGGTGCCTTATGTTAAAAACAAGATCTGCAAACCTTAATCCATTCTCTAGATGTCACCAGGTAGGTATGTGAAACTGCCCTACTCACTGGCCTATCGAGCCTGGCTTCCCCAACATTATTATTAATCTCAGCAGCAAGGCTTACTGCAAACATGGAAAGGGCAGACCACAGCTCATCAGTTAGAGAATGTCTGAGCTCGCTCCCAGTACTCAATGTTTGTAGACACTGGTCAGACAATAAACTGTCATGACCCTCCAGGATTATGGTCTAGTACAGCACAAGATGTGCGCATCTGCCTTGTGATGTGTGCATCAGGCTTGTAATGTGCTAACTTGTAATGTCCTCAATGTGTATCCATCAGACTTGTATGCATCCTCGTGTAAGTACAGCACAGGATGAGTGCACTGTGTGACTCAAACCTGTAGAGTGCTCCTAGTGCAGTTTGTGGACTCACTGAAGAAGCGCACGTTGTTGCTGACAACCCTTTTTGCATACAGGATTCGGGTTTTTGTAACCTATTCTTTTTCCTCTGTTTTCCTTGTAGTTTCGGTTCGTGTTATGCCTCATTTTGCCATGACGCAAACCGTCTTTTGTCTCCGCTAAAAAAGGCCGCCACGCCCTGTCACGCACTGCGGATTATTCCAGTACCAGCGCTTGGAGTTGGGAGCCGTTTTCTTCTCCGTTTCGCGCCCGAGAGTCAATTTGCATCTCGGAACGTCCCGATGCTGATGCCGCTTTCCCGGTAAGAATTCCCGGGCCGATCCCCATTGCAGAAGAGTTTTTAGATAGGACATAAACGCCTTTCCTTTCTTGTCAGTGAATCTCGAGGAAAAGACCAACACGCAAGGTGGATGTTATTTCTGTTTTATTCACGTGTCACAAACCCTTCAGTGTCACGACCTCTGCAGATTGAAAGAGACATTATTTGTGAACCCTCTGCTTATGTGATAAATGTTCGCACAGCAAACCAAAGCGGTAAAGAAAGACTTAATTGTTTAAGGAACGATCACATGTGTACTCTGAATTAAGGTGATAGTGATACTTGGAATTCTTTACATTATTTTGCAAAGCTCACAGTTTTATGTACATTTAAGGAGCGTGCTAACAGAAGAGTTCATGTTCATGTAAGGAGAGAACTAATGTGAAGATTTTATGTTTTTAAAAGCTCATCGTGAAACTATAAACACTGAGACATTTGCTTGGATACTTCAAAAGTTATATATATATATATATATATATATATATATATATATATCAAGCAGCTCTTCAAAGACTAGTTGAGAGACTGTCAAAGAACTCATTATACTCTAATATAGAGTTTTGTTGCAGAGTTACTACCTATTGCCTCTCAGGTAAGAATCATTCTTAGTGCATGTAAAGTATATTTCTATATAACTCGATCTTCAAGAAGAAGACGTAGAGCTCACTGTAGATTGTTGTCGTTCCAGATCTCCCTCCCCGCAGTACACTCCCTAATTCCCTTCCCCTCATCTGGCCACTTTGATCCTGTGGTGTTTTTTCTACTCAGAGTCAGAGCTGCCGGAAGGTGGGCCTCTTGAGGGTACTGCTCCTGAAGAACTATACCTCTTGACATAAACAGAGGGAAACTCTACTGCGTGGGAGTCCCAATGTATAAGAGGGTTATGGAGCTCCAGACGTGGCATTCTGAGGATGAAACCATATTGTGGCGCGTCGATAACACTGTATCAAATGAGTTCCTCATGTATTCCAGAGTCAATCATGCCTTGGATAAATAAATTCCAGAATATTAAAATCATAAACAGTATGAGGAGTTTTTTAGGGCCTTAAAAATTCTGAAGTTAAGGAAGGGATCTTCATATTTTGCCTAAAAGGTACCCTTCTGTACCCTTTGAGCATTCTAGTTTTTCTTCGGCTTGTCTTGAATTGAGTTTAATGATTTTGACTTAAAGTCACTTTTAGGCTTATGCATTGTCTCATGAAGTGTCCTTTCTTGTCACAATACATACAAAGACCTGTTCGGCATCTAAACTATTTTTCTTCTTTAGATAGTGAAGAACAAATGGACCCAACATCCATAGATTCACCTAAGCATTGGGTATTAGGTCCGGTCAAGGACCTAAACACTCGATCGACTCTTCCAATAGTCCTACGCCAATGCCCTTTTTGTTCATTCCTTCAAAGATCAAACCTGAGGGAGATATTAATGAGATCAATTTAATCTTTGGGTTGGGGTTCCACCTGTGCTAACAGATCCTTAGGATCATCTTTTACGCCCTGGTAAAATATTACTGCCCTTTTTTCTGATGGCCTGGCTGTCTCTGCAACCAGCCAATTAAAATGAGCTACATATCCATGGAGGTCTAGACTCCCTTGTTTTAATTCTAACAGCTCCTGGTCAGCAGACATGGTAACTGCTTTTTGATCAAATACCTTAATAAATTCCGACTTTAAACTAGCCCAGTTATATAAGATCTGGTCATCTTGGTTTACTAAAGGAACTGCCTACTGGGCAGTGTTGCCTCCTAGATAAGAAATAAGGAAAGCGACCAAAAACTGAGCATCAGGAAAAGTTGATGGTCGATACATAAAATGCAATTGTTTTGGGGTCAAGAATATCTCCATTTTATCTGGATCTCCCGCAAACCTCTCAGGTGTTGTCAGTGGAATCGGCAGAGGTACCGTTACCAAGATATTTTGGGGCAATTAGGGTTCAAGAGGACCAGTGGCTCCACTGGTCAGAAGCGGAGTGATAGCCTGAATCCCAGCTACTTTATTTGCTAATGTTGCTGTCTTTGCTCTAGTAGCTACCATTTCTTGTTGTAGTGTGGCTAGAGCGTTTAGCACATCATCTAAGGAAGCCATACTGTATTTTGTGCCACCCAGGAGAAGAAAATGGATTGAGGGCACACTTTTCTGTCTAGTATGAATCTTACGCTTCTCAGGAATGGCACAATGCTCAAAGAGACCCACCTCCAGGAATCACTGGGTTCCTGCAAGAAACTAACACAGGACCCCTGAGATGCCAGGTGAGAGGAAGGAGGAGGGAAAGGGACTGCTGGGAAGATGTCTGAAAGAGCAAATGTAAGAAAAATTAGCATAATATATGTATGTCTCAAATTCTTTAATCATATGTAATGTATGCCCTATTTTACTACAAGGACCTTCAATACATGTCTTGAAAATCTATGGGCTTGATAATATTCCCTTGTGAATTCCCATAGAACCCCAGGTTCACACCAGAACCTGGGCTTCTATGGGAATTCACAAGGGCATATTATCAAGCTCATTATCGCCGCTTTAGCTGCAGTTTCCTGCCGCTAAAGCGGTGATAATGTTATCGCCGTTCCTTGATAATATGACCCTATATTCCCAGAGGTGGATTCGTTTTCTTAATAGGTGATTCTTATTTGTTTTTGATGAAATGTAGACGGGAGAAAGATTTGTAATGATTGCTTTTTTTCCAGAATGTTTCTCTCTTAAACAAAATAACACATCGCTTGAATTTTCTAGTTATGAATATGTCTCGTGAAGGTCTTCTCAGAATTGAGCATGCATTCCTCAGCGTTATCAATTTGTAGCCTTAGATTCTTCACACAGCCACGCTTACATTAGCGCTTGTTAATTAATTGTGCCTTTGAGTCTCCAAACGCCTGCTCTTTCCTCAGTGCTTGATGCTTGATTAATACTGTTATAGTTCACCTGAATTGCGCTTTCCTCAGCACTTATTAATTTGAAAGCAATGTTAATGATGCTTTGATCTGAGTTCATATTTGTCAAAGAAAATGTGTTGATCAAGGAGCTCACCCTCATAAAGAATTAATACTTGCACTTCCTAGAGCATCTTGAAAAACAAAGTGAGCCTTGATTTTCTCGGAAGAGTTAATTGATGGTAAAATTCTTATAGCTTTTGAAACAGAATGCAGTTAACAGTGTTCACTGCCAAGCAAGACAAATGTACTATCCTCGAGATTCTTGATTAACAAAGTGAGACTTATTTCTCTTGGAGGAGTTAATTGTTGGAAAAAGTATTTTATCTTGTGAAACAAATGCAGTTAACACTCTCCTCGAACTTAAACAGAAAACTAAATCAGATTTTCTCAAATGTTACCTTGATTTCTCGAAAATGAAAGCGCTTTCACACCACTGCATACCACACATCACAGAAGTGGAACAGAGGCTTCCTTCCCTCAGCTGATTTATGATCAAAAAATCCCTACAAGGATTCTGATTGCTGTGAGCATACAAACTCTGCTTACACTATTCCATGAGTTTGTCAACTGAAAGCCATAGAGAAAACTCCTCCTCAACATCTAGCGAGGGATTTTCGAATAGCACATGTTTGTTACTGGATGTGTCTACCTTATAAACAGACACAAAGGGATGATGGACGGAGCGCTGAAACTTTTCAGACACTCACCCCCAGTCACAGATCTGGGTGGAATCATCATCATTCTTTAGCTCACTTCGCCACCTCAGTTCAGACACAGATTTATGCAAATCAGTCTTGACTCTGTGCCTCATAGGAACAGTCCAGCCCGAACTCCCAAGCCAAGTCTTTCCTGAACCAGAAACAAGCATCCTGGGACTGGTTTCAGAGTAACACCCCTCATCAGCCAGGCTAGCCTGAATCCAGTGGCAAAGTGAGCAAGGGACCCACGTCTGAGCATAACGTTCCAAATGGGTATCGGGTTCACTGTGCCACTGGATTCAAGCTATCCTGGCTGATATGGGGTGAAACCCCAAAACCGGTCCTAGGGTGCTTGTTTCTGGTCCAGGGAAGACCTAGCTTGGAAGTTCTGGCTGGACTGTTCCCATGAGGCACAGGGTCAAGACTGATTTGCATATGTCCATGTCTAAACTGGGGTGGCATGGTGAGCAAAAGAATGATGGATTTAACCCAGATCTCTTGACTGGGATGAATGTTTTGATTTGTTCTGCATTACGCCCATCAATTGTGTGTCTTTTGCTTTCTCGCCCTAAGTGCGCTGGGTAAGCCCAGACGTGGGAACCGTGCTCACTGTGACGCTGGATTCAAGCTATTCTGGCTATGAGGGGTGAAACCCCGAAACCAGTCCTAGGATGTTTGTTTCTGGTCCAGGGAAGACCTGGCTTGGCAGTTCGGGCTTAGATTGGCTTGGCAGCATGTCTGATAAACAAAAAAAAGAAAAAAATATTTTACTGGACTACTAGTACTATGATCCATTGCCCTGACTTGGCTTCTCCTGTTTATAAGCTAGATATACCCAGTTGCCAGCACTTACCATTCGAAAATTCCTTGCTGGACAGAGAGGAGGAGTTCTCTCTCTGGCCTTCAGTTGACAAACTCATGGAACCGTGGAAGGAGAGTCTCCCTGCTCACAGCAACCAGAACCCTTGTAGGAATTAGTTGCTCATAAATCAGCTTGTTTGAAGGGTGCCTCTGTTCCATTTCCATTTCTGTGATGTGCAGTACGCAGTGCTCTGCACGTTCATTTTGGAGGAATCAAAGTAACATTTGAGAAGATCTGATTTTTTTTTTTGTTTAAGTTCGGGGAAAGTGTTAACTGCATTTGTTTCACATTTAAAAGACTTTTTCTAACAATGAACACTGCTGAGAAAAATAAGGCTCACTTTGTTTATCAAGAATCTGGAGGGAAGTACATTTATCTTGCTTGGCAGGAGCTCTATTAACTGCATTCTGTTACAAAAGTTAAAAGATTTTTTCCAATGATTACTCTTCCAAGAAAAATAAGCCTCTCTTTGTTTATCAAGTATCTCAAGGAAAGTGCATTTGTCTTGCTTGGCAGTGAGCGCTATGAACTGCATTCTGTTTCAAAAGTTAAAGGACTTTAACCAACAATTAAATCTTCTAAGAAAAATAAGGCTCACTTAGATTTTCAAGAAGATCCAGGAAAGTGCAAGTAGTAATAGTTTATAAGAGTGAGCTCCATGATGAACACATTTTCTTTGGAAATACGAACTCAGATCAAAGTATCATTGACAGTGCTTTCAAATTAACAAGCACTGAGGAAAGCGCAATTCAGGTGAACTATAACAGTATTAATGAAGCATCAAGCGCTGAGGAAAGTTCATTCGTTTGGAAACTCAAAGGCACAATTAATTAACAAACGCTGATGTAAGCATGGTCGTGTAGTAAATGCCACCTCTTCAGTGTCTTACACTTTCCCCAAGTTTGTTTGCATTGGAGTGGGAATAGTAAATGTCACCCCTTTAGTGTCCATCATTTTCCCCAAGTTGGTTTAGATTGGAGTGTGAATAGCAAATGTCACACCTTTAGTGTCAAACACTTTCCCCAAGGTGGTTTAGATTAGAGTGGGAATAGTTTATGTCACCCCTTTAGTGTCCAACACCTTCTTCGAGTTGGTTTAGATTGGAGTGGGAATAGTAAATGTTACCCCTTTAGTGTCCAATACCTTCTTGGAGTGGGAAAAGTACATGTCACCCCTTTAATATCCAACACTCTACCCAAGTGTCCAAAACTTTCCCCAAGTTGGTTTAGATTGGAGTGGGAATAGTAAATGTCACCCCTTTAGTGTCCAACAACTTCTTTGAGTTGGTTTAGATTGAAGTGGGAATAGTATATGTCACCCCTTTAGTGTCCAACACCTTCTTCAAGTTGGTTTAGATTGGAATGCGAAAAGTAAATGTCACCCTTTAGTATCCAACACTTGTACCAAGTTGGTCTAGATTGGAGTGGGAATAGTAAATGTCCCCACTTTAGTGTCCATCACTTTCCCCAAGTTGGTTTAGATTGCAGTGGGAGTAGTAAATGTCACATCTTTAGTTTCCAGCACTTTCCCCAAGTTGGTGTTGATTGGAGTGGGATCAGTAAATGGTATACTTTTATAATAAAAAGATGTCACACATATTTAATTTTTTTAATTTTTTATAAATTTCAATTTATTGTTCAGTTTTACATTGTAACAAATATATTTTTATAGTAAAAATAAAAGTCATTACAAAGTGAAGTAAAATTAATATATTTGTATAATGTACATTTACAATAGCTATTTGTCATTGATTACAATTTTTATACATTTATTAACTTTTTTATTACTTTTTTCACAATATTTTAACATATTTATTAATATATATCAGTATATATTAAGTAATTGCATATCTTTTATACTATTATTTAATTTACACTTTACAATTAAAAAAAAATTATAACATTGTTTGACAAGTTTAACTTTTACATACATGCACTAAACATTTTTACTATATTTCCTATTGATTTCTATGGGGAGATAATCTTTTTTTTTGTTTCATTTTGTGGCCATGTTTTTCATTTCTACCTTTTATTTTGTAGTCTCTTTGTGTTATTTTGGGAACCAAATCACAGTTAGGTGCTGCTGTTCGTGTGAACAGGTAAATCCTTTTTTAAGGATTTTGTAAGGGTTTTGAGGTTAGGGGGGATTTAGGATATAAGTTTAAAAGTGGGGTATAGTGTTTTTTAGTGTTTTTTTGTATATTTAGATGGGTTTTGATAGTGGTTTTAATTTTTTGTCGTTTTGTGTTTTTAAAAAATGTGATGGAAATGTATGAATGTTTTATGTTAAATTATGTGATGTTATTTCTATTTTTATGATTAAGTGTTGTGTGTTCATAGATATGGGACTGTAATCTATTATGCAGGTGGGTCTTTAATGTTTGTTTTACATGTTTTTGTTCCTGAACGATTTCTATGAGAGTTTATTTTTTGTTAAGGAAAACAGTTTGGTTTATTATAAGCCAATGGTTTTTACTTAGATTTTCTTTTTTAGGGTTTCCTGGAGCGGTTCTGTTTTTTTATGGTTTAAATCTTTTTATTGATATTGAAGATGCATAGGTTAACATTAGCCGCCACCTACATCCCATGGCCAGTGGGGAGCAATACAGAAAAAGTATTCAAGCAAAGTTTAAAGAAAAGGAGCTAGTAACGAAGACATAAAGAGATGGAAAGTTGAGAATTCTGGTGCCTGAAGCTGGTTGCAGGTTACACCTTGCTTACGGGTAGCCACAGGAGGGTTACTCCCTTGTCTGGGGCTGGTCTCTTGGCTGGGATTTCGTGGTGGGGAATCAGAGGAAAGAAATTCGATAGTGGTACCCCATGTTTTATCAAACCTGGGAAGAGTGCGTATCAGGCCGGCTGTAATCTTAATCCATGCCCCCTAACTCCCATACCTTGTACAGCCAATCTAATTTAGTCGGAACCTCTTCAGTTCCCCAATGAGACAATATCACCTGTTTGGCGGCTACTAGTGTTAAAGGGATGGCTCTTCCTCTGCATGACTTAAGGGGGTATGTAAGAGGATTGGGCAGTCCCAGTAGGGTGTGAGTGGGAAATCTGGGTGTTTCGGTGTGGTGGATGGAATCGACTTCCAGGAGGATTGTGTTCCAATAAGCCTGTATTTTCGGGCACTGCCAAAGAATATGGGTGAGCATGCCTGCCTGCCCACAGTTACGCCAGCATAAGTCACTTCCACTGGGTTTCCATTTTGCAATTCTAACCATCGTATAGTACCAATGGTGGGCTATCTTTAAAAACATTTCCTTTCCCGCAGTACTACAAGAGGAGGCTCTGGCCCTATGAATTATATCCTGCCATTCTTTAGGGGAGGACTCCCGCTCCAACTCCGATTCTCACCTATGCTGTGCTGGAGTCTTAATGCTATGTTTAGGCTTATTCAAAAAGGAGTAGCTGTCCGAAAGCAGGCACTTGTCTGATGTGTATGTGATATACCATAATTCAAATTTTGCGAGGGAGCGGCTAGCATGAGGTTGCACCTGAAGTTGTGTTACCCAGTGTCAGATCTCTAAATATTGCCAATAAGTGTCTTGGGGAATTCCGAAACCTGATACCAACTCAGGGAGACTGGGATGGTTCTGTTTTTTTTAAATACTTTTTTTTAATGAAACCTACAGATTTTGGATTGCTGCGAGGTATTTCGATTGGATTGTCTATATGTTTGCATTATTCAGGGGCTTTTTGCTTTCGGACTTGTATCCTTTTTGTGGATTTCTATTTTTTGTTATGTGGGGATGGAGAAAGATCTGCAGCTACAAAACAGTAAGTTTCAGTTCTTAGTTTTTGTGTGGCTGGGATATGTGGTATTATATTGTTTATGCTATGTGTATGTTATTACTATGTGCAATTGATTTGAATATGTTTTGTATTCATTTGATGTTATGTATTTAATTTGTTTACGTTGGTTTATTTATAATATATATTTTAAAAATGCGCCTGCCACCGCGGCGGTGGGAGCCAATAGAGACCCACCACCGTGCAGAATGACGTCCCGACCGCCGTACAAATCAGGATGTCCCAAACAGCCAGTCACACCGCAGCAGAGAAACAGTCCAACCAGAGACTGCAGAAGCACGACCGCGGAGCGCGAAACCAGATTCCCGGTCCCCTCCACCCAGTCCCGACCGCAATGGATCCAGCTCTACACGTCTTCCCGGTGTTGTACCTGATACACTACCAGCAAGTTATGCACATGCCAATCCATCACATTGCAAACACAACTGGACATCAGGGGATGCACACCAGGCAAGTACACTCACAGCACAAATCACCATAGCACACAGACAACATCACATTCAGGAAGGGAAGAGGTATGTCAGCAAACACACATACAGCTCACCCATCACCCACAGATGCACAAGTCTGGGACACCCAGGTGAAAACAACATGACCAGAGGACTGTGCAGCACAAACAATTGAACTGCATGTGAGCAACCATGACTACAAAACAGTACAAGAAAATCACATATAACCCATTGGGAAACTGTCCTGAGTGGCACATTGGTCCTGTGCACAGATCAGCACCACAAAGCATAGTGTAACAAATAAAGTGTTGGGGAGGCACACACACTGTCAGCCCAAGGGGACAGCTGACATGACAGTGAAGTGTTATGTACGTCAGTAGTGGACATGTCTGGAGTGCAACATACACAAATAGATGGAGTGCTCACTCACAATGGGTAAGCATCAGAAGCACAGATAGGGGATGGTATAACTCTACATCCCACATGGCATACTGGAGCCAAAAATGCCTCAAGAGACAGTAATGCATGAGAAAACACACCCACAATGTCAGTATGGCTGAGCAGTTCTGCACAGTGAGCACAAACAGTAACAAGACACATGGCTTATCAACAAAACACAACACTGACTTGCCAGTCACACACTCTGCATACTTACAATTGGCATCAACAACAAGTAGGTGTCCCCCAGAAGTGCAAGGAGACACTAACACACCACACAGTGCAAAACCTACAACTCCCACATGTGCACACAATCACAAGCACAGGGCTGACCAATCCAACTAACAGGCACTCCATTCCAGGTTGACACATATGGGCAGTTTCCATTGCAGGGGCACACACACATCAACACTACTGACAAGTCACCCCCATCACACTGCACACTTCATGACCACACAAGTGCACACATTGAAATCTACCCATGTGACTGTGATGACTGGCCATTACAAGATGACCATACACCAACACTGCTGGTCACACATCAAGAAATACCACACAGACATGATGGACCCTGGCCAGTCTGCCTGAAATACTGTAGATAGAATCCCACTCTGTGCTGGCGGTGCATCCAAACATGCCATGTGTACAACTGATCTAACATCACCATAGATTGATTAGGATAACAGTAGCTCATCACAAACAACCATCATTGCACCCCTAAGCCTCAGAGTCAATAAGAACTGAAGTGCCTGTCAACTCTGCAAAACCCTGAAAAAGTCAAAACAGCCATTGGCAATGTTAAAGTGGCATACAGAGCATGTGTTACATTAAAGCATACCCACACATGAAACCCTTTATTTAGCAAGGACACTGACAACGCAGACAACAGGAGTAACTGTCTTTATTCACATATTACACAGATGGGCATCGAAAGTAGACAAGGCCAGTGGCCAGTCCAAAGTGCAGGGTAGGTACATGAGAAGCTGCACAGGGAATGGGCAAATACAGAAAGGCCAGTGGCCAGTCCAAAGTGCAGAGTAGGTACATGAGAAGCTGCACAGGGAATGAGCAAACACAGCAATGAACATTAAGGCCAGTGGCCAGTACAAAGTGCAGAGTAGGTACTTGAGAAGCTGCACAGGGAATGGGCAAACACAGCAATGAACATCGAGGCCAGTGGCCAGTCCAAAGTGCAGAGGAGGTACATGGGAAGCTGCACAGGGAATGGACAAACACAGCAAGGCCAGTGGCCAGTCCGAAGTGCAGAGTAGGTCCATGAGAAGCTGCACAGGGAATGTACAAACACAGCAAGGCCAGTGGCCAGTCCAAAGTGCAGAGTAGGTACATGAGAAGCTGCACAAGGAATGGGCAAACACAGCACTGAACATCAAGGCCAGTGGCCAGTACAAAGTGCAGAGTAGGTACATGAGAAGCTGCACAGGGAATGGGCAAACACAGCAATGAACATTAAGGCCAGTGGCCAGTACAAAGTGCAGAGTAGGTACTTGAGAAGCTGCACAGGGAATGGGCAAACACAGCAATGAACATCAAGGCCAGTGGCCAGTCCAACGTGCAGAGTAGGTACATGGCAAGCTGCACAGGGAATGGGCAAACACAGCAAGGCCAGTGGCCAGTCCAAAGTGCAGAGTAGGTACATGAGAAGCTGCACAGGGAATGTACAAACACACAAAGGCCAGTGGCCAGTCCAAAGTGCAGAGTAGGTACATGAGAAGCTGCACAGGGAATGAGCAAACACAGCAATGAACATTAAGGCCAGTGGCCAGTACAAAGTGCAGAGTAGGTACTTGAGAAGCTGCACAGGGAATGGGCAAACACAGCAATGAACATCAAGGCCAGTGGCCAGTCCAAAGTGCAGAGGAGGTACATGGGAAGCTGCACAGGGAATGGGCAAACACAGCAAGGCCAGTGGCCAGTCCGAAGTGTAGAGTAGGTCCATGAGAAGCTGCACAGGGAATGTACAAACACAGCAAGGCCAGTGGCCAGTCCAAAGTGCAGAGTAGGTACATGAGAAGCTGCACAAGGAATGGGCAAACACAGCAATGAACATCAAGGCCAGTGGCCAGTACAAAGTGCAGAGTAGGTACATGAGAAGTTGCACAGGGAATGGGCAAACACAGCAAGGCCAGTGGCTAATCCAAAGTGCAGAGAAGGCACATATGTGCATTAGATCCTGCACAGGGAATGTGTGAGACCGTACACTGCCATGGTCAGCAACACAGTTAGGGGATAACAATGGGAGGTCCAGGCACCGCTGTGGGAGAGACAGATGTGTGAAGGGGACTTTGACTCAGGCTTGGCTGTCAGTCGGACTAGGAGGTGGCTGAGTGTCGGGGCCAGTTGGAGGACTGGACCGGGGAGAGGGAGGCCCAGCTGAGGTAGAGGCATCGGTGGCTTCGGAAGCCGGAGGGCTGCATGGACCAGGTGGTGTGGTGGCATGTGGAAGTGGAGTCATGCTGCCGTGAGACACAGTGTGGGAGGGAGAATGTGAAGGGGTGCCTTTCCACTTCTTGGGGAGTCTAAATGGAGGTTTGTTCATGGGAGGAGTGATAGTTGTTGCGGCCACAACAGGCACACTTCTCACCAAAGCTGCACCAGGTGCAGCCGGTGGCCCTCCCTCTGGGGACTTGCTGGATCCGGAGGTACGCTTGGCCTGGCTTTGCCTTTTTTCCCCCATCACCTGTTGAGCAGGTGAACCCCCTACACTGACAACCTTCCCCTGCTTCACAGGGCTCTGGATGGGAGTTGAGGTTGTGGGTGAATCTGCCTTAGCTGGCTTTTTCTGTAGACCCTTAGTTGGCACCAGCTTCACAGCAGGAACGTGAACTGACTGCTTTTCTTTGCGAGACGCTTCTGGGACATTAGAGTCCTTGGCTGGGGATGCCTCTGAGTCATGTAAGCCTGAGGCTTGCTTCTTGGCTTTGTGCCCCTGAGTGTCACCTGAAGGGCTTTTGCCTTTGCGCTCTGGGGTGGCTTTGGTTTTTTGGGGGGATGGTGTCTGCACTCTGGCCCGCTTGGGCTGCTGCTGTTGTGTGCTCTGTGTGCTGTATCTTGAGCCTGAGGTCTGTGGTGTGTGGTCACTATCATCAGATGTAGACACTGGCAGGGGGGTGGCCAAAGAAACTGGAGCTGGACTCTGAGACTGTGCCAGCTGAATGACTGCCGTCACTGCGGAGGACAAAGACTGGACAGTCCAGTGTAGCCCACCCACGTCTGAATGAATGCCCTCAATGAAAGCAACTACCTGTGGCAACTTTTTGTCGTGGTCTAGGAAGGCGCTGATGAGAGTTGTCAGGCCCACACACAGCTGGCGCAAAAGGACCACAGACTCAACACTGATGGCAGCAGGGGAGACCGGGGCAGAGGCAGCGGTGCCTGGGGTGAAGGACACTCTTCTCTTCTTACTGGTGCGAACACGGGCAGCACTAGTGGAAGTAGCTGGGAGGGTGGGCACTGGATGCTGTGTGGTGGAAGAGGAGGCAGAGTTCTCGTTCCCTGTGCCCACCAACATAGATGTGTCACCGCTGGCGTCAGATGACGTTGAGGTTGGTGTCTCTGGCTGTGATTCCTCAAGCAGACTCCTGTTCCCCTCCGAGGCGCTGGTCACATCAGTGTCAGTGTGCTCATGCGTAGCAGTCGTGCTTGATGCCTCGCCACTGGTGTCAGTCCCCTGTCCTCCTGTGGCCACAGTAGATGCTGCAAGAGACAGAGACGTAGGGTCAGTTCTGTGGCATTAACAAAACCATCATATGCAAGCAAAGCACGAAACAAGATGATGATATCCACAAGTTGTACACAACCCTGTCCAGTAACACCGTGCAACCTCAATTCAAAACTCGATTTTTGCGTGTCATCATGCTAACTTGGCATACGTGACCCATGTGATGCCCACACAGACAAATAGCCTGCCGGTGGCTCCGCGTAACCAGACACACAGATCCCTCTGAGCACATATAGGGCCCTGAGGGGGGGAAAGATGTACCTCCCAACATGCTGGCACAGTCACATCTGGAGGCAGCAGAAGGGGACAACACAGATACAGACTCCAACATATCAGTCCACAATGGCCATGAGCTCATGCCATTCACCATGTCGTACTTTGGGGCACAACTACAGTTGCACATTGGTGGCAGATGTGTACTCCTCACAATTCTGACGTCAGGCATTGCACACATTGATGAAAGCACACTCAAATGATGCACACTTCCGTTCCCTTCCATGGGATGTCCCTGACTACCCCAATTTAGACGATGCCAGAAGGCCACAACTCAGAATGCAATGTCAAGGGCCATCACTCCAATGCCATGAGAAAGTACAGTTAGGGAAAATGCATGACAGCTGCACCCAACACAGAGGCCACGTACAAGCCATTGCATCATACTAGCAACATCAAAGAGCACAGCACTGGCCCAGGCATGGAACACATGCAGCCACTCACAACCAAAGTCACCCTTCCCAGAATACTCAGCCCCAGCTTGCTGCTGATGGTCCTTCAAAAGTGTATACAGCTCAGGCTGTGTCACAGCTAAGATGTGGGCCATTAGTGGTGTCATGCTCCTGCGCGCCAACCTTCCAGTCCGAGGGAGCAGCCCCAGCATCATTTCTGCCACGTTTTTGCTCAGCCGGCAGATGTCATCCCACCTCTTGTGACAGTGTGTGCGCCGTTGGTTCGAGATACCCAGAGCACGCTCCTTGCGTGCAATGGCCCTCTACACGGTCTTACCCTGGTGGACTTTGAGCTGCAGGCATGGGAGACAAGAGGGGGAAAATCAGTGCCACAGGGTTATGTACCACTATCTCTCAGTACAGGAGCATGATACTATCAGCACTACTTCACAGATATGTCTACCAGAGACAATACAGCATCTCACATAGTACATTAGCATGGGAGAATCATACGAAAATGCATGCAGGTTTGAGGATGGACACAGTACCTGCCCATCTCAAACACATGCAGAATGCCAGCACAGAAAGGAATGTGAAGGAGGCCCACATCTGCTATCCAGTTTGTGAGTGAGCAAGACATACATTACATTGGTAATGATGTGGCGGGCAGACTCACTGTGTCCAACACTGCACACCCCTCAATGTCCTTGCCCTGTGAATGGCTCACTGTATCATGGAGGTCACATTTAGGGACATGATCTTACAATCTCACTCCCTTCTCACAAGGTCTGTTGTGTGCAATCTACGGGGCTTAGATGGATCTTTGATTGATAGTCTAGCAGACAACCCATATGTTTCACTCTGTACATTCAGTGATGTGTCCTTGTCAGATTGGGCAGTGACTGTGCAGGCCAGGTGGGTTCACACTGAGGTCCAACGCGGGGCATCAGAAATGACACATGAAGGGACAAATTGAGAGTGTAAACAGTGCCTACACATGCGAGTCAGTACACATGCTGGTGGAAATGGAAGGGGCTCTGTACAAAAGTACAACAATCTGCTGTGTCATAGGTGAATTACCACCAAGAGTGTCACCCTCTGGCATTTAGGTCCTGAGCATAGTGCTGACCTATACATGATGTCAATTTTGAGTCAGACACACTTCCATCTGTACCCTCTGGACGTAAACCCTTGGTAAGGCCACAGATGAGCCTGTGAAGAACATCAGGGACCCACACATCCATTCACACAGGCAATTCCTGTCCCGATTCCTACTTAACCAACTTGCTGCGTCACTGTATGGCTGACAAAACAATACATGTCCCTCCCATTCTGATGTGCAGCCAGGGAAACATGTGAACTAGGCTACACACCCCTTTCCCCTGGAGACAGCATGCTAGGCAGTGTATGACACAAACCCACACACTCAGGCACATACTGCAGCAGATCAACTTCATGTGTGCACTACCTGCACTCTCTGAAACACTTACCATGGCATCTGGAGCACCATATAGCCTCCCATACTATGTGAGCACCTCGTCCACCAGGACTTCCAGCTCCTCTGTGGTGAAGGGACGGGCCCGGATCTTCTCGGTTTTCACCATCACTGGGTCCAGGAGACAGGAGCAGCAGCAGTTGGTGGTGAGATGTGTCAGGCAGGAGGCTCTGGTGACAGGAGCAGCAGCAGTTGGTGGTGAAGGGGTCAGGCAGCAGGCCCTGGAGACAGGAACAGCAGCAGTTGGTGGTGAGGCCTGTCAGGCAGTAGGCTCTGGTACAGGAGCAGCAGCAGTTGGTGGTGAGGGGTGTCAGGCAGCAGGCTCTGGAGACAGGAGCAGCAGCAGTTGGTGGTGAGGGGTGTCAGGCAGCAGGCTCTGGAAGCAGTGGAAATGTGAGGCTCTCTCGCACACATATATAGCCCCCTGGGGTAGTTTCAGTGGTTCTGAGCTGCTGCAATTGGTGTTCCAGATCAGCTTTTTTCAAATGCATCCAATGACCAGCTCCGCGGTGGTGGAGCACGACTATTGCGATTTTCAAAATTGCATTAGGCTAGCGCGATTGTGGTTCCCATTGGCCGCAAGGGCATGGGCATTGATACACCGCAGGGGCCTGGCGGTCGTTACCGCGGTGTGTATCTTGCAATTGCATCCAATGACCGGCCCCGCGGTGGCGGAGCACGCCTACTGCGATTTTCAAAATTGCACTAGGCTACCGCGATTACGGTTCCCATTGGCTGTAAGGGCATGGGCATTGGCGGTGACACATCGAAGGGCCAGGCAGTCGCTACCGCAGTCGTGCATCTTTCATATGCATCCAATGACCGGCCTGCAGTGGCGGAGCATGCCAACCACGATTTTCAAAATTGCACTAGGTAACCGTGATTGGAAGCAGTGGAAATGTGAGGCTCTCTCCCACACATATATAGCCCCCTGGGGTAGTTTCAGTGGTTCTGAGCTGCTGCAATTAATCTTCCAGGTCAGCTTTTTTCAAATGCATCCAATGACCAGCTCCGCGGTGGTGGAGCACGCCTACTGCGATTTTCAAAATTGCATTAGGCTACCGCGATTGCGGTTCCCATTGGCTGTAAGGGCATAGGCATTGGCAGTGACACACAGCAGGGGCCAGGCGGTCGCTACCGCGGTATGGCTGCCATACATTGGAGCCAGTGACCATAATTTGGGTGGCGGAGCATGCCAACCGCCATTTGACTATCAACATATGTGTATCAGTACCACGAGTGCGGCTTTGGCATTGGGGTTGACACACCGCAGGGGGCCAGGCGGTCGCTACCGCGGTATGTCTGCCATACATTGGTGCGAGTGACCGTGATTTGGGTGGTGGAGCATGCCAACCGCCATTTGACTCTCAACATATATGTATCAGTACCGCGAGTGTGGCTTTGGCATTAGAGGTGACATACCGCAGGGGCCAGGCGGCAGCTACCACGGTATGGCTGCCATATATTGGTGCCAGTGACCGTGATTTGGGTGGGGGAGCATGCCAACCACCATTTGAAAATCAACATATATGTATCATTACCGCGAGTGTGGCATTGGCATTGGGGGTGACACACCGCAGGGGCCAGGCGGTTGCTACCACGGTATGGCTGCCATACATTGGATACAAAATACAAGAAAAAACTGCAGGTCTAGAATTATATATAACCCAAAAGAACAATGACTAAACAAGATGTGAAGAAGAGTCTTATAGAAAAAGGAATGTGATCCCATCACCCACCGAAGTGGCTTGCTTCATCATCTGGGAACTCTTAGTAAACCTAACTCTCATAAGGAAATTGAGAGTTGTGGTTCAAGAAGGATTAATGAATAGCAGCAAACGCTTCTCATATACGAGAGAGCAAAATAGCTGTTTACAGGGTGATGGTTGCAGCGCTGGTGAAAATATGTGAAAAAGGAAGTGATTTAAAATTGACTATCCAGACACAAAAGAATTTTATTCGGCGCTGTCTTGGTGTCAATATAAAAAACAGTGCATATACAGTTTAAACAAATAACTGTAAGATGTATAGATCTACATGTTTCAGCCATAAGATAATAGAATCCCGGCTTTCGTCAGGACCTCTGATTTTATAGCTACTGCAAAGGGTTTTAGTGCTTCAGTGCAAAATACCAAAACAAAACAAAATAAAGGTTGGTGAACAATACAACCTGCGCACTTCTGTGAATCCAAATTGGAAGAGTACAGACAGTGGTACTAGAAAAATACCTAATGACGATAGAAAGACTCACATGAAACCTAGTATAGAATTCTAGAAACATACATTGTAGTCATTCCAACATGGGGTTAGATAATTCAAATGTGATTCAAAAAATGTACCAAAACACCAGCTAGTGTATTACAAAACAAATTTTTAGCATCAGTCAATGCACTTACCCGGCTTTGTGCGGGTGCGCACCTCACCTCACCTGGCATCTGCTCAGGACGTGAGGCACTGCTCTATATATAAAAAAGGGGAGTAACAAACAACCCAGATCAGAATGAACAACGTCTGATCATGGTGACTGTCCACTATATATATGTTTTATATCTAAGTCACACAGTTAAAAACCAATGGCGAAAAACAAACCACAGGAGTCTTTGTACCCATCTTGAAATGGCTCTGAAAAAAGGCTCCGAAAAAGGCTCTCTAATGTACTGGTCATGACTGAAACTTGAGTCAAATTAGCATTGATATTACTCATGTCTGCATAGATGCCTTCTATACTAGAACAAATATATGTAGGCAACTATTTATTTAGGGAACGGGCAATATGTCTAGATGCATAAAAAAGACGGTTACTATGGATCACAGAAACGGTCAGACAATGGGCGTCGTTAGTGTAGGTAAAAAAAAGTGCTTAACTCCTTAAAAGCGCACTAGCATCTTGACCCATATTAATAAAGACATATTACCCTCAAGGGTCGAACTTATCAAAAACTTCCCTACAGTGCCAACAGGACACGAGGAAGACCCAGAACATTAAGGTTTTTACAATTAACTTAAGAAAGAAAGCCCCGTTGCTTAGCTCTCCGTCGGTACCCCTCTCTGGATCTAAGCTGGAAGGGGAGGTGTCCAACGGAGAGGGAGCTGTTCTTAAATACTCTCTTCCTTGTATACCTCTTCAAACGTAATGCCCGCGTTGTGTCTGGAAACGCCTTTGACCGATGTTAGTGTCCCTGTATGATGACGTCATCACGTCAATTCACGTGAACGCATCGTGCGTCACGTGATGGGAATTGTAGTTCACTAACGCGGTAGAAACCTTGGATTCTGTAGTTACCTGCGATTCTCGTTGAAATGTAAGAAGATTTTTCTTTTTACTTAGTGTTGCGATAGATGCCACTCTATAAGTGAGAAAACAAAAATCATGTCATCTCACAAAATAAAGCTAAAATAAGGGGTGCATGTGTCCTGCAGTCTATTAACGGTATATCAAAGTGTCCCAACTTTGTTATAATGCCTTTGATGTCCAGAAAAAAGACTTGGTATAAGGAGTTCTTCTCATTATGCAGAACATATTGTCTAGATATTATAAGGCACATCGGAGAGGTTAATGTAAAAGACAACCTTATGCTTAGTAGCTGAATCATACAAGTATAAGACATTGCTATCATGACACCCAAGGTATATCGTCATTAAGTCCAAGACGGTCACTTTGAAGTTTGAACACCCATTTTTGTTCTTTTGTGAACAAGAATTTGTTTACATCTACGATGTGAGATGGAATAAAAGGATGTTCTAATACTATCCAGCGTAAGTCCTCAGGTCTATGTTTTAGTGTCACGAAGTGGTTCGTGAGTCTAGTTGCCAGTTTATTCCGTCTGGTGGTGCTTTTGTGTTCATTGATGCGAACTTTAAACTTTTCGTGTCGTCATACCAACATAACCAAGGGAACAAGGGCACGTGATTAGATAGATGACTCTTTCCGTATTGCAATTTGTGTGCTTTTTAAGGACCCATGGTTTGCCCGTCCCAATGTCCACTGTTTTGCTATGTTGAGTTTGAGGACACGCTGTACAAGATCCACATGGGAAGTGTCCCTGTACTGGAGGGAGATCACATAGTGTATTCATTGTAGTCCCTGTGCGGATCTTAGGTCTCGTATGTACTAGACTGTCCCGTAAACTAGTTCCTTTTTTAAATGAGAAGAGTGGAGTTGGAATACTCAAATGACCTACATTAAGAATTCGCCAGTGTTTGCGCACAATTTTTTGCACAGTATTGGATAGAGTGCTAAAAGTGTTGACAAAGGTTATTCTTGAGAGCGGAGGTTTCGGTACAGGGGTTTCTAAGAGAGCATCTCGATTATTGTTGGAGGATCTCTTCCAAGCCCGTCTCACCAGATGTTTAGGGTATCTTCTATCATGTAGCTGTTTAGATAGTATTTTGGCATGATGCTCAAATGTTTCTCTGTCCGAACAGTTTCTCCGTATACACAGAAACTGCCCGACAGGCAAATTCTCACGGAGAGACTTTGGATGAAAACTATAAAAGTTTAATAGCAAGTTTTTTGACATAGGCTTTTTGTACAGCTCGCTCCCAAGTTTGCCTTGCATAGGACATATCACGATGTCTAAAAAGGGCAGCCTCCTTTTGTCATATTCAACAGTGAATCTCAAATAACTATTTCGAGTATTCAACCATGCATGGAACTCCAAAAGTGTAGCAGCTGTACCATTTCAGACGACAAAAATGTCGTCTATGTATCTCTTCCATAACAATATCCGATCACGGAAGGGGTTGTCGTAGTTGAGTACACTGTCTTGTTCGAAACGATGGACATAAAGATTGGCCACACTGGGCGCAAAAATACTGCCCATTGATGTTCCTGAGACTTGGAGATACAAAGTTTCCTCAAATCTGAAAAAATTCTCCATCATGGCCAATCTGGCGCACTCCATTATAAAGTGTACTGGCATTATGGTGTCCATGTTCCTGGCATCTAAAAGCCCTCGTATGGCTTCCAATGTCTCTTCCTGTGGAATACAGGTATAAAGAGATTCAACATCGAAGCTGACCAAAAGGCCAGTCTCGATATCAAAAGTGATGTCAGGTAATAATCTCAGGACATCCTTCGTGTCCTGAAGATACGTAGGCATTTCTTTGACCAAAGGTCATAGGAAAAAATCGACAAAGGTCGATAGAGGTTCTAGCAAGGACCCGATACCTGAAATAATTGGCCGTCCAGGGGGTGGCCTAGTGATCTTGTGTATTTTAGGAAGTACGTAAAAATACGGCATGATAGGGTGTTTAGTTACTAAAAAATCAGCTTCTTGTGATGTTATCCAGCCCGCATTTTTTGCCTCATCTACGAGACCTTGAATCTCATTGGTTAGTCTCGCTGTAGGGTCTTCCCCTAGGACACGAGATGCCCTGGTGTCATTCAGCTGTCTCAAACATTCTGTACGATATACATCTATATCTAAGATAACAATTGCGCCGCCCTTATCTGCGGGTTTGATTATTATCTTCTCATCATTTGCCAGAGTTATTAAAGCTTGTTTCTCAACCGTGGATAGATTCTGATAGATTCTGATAGACGTTTTCCTTTTTGGCACAAATTGCCATGATATCATGGGTTACTGCTTTTTCAAAAACCCCGACTTGATCTGGTATCAGATGGGCAGGTGGATTGAAAGTGGAAGGTGGCTTGAGACCTGTGTTTCTAGAGTTCCCATCAGTAAATGAACTAAAAATTTCTGTTTCTTTAGACTTAAAAAAGAAATGTAAACGTATTTTTCTAAAGAATTGAGCTAGTTTACATCTGAGTTTGAATTGGTCTCCTACATTGGTCGGAACAAAGCCTAAACCTCTGTTGAGAACTCTCTGTTCATCTGATGTAAGAGTTCGTGAGCTAAGATTGACAACTAGATCGTTGTGTCTGTGCTCATCCCTGTCGGTTGTAATCCTCTCCTGCTGCGGGTATTGGGTAAAGGTTGTTCTGTCTCCCAATGTACCTGAGCTTGTCCTCTTCTCCTGCCTCTGTTACGTCCTCAACCCTGCCCTAAAAAAGGCTGCTGTCCAAAAAAGGATGGCTGTGTTGCAAAATGAGGCATGGGTTGTGGAAATGCTGGATGTTGAAAACCCCAGGGAGCTGGGGGCCACCAAGGACCTTGTTGTTGATAATGGCCCTGTTCACCCCGTCTCCGATTAGAACGGTAATTTTGGCCTCCACCTCTATTCTGTGGTAAAGTAGGGCCAGAAAGGTCTGAGTCACTCGAATAAGTGTCTGATCCTGATGAAGAATCATTTGAGCCATACCTCTTGCCTTTCTTATTAAATTCATGTGGAGTGTACTTGTTACTAGTGTATGGATATACTTTTTCTAGTGAAAAACGTGCTAGATCTTTTTTGAACTTATCAATTTTTGTTAGAAGAATAGTATCTTTATGTTCTTTATCTGATTTGTTTGTTTCTTCCATGCTCCTTTTATATAGCGCACTAGATATTGTCGTTTTTATCTGTCCTTCCAGAGTCTGTATTTCAATAAGTATGGCATCAGCCACTCTTTTAGCTGTATTGATGATTAGAATCAACCAATCGCGTGTGCAGCGCCACGCGATTAGTGACCAGTCTTTGAGAAAGGCTTTATCAGTCAGAAAAAGCCTTGGGGCATTTGTAACTATCGGGCCCATCGGTGCACAATTACTTCTGAGATACTCTGTCATAATGGCACCGTGGATAAATGTGCGAGAATGTGACTTTTTTAGATTAAGTAAAGTCTGCCAGTCATCCTGTGCACTTGTCATAACTTCAGGTAAGGTGTCTAAAATACTCGGATTAGTGGTGAGAATGGATTGTAACACATCCTCATCAAAGGACAGACCTGTAAATCCAGCCATGGTTAAAACCACTGTGACAAAGAAAAGCGGTAAAATTGATACACAACTCACTTTTAGAGGGTATCACTCAGGACCCGCAGCCGTAGCTGCTCAAAACTCATAACAAAATTCTTCAAAAAAGAGGAGGGTCCTAGGGATAATTTTTAAAGACCTAAGCAGTTTTGAATCCCCACACTAATACAAAATACAAGAAAAAACTGCAGGCCTAGAATTATATATAACCAAAAAGAACAATGACTAAACAAGATGTGAAGTAGAGTCTTATAGAAAAAGGAATGAGATCCCATCACCCGCCGAAGTGGCTTGCTTCATCATCTGGGAACTCTTAGTAAACCTAACTCTCATAAGGAAATTGAGAGTTGTGGTTCAACAAGGATTGATGAATAGCAGCAAACGCTTCTCATATACGAGAGAGCAAAATAGCTGTTTACAGGGTGATGGTTGCAGTGCTGGTGAAAATATGTGAAAAAGGAAGTGATTTAAAAGATTCAAGACACAAAAAAAATGTATTCGGCGCTGTCTTGGTGTCAATATAAAAAACAGTGCATATACAGTTTAAACAAATAACTGTAAGATGTATAGATCTACATGTTTCAGCCCTAAGATAATAGAATCCCGGCTTTCGTCAGGACCTCTGATTTTATAGCTACTGCAAAGGGTTTTAGTGCTTCAGTGCAAAATACCAAAACAAAACAAAATAAAGGTTGGTGAACAATACAACCTGCGCACTTCTGTGAATCCAAATTGGAAGAGTACAGACAGTGGTACTAGAAAAATACCTAATGACGATAGAAAGACTCACATGAAACCTAGTATAGAATTCTAGAAACATACATTGTAGTCATTCCAACATGGGGTTAGATAATTCAAATGTGATTCTAAAAATGTACCAAAACACCACCTAGTGTATTACAAAACAAATTTTTAGCATCAGTCAATGCACTTACCCGGCTTTGTGCGGGTGCGCACCTCACCTCACCTGGCATCTGCTCAGGACGTGAGGCACTGCTCTATATATAAAAAAGGGGAGTAACAAACAACCCAGATCAGAATGAACATCATCTGATCATGGTGACTGTCCACTATATATATGTTTTATATCTAAGTCACACAGTTAAAAACCAATGGCGAAAAACAAATCACAGGAGTCTTTGTACCCATCTTGAAATGGCTCTGAAAAAAGGCTCTGAAAAAGGCTCTCTAATGTACTGGTCATGACTGAAACTTGAGTCAAATTAGCATTGATATTACTCATGTCTGCATAGATGCCTTCTATACTAGAACAACTATATGTAGGCAACTATTTATTTAGGGAACGGGCAATATGTCTAGATGTATAAAAAAGACGGCTACTATGGATCACAGAAATGGTCAGACAATGGCCGTCGTTAGTGTAGGTGAAAAAAAGTGCTTAACTCCTTAAAAGCGCACTAGCATCTTGACCCATATATTTAATAAAGACATATTACCCTCAAGGGTCGAACTTATCAAAAACTTCCCTACAGTGCCAACAGGACACGAGATAGACCCAGAACATTACGGTTTTCACGATTAACTTAAGAAAGAAAGCCCCGCTGCTTACCTCTCCGTCAGTACCCCTCTCTGGATCTAAGCTGGAAGGGGAGGTGTCCGACGGAGAGGGAGCCGTACTTAAATACTCTCTTCCTTGATTACCTCTTCAAACGTAATACCCGCGTTGTGTCTGGAAACGCATTCGACCGATGTTAGTGTCCCTGTATGATGACATACATTGGAGCCAGTGACCGTGATTTGTGTTGCGGAGCACTTTGACAGCACCCATGGACACATCATGCTGTGTGAATGTCCAATTGCCAGTCAAGATTGTGCACACAATACCAATGTAACATTTACCCCACTGCTGACTGCACATGCCATGTTGGGGTATATGATTGAAAACATTGGCATGTACTCCCTCACATGTTACTTGTGATATTGCTGGGCATGTACACAGAACAGTGTTGTGATGGACTCTCCAATGGGTATACATGTCAATGGGTGATAGGGCTGAGCAACTCACAGTGATGAATGTCTGACTAGACATTGTGCATATGTCACTATCTACTTTGCTCGGCTCATGCACACACTTGTTGTTTATGAACAGACTGTGCTCATTGTGTTGTTGATGTGTGCCCTGTTCAACTTACGCAAGAAGGTGTGGCAGGTACAACAGCTAGGTAGGAAACAGTAGTGTTGCAGTTTCACACATATGCTGTATGAAATACTCTCAGGGCTGCTCATGCAAGATATGGCCATATCGCTTTGGGCATTCACATAGTCAGATATTGTTTTGGAGGTACTCGCTGTGTGAAAAGTGGACAGGTGTATGACTAGTGTAGCTGAAGGTGTCCCTACATGTAAGTTGGGCTGTAAGCTGAACTGTGATGACAGTCATTGTTGGCGTTGTGTCAGTCAAAACGTATGATGTTGGGCCTATCTAAAGGTGGATTGCATTTACATAAGCCCCCTTTCATCGCACCTAGGAGGAGACCAAATGTGCATCATTCCATCACAGTGCTGGCAGACATGGAGGATGAGGAGGTCATACGGAAATTCCGTCTGAATCGACCCACCCTACAAGACCTATGTGCTATGTTGGAGCCCCACCTGCAGCCTCACAGAACATATCCGACTGCTTTCACACCAACGTCTAGGGTGATGGCGGCCCTGCATTTTCTTGCTACTGGATCATCCCAGTACACCGTGTCCAGCGCAGGTGGGATGTCACAACCTATATTCAGCATGGTGCTACGTGATGTCCTGTCCGCTATGATGATCTACAAGTACAGATATATCAATTTCCCCAGGAGACATGAATTGTCGGGAGTGAAGGGTGATTTTTATGGCCTGGGGCACATCCCCAATGTTGTTGGTGCCATTGGCTGCACACATGTTGGACTTGTTCTACCACAGGCACAGGAGCACATCTACAGGAACAGGAAACATTTCCATTCCATCAATGTGCAAGTGGTGTGCCAGGCAGATATAATCATCTCACACGTCTGTGCCAAATTTCCTGGCTCGGCCCATGACTCGTACATCATGCGTAACAGCATTGTGCCACAGCTGATGGCTAATCTGCTTCCGGAACGTGCATTAATTGTGGGTGAGTACGCTGTGTGTGTGACATGCTGTCCTCTGCCACAGTTATGTTACAAAGTTGGTTTGTGTATCTCACACCTAGGTGATTCTGCATATCCAAACCGTCCTTGGTTGCATAGCCCACTGCGGAATGCCAGGACCCCAAGTGAAGTCTGCTACAATGATGCCCATGGGAAGGCAGGTCGTGTGGTGGAGCGTACTTTTGGTCTCCTGGACAAGACCGGAGGTGCACTGATGTACTCGCCCAAAAAGGTATGTCAGATTGTAGTTGCATGCTGCATGCTCCACAACCTGGCCTTGCGCAAGGAGAACCCCCCTGCTGCTGGAGGCTGATGAGCAGCCGAGGACCCCGCCTGCAAACCAACCCATGTCCAGTGATGAGGAAGGTGTTGACCTGCGTCAACAGCTTAGCAACCGCTTCTTCAAGTGACAATGTACAACGGGGCCCTTGTCTGCTGATGTCATTGTTGGTGAAAAGGTCTATGTGAGCTTTGTGACTGCAACCTGTTGTTGACTCAGTGCTGGCTGCCAATGTTTCTGGTACAGGGTAGCTTGGCACAGATACAGGATGTCTACATCGGTACAGTTGCTCATAGTAATGTGTGCAGATTGGAGTACCTTGATGACATGCATTGTGTGATGGCTGGGATGCCACCGCCTGACTATTAAATATTGTTCTGTTGTGTTTTCCTAGGTCCCTTCAGCCTCTCCTTGCCTACAAACAGTCTGTGCTCCTGGTACATTGTAATCATGGTGAACATTGCACATCCTGTAATAAACACAGAGCAGACAAAACAACATAGGTGTGTAAGGAATGTTTATTCACAATGTGTACATGTGAGAGGGGAGTGAATATTTACAAAAGGGTGAATTGTGAAGCAATGAGTTGTCAGTGAGGGTAGATGAGTAGTCACCACATTGATGAGGTGACCCAGTCTAACAGACGGATGCCATTAACAAGGCAGTGTGGAGAAGGACAGTCAACAAAGTCAATGCAAAAGTAAAGGGAGTTGACATCATGGCTGGTTCCTTGACTGGCGTTTGGCAGGTGCTTTGCCATGGGTTCCTCCCTTGGATTTCTTCAGACGGCCCTTTGGTCTTTTGGCAGGGTGGGGCCTCTGCTGCGGGCCAGTGGGGCCTGAGGAGTGGCCCCTCTCCATGGCCGCAGGGGAGGATATGGAACTGTCATCCTGCGGGCCACGGGAGAGAGGTGGAGGTGTTGATTGTGCCGCAGGCCTGTCCCTCAGAACCGCCACTAGCTGGTCCAAGAGGTCCACGATTTGGCCCATACGGGTGTCTATGGACCTCAGCAGCAGGCGGAGCTCATGGGCATCTTCCTGAGCCCGGCCCGTTTGTCCCTGGACCCGTTCATAGGCCCCAAGGACTCTGGTGATGTTGTCCAGGGCTTTGGTCCCAGTGTCCTGTTGGCTTCAACTCCCCCTTGCTCTCCCACCTGCCCTGCTGTCACGGACCTGTGGCCTCACCACTGTAGGCACCCGCCTACTCTCCCTGATCACCTCAGTTGGTGAGGTGGGTTGGTCATCCTCTGGGGCAGGGAGAGTGTTGCAGGCAGCACTGGTGGTGGTGGTGGTGGAGGCCGCACAGGTCGTTCCATCAGGGGGCAGTGTAGTTGTTGTTGTTGCTGATGTGGTGAGGGGAGACAGTGGGGTCCTGGGACCTGTTACGCCCTGGCATACCAGATGAGCCGGCTTCAAGATCTGCATCCTCGAAATCCAGGGAGTCCTCATCAGAGAGTCCATGTTCCTGGGATGGAGACTGGCTCTGCAGGTTAATGTTATCATCCTCTGCTATCAGTTGTTGGTCACCTGTGGGACAGAGGGGAAATGGTCATTGACGTGCACCCCTGTTCGATGTATCTTATTTGCAGGTAATGCAACACACAGTTGTTTTGCACATTGTATGTCTGCACAGTAATGTGCATCATGATGTGGAGGTACATACATTACTTGTCCATGGGGTGACATGTCAATGGATACCATGCCCCAAGTGAAGATTTTGTGATTACAATGAAACTTGTCATCTGACAACTGGCGGCAATACAACTTGATATGAAGCATCTTTGCTGATTACTCTGCCTGGCAGGCGTTACATCTTCGCATGAACTAGCCATTGTGATCTCATGCATACCTTTGTCATGTCCTGTGCTTTGATACATTTGTTCGACAGACCATGCTTGTTTGGCTTTCATCTGGTCCTTCAAACTCAGCCCCCATAGAAGTTATATATAGCACTCAGTGCTGTGCATGTTTGTGCCCTGATTTGCTTCAACATGGGATTTTGTGAGTCACTCTTCTGTTTCTGTGACAGTTACATACGCTTAGCTGTTGGCACACTGTAAATTGATATTGTATCTGTGTAAATTTTGGTGGGCTGTGAGGGCTTGTGTTGTCATATGGCTCCATGCTTTTTGAGAGGAATGGTGTGGTGCATGCACTGTCTACTTACCTGTTCTGTTGCTCAGGAGTGGGACAGAGCTGCCTGTTGGGAGTTGTGGTGCAGGCCTCCCACCCACAGACACCCCTCCCTGTGAAGATGGCTACCTACCTGTTAAGTGAAGGTGAACAATGCAATGGCTGCAACTTGCTTCTGGGTGGGAGGGAGTGCCCCATCCTGCTCAGGGGTGGGACAGAACTGCCTGGTGGGAGGTGCAGTGCAGGCCTCCCACCCCAAACAGCCATCTTGGTGAGAATGGGTACCTACCTGTTAGGTGAAGGTGAAACATGCAATGGCTGCCACATGCTTCTGGGTGGGGGGAGTGCTCCATCCTGCTCAGGGGTGGGACATGGCTGCCTGGTGGGAGTTGTAGTGCTGGCTGCCTGTACACATGCAACCCTGGGAATTGTGCAGGCTAATTTGGGGTGATTTAGATGGAGTGGATGTTACATCTGTGAGACCTGTGTTGGGTATTGTGGTGCATATGAATGGACTTGGGCCTAGGAGGTGTAGCTTTGTAGTTGTGCAAGACAGTACATGGCAGTGTAATGGTTTACATTTGTTTGTCCTTACCAGCCTGCACTCCCCCGGCTATTCCTGTGAGACTCTCTGGAAGCAGTATGGCAAGCACCATCTCCTCCCATGCAGTGAATGTTTTGGTGGGATGGGAGGGCCAACGCCAGTCCTCTGAGCCAGCTCACGGTTCTTGTTCCTCTTTTATTTAACAGCCCTCTTTAGGTCATGCCACCGCTTCATGATTTCATTTCTGGAGCGTGGGGTGTTCCCTACTGTATTGATCTTGTCGACTATCCTTGCCCACATTTGTGCTCTTGTGGCTAATGGTGTCTGTTGGACCAGGATACCAAACACTTGTGGTTCTACTCTGATTATCTCATCTACCATGACTGACAACTCACTCTCTGTGAATTTGAGCATTTTCTGTGGTGCCATGGTGTGTGATGTGCTAATGTTTTGAGGTGCAGTTGTGAGGGTGGTGGGGGTGTGTGTGTGTGTTGTTGTGCTGGTGAGATGTGTGGTGTTTTGACTATCCAATGTGCTGCAGGGTATGGTTCCTTCAGTGCTGGAGTAGTGCAAAGGATTCTGGTCAGAAAAGGGGCTGGTTTTATACTCAGCTATGTGGGTGTGTCAAAATGGAGTATTGCTGTCAGGTGTGTTGTGTGGGTTGTCCTGGGATTTGTATTTTTGAAGTTGCCATGGGGGTGTGTCATTGGGGTGTGTTAGGGGTTTTTGGGGGCAGGGCTAGTTTGCTGTGTGCACTTGGTGGCCTTGTTGTGAGTTTTTTTTGTCGACCGCCATATTTGTCACAGAGTGTCCGCAGCGATGGCAATGCTACAATCCTTCCGCCGGCTCTCCCATTCATCACTGTTTGCGACTGCGGCGGTCGGAAAAAACGGAACATCTCACTGTCACATCGGGGGACACCTAATTTTCCGTGCGGTCACTCCGCTGGCCTGGCGGCGGTTTAGTGTGTTTCCTCCGCGAATCCGACTGCCGCGGATGGAATTTCACCAGCTCCGCCCACTACGGGCGGTCTTTCGTGGCCTTGTACCGCCGCGGTCAGATTTATTTGGCAGTTGATCCTAATCGGACTGCCAGATTCGCCGCAGTAGCGGCGGACAGTTGATTTCTGCTACCATGACGGTCGGGGTGGTTTTCCGACCGCCATCCTAATAGACCCCTACGTTTGTTTTCATTTTGTTGGTAGAAAGTGATTTCTATTAGTAAGTTATAGTGGTTGACTACCTCTGTGACAGAGACATAGGCTAGCAATATTATTTTTTAGATTTCGAAAGCCAATTGACTGTTAGTGAAGTATTCTACACATATGACCCGATTTCGACTTTGGCTGTTCGACCACTGGACTGCACACAGTGCTTGCACACAGTGCAAATTTAGGGGGCCAAAACATGTGCCCCATGCATACCCTCCAATGGGCAAATTTGCCCTGGCTTCCTGTTTGGGGCACCTTACCTGCCTTCCTGGCTACCTTTTCGTGGTTGACGGAAAGGTAGGTTGTAATCAGCACAACGGCATTGGCATTGGCACCGCTGCCATTCAGCCCCACTTTCCCCACCGCTGCCACCGTGGGATCCAAGATCATGACGTTGTCTGTGGTCTTGCGACTGTCCGACTGCCACGCAAATACGACTGTCTTGGGACCACCGTACTCATAATCAGGCCCTTAGTGTAGATTTTTGAAGGTGTCACCATATACGTTGTTTAAAGTCATAATAACAGCCTTGTATGGCTGTATGGGGGTATTTTTTTAGAATTGTTTGAATCATAGTTTATTTTATGTTACAGTATTTGTAAAGGGCCTGGCTGCCCAGCAACAGGGTGTCCCAGCTCTAGTTTTGGAGAAAACGGGATCGGCAGATGAGCAGAGATTAACAGAAAACAGCCAGGTCTTCACAGCCCTTCTGAAGGCCCAGTGATTCTGAATGCTCCTATCGATAAAGGCAACATGTGCCAGAGGGTGGGAGCTTTCGCAGAGAAGGCGCGCCCCCCAGCTCTCGCTCTTCTCACCCGAGGAACATAGGCTAAATGGAGCATAGCAGAGTGCAAGGCACGAGAAGGGGCATAGGGGCGAAGCAAATTAGCAAGAATGGTGGAACCATGCCAGGTGAGAATTTTGTGAGAGATACTTATAGCCTTAAAGAGAATTCTCTAATCCACTGGGAGCCAGTGCAGCATGCGGCTAAAACCAGAGATTGAACAGAACTTTGGAAGGGCAAAAAGAAACCCAGCTGCAGCATTCTGGGCTACCTGCAGCCTTTTAATCAGTGTCTTATTGGACCCAAAGAACAGCGCGTTGCAGTAATCCAGCCTAGAGAGTATGGTGGACTGCATAATCATCTGACAAGTGTGGGAGTCAAAGAACCCCAGGATGGGTTTTAGACCTTGTAGGAGTCCAAAACAGAAGCCCACTACCGACTTCACCTTGGCTTCAAAGGACAGGGCTTTGTCAACCCAAACTCTCAGATTCTTAACTGCTGTTTTAGGCTGCAGAGGTGATCCTAATGAGGGATGCCACCAGTGTTTGCCCCATAAATGGGGTATCTCTCACTAAGAGAAGGATTTGGGATTTATTCAAATTTAGCTGAATGCAATTGGCTGCCATTCACTCAGCAAAGTCTATGATTATTCTTTTGGAGTGGTAGTTAGTTGTTTGTTGTTTTATATTATTTAGGCATTCATAGTAGGTGCTGCTTTGTTTGTTTAGCAGTAAAGCATATATACGAAAGGGATATTGATGTTCATGCTCACCATGTATGGTGCACTTTTAAGTGAATGGTTTTGGACACATTTTGAACGTCCCATCCTTCAACCAGGGTTGGCATTGGATTCCTTTCATTTGCTTGTTTGCTGTAGAGATAATTAGGGTTCCTTTTCTTCAGCATTTAAACTGCTATGTAAAAGAAAGGGTGCCACATTATGTGTTATTTTTAAATGGTTAGGTATATCTATGTCTTGGTATGTACTAGAGGCAGGTGAGGTATCACTGGTGGATTTTTTTAGTGCTTGCAATCAATTTTTTTTTCAAATGGGCATAGGTGGAAGTTGACTTTAACATGTAAGGGTACTTTGGATAGTATGTCTTTCAGGACTTTGCTTCTAGATCCCTGGAAACCACTGCTTGCCTCTCTTATATCTTGTAAGATTTCTCTAACTTCTATTTCTGTAACATTTGGAGGTGGTTGTGTTCTTTTACAATGATTACAAAATTATCTTCTATAGTTGTCCTCCCATAGCATGCATTCAAATAATATTTTGTACATCTCCAGTTTATGGTTTCTGTTTATGCAATTTCTTGGCTGTAGATGTAGCCCATATGGTAATTGTTTCCCTTTCTGTGAAGTAATATATTTAGCCCCTTCTCTGATCATATCTGTAAATTGTTTAACAGTATAAATATATTATAAATTGACTTTTGCTTCTTTGTTATTAATATTTAAAACAAGCATTAAAAATGCAATAGGTCTCGCCTTTTTTTTAAGTTAAAGCCATTTGCTTTGCTATACAATACCATTAGGAAAGCAAATGGCTTTAACTTAACCAAAGGCGAGGCCTGTTGCATTTTCAATGCTTGTTAATATTTATAAGTCCCCCCCTAAGAAACCCCTATGGAACCCTCAAGGCAAGGTGGGTTTAGCATTAGTAGCAAAATCAGTAGAAAGGCTGGAGAGAAAGTAAAGAATTGTCAAGAGAATGGAATTAAAGAAGAAGTTAAGAAACTACCATTTGCAATGCAATAGGTCTTGCATTTGTCAGAGTTGGAGCTATTGGGATTGTAAATGACAATGCCTTTTATCTATAAATGCCCGCTACGTAAGCCATTTTTCACGCATCCATTCTCCATTTTTCAAGTTCCAGGCACCCCTGTGGATTTAAATGAGACCGAGACGTAATAACAGACTATGGGGGCAAGTCAGGAAAGGTAGCCGGTCAGTTCAAGTAATGTTATGTTACTGTGCCTTGTAGAGCGCTACAGCTGCCCCAGCAAAGGGGCGCCCCGGCGCTAAAACCAACAAAAAATGACATAAGCAGATGGAACAGACCTTCCTGAATTCTAAATAGTTACTAAGGCCACGAATATGCGCAGGTAGTGAGTTCCAGAGGATGGCTGCTCTACTACGAAAGGTGCGGCCACCAGCACAAACTCTTCGTGTCCGGGGAATCACCACCAAGTGCTGACCCTGTGAACGGAGATGTCATGAGGGAACATATGGCAAGAGGAGGTTGGCCAAAATAGAGGGGGTGGTCAGTTTCAAAGCTTTGAAGGCGATAATAAAGTCTTTAAATTCAATACGCCTGGCAACAGGTAACCAATGAAGACGGCGAAAGGCCTCAGACACAGAGCAAGGTTTGCGCAAACCTAGAAGGGTTCTTGCTGCCGCGTTCTGTGCGCTTTGTAGCCTCCGAATCTCCGCCTTGTTGGACCCCAGATAAAGAGAACAGGCATAATCAAGTCTGGACAGTGCAGACGCCTGAATGATAACCTGGCGCGTAGGTGCATCGAAGAAGCCCAACAGGGGTCTAAGCCCCCGTAGGAGTCCAAAACAGGTCCCTGACGTTTTTTTTGTTTGGACTCGATAGTTAAGAGATGAGTCCAGCCAAACCCCTAGATATTTCACTGCCTGCTTGGGAGAGGGGGCCCTGCCCAGGCTATCTGGCTACCAGAGTTCACTCCACTGACCATGGTCCTTTCCCACTAACAATACCACTGACTTGTTAGAATTCAGCTGGAGACAGTTGGTGGTCATCCACCACCCACTGCCGCAAAGCCGCCTCATATGTGAGGTAAGAGTGTCAACAGCCCACTGAAGAAGTAAAAATGCCACATCAAGTGACAGAATTGAGGTAACAAACATGGCATGGTTGTGGCATGAGGTTTTGAAAAGCCAAAGTTGGAAAAGGGTTGGTGCCAGGCCATTAGGTTACTGGGCTGGTGAGTGAGGGTGAAAGGACGAGATGTGGGAAAAAGTGACACGCCTTGGACTAGAATAATAATTAAGATTGTGGGGCAGATGGTGGCAGAGCAGTTAACGACCCAGTCTGCTGTTAAATGACTGAAGCAATAGCTGGCATCGGGACACAGATAAAGGTTTTAGACAAGGCTTTGTGGCTACTCTCTCAGCCCTAAAGATTTTAAAATACCTCATGCACCGATCCACTGGCACCTGTGCTTTCACCCGCTGTGCTCCAGATGTCTAGTTGTGTTTGACTCCAGGATTGCCTTTCACTCTGACGCAAAACAACATGGTGGCGGAAGCCACGGACATGCCCACGCAGCACCCGCCACGCACACAGAGGAGAGCCACTAGCACAGACAAGTCTGTGATGAGCCCCCACATTGTGAACTTGTGAAAAAAGACGATGTCTGTAGGCAATAAAAGAAGAACTGAAACTGCTCCTCATGGTTATGCAACACTGCTCAAACAACAGTGCCTTCTTGGAATGGTCAAATGTTGTTAGTTCGGACGAATTCAATAAATATAACGATGGGGTATCGAATGATATGGCTTTTTAAAGGACACAGGTCATTTTAGGTGCAACCACTTTTGTTTAAGTGGCAGTGCTGCGTGCCGCGCTGCTGAAATGAAAACATTATGTGGGGCTGAAAAAAAGTAATAATAAAGTGCGGGGTGCCACGGTGCTGAAATAAAAACATATTATGCATGGCTGAAAAAAAAAAGTGCGATGTGCCGCTGCTTTAAAAAAAAGATATTATATTGTGTGTATTTTCTGGGAGCTGCACATAAGAAAAGAAAGGCTCAGCGGCGTGCCATGCTTTTTAAAAAAAAAAGTAGTTGCTCAGTATCTTGTTGCTCGGTAGCGTGTCGCAGGCAGGAGAAAGTAATTTGAGAAAATAGTGCTCACAGACTGCAATTAAAACATACCGAATAACAAAGCATGTAACAGGGGCAATCCTATTGGGAGGTTACAACAGGAAAAAAGCATTGAAAATGCAATAGGTCTCGCCTTTGATTAAGTTAAAGCCATTTGCTTTGTTAATGGTATTGTATAGCAAAGCAAATGGCTTTAACTTAAGGAAATGCGAGACTTATTGCATTTTTAATGTTTGTTGAACATTGTGTTTACTTTATATTTGTTTCCCCGTATAAGTTCAATAAAGCATTTTAAAATTTTAAAAAAGATTAAATCATACAATGTCAAAAAACGCTCAAGGCAGTAATTTCACTTTATGGAAAAGGGTTTTAATGAGTTGCTTGTTGGAATGACGTATGGTTTTCAAAAGATGTGAACTTGCGGACGACGCGAAAGTAGCCTTCCCAATAAAAGAAGGTATTTATAGCTATAAAATATGACCCAATTCATTTCGGGTTTAAGTAACCCTTCATCAGGGGTAACTGACATGAAAGAATCATTAATAATAATAATAATAATAATAAGTTACATCACAGGTTCAAGCACAGACAACATACAATGAGGGAAAACAAGAAACACGCTCATGTGGTTGAGAATTATTTACCAGCTGTCGAGTTAGTACGTTATGCACAATATTATAACACATACAACGTAAGTCGACATGCCATATTCAGAAATTGTGAACACTGACTGCTGTGCAAACACTCAAAACAAATCGATGTTCAATAGATAGGTGACCAATTTACTAAATGGGAGATGAGAAAAGAAAGAAACATCAAGTCCCCGCAGTGTTGAAAAGTGAGGCTGATCGAACATAACCTACGGTGGAGGGACTCGGGCAGTCGCGACGGGGAAAGCTGCAAGACCATAGTGGTGGGTAGGCCACACCAGAAGTGTACCAAGCATAGCGCGCAACGAGCTAAATAGCCAAATCACATGTCGTCAATGCGAACCAGATTGTGCGAACCCTCTGTCGGCGATTCCAACACAAATACTATGCAAACGTGATGAAAAAATGAAAACACCAGCGCCCGGTTGAAATGCCAACTGACATGTACATAAAACATTCAGTGTTTGGCCGTAGCCTCCAACTGCAAACGCCGCATCCAACTGCTAACTCTAAATGTCAGGAAAGGGGGGAATCGAGATGATTCAGTCGTGACACAAGCATTACCTGCGACGTGTGAACACTACGGTCAGCACCTCATGTGATGCTGGCAGGTCTAGCTGTTGTCGTCAGAGCGCTTCCGGCCTCCTAGTCCGTCATCTACTGTAGCGCAGTGGAGCGGGGGTGTGGACGCTGCTCTGGTTAGCTACAGTAACCGTTTCCGCACTTTTATCTCGAGGCACACCGCATTCCTGTTGGCGTTACATTGGCGGAGAGGGAGTCTGGTCGTAGCACTCCGCTTCCTGTGGGTGTTACGTTGGTGGAGACGGCGTCTGAGTCCTCGTACCCTACAGGTTCTTTCTGGTTTTGTTTTTCCTTGATCAGTCGCTTGTGCCACGGCTGATTTACCTAGACTAGGCTTCTCCAATGAGTAGTTCCTGAGCTACCTGTAAAATAGCTCTCATGTGTGCGGCCCAACTTCCTTAGGAGCTTTTTAGCTAGTTTGAATTAAAAGCGTCTATGCTACAACAAGCCCGGCGGTCGGCGGAGCGTGGCGCGCGCGCGCTTGGGGACGTGTGCGTCTGCGCTTCTCAGAAGCGCGTACACGGACCCCGATCGCTGCGCGTGCCCCGGTCTGTCTCCCTTGAGAGGCATCTGGACAACAATAGTTCTCGTTGGCGGCAGCGCTTCGCGCTGCAACGCCAGCGAGACCTAAAAATGTAGTTGCTTGTTTTTTATTTACTTCTATGTTTTGTTGAGATGTTTTGCACGTTTTGAAGCATGTTTTTGCCTCGTATTAACGTGGAGTGGGTGCTGAGTGTTCTGTTGAAAGAGAAAAAAATTTATATTGATTAAATATGGTATTTTGTTGCAAGTTTTAGAGGTTTAGGGAGTTAGGTTGATTTTTGGATGTTGATTTGCGAGAGCTTTTCAATGGACATTTATTTATACTTACTTTATTTTATATTCTTGAGGCTTTGTTATTGTTGATATTTTCTGGCAGTTTGTTGGTTTGGAAGTTGTTGTTTTTTTTCCTTTAGGTAGTATATTTAAAAAGATAAAAAGTGTGTTACCATTTATTTGTTAAAACATTTTTTTAAGTTTAATAACAATAACTTTTTAGTTTGTAGATATATATATATGCATTACTAGAATGTGTAGTTGTGGAGATGATTTATTTCTGTTTTGATAATATCTTGTGAGAATCTGGAAGAGTTTCCTCCTCTTGCAGTGTTTATCGTTTTGGGGGTATTAACTTGTGTTAATTAGTGTGCTTTTTATATTGTTGGCTTAATTGTTTGTTTGATTTTATTGGTTAAAGTAGTTTATAGTGCTATTTTATTGGTTTGTTTAGTATAGTTTGATTTTTTTTTATCAGTTGAGTCCTTGTTTGGTAAACACTAATGTATGTTTTATATTTGTAGCATAATGTTTAGTTTGTTTTATTTATATATGAATTATGTTGTGTGTATATCTATATATGTATGTATATATATATATTCACTTAAAAAACCATAGGTTTCACACATGTTATAGTTAGGTGGACATTTCACTCTTAAAAAACCAATGAAATTCCCCCGTTATAGTTAGATCAGCTAACTATAACTTCGCGCCCGCAATCCACTGCTGATGACGTCACATATTACATCACTCATGACATGGTCAGTGACATCACTCATGACATCACTAATGACATCTCAAATGACATCACTGATGACATCACTGATGACGTCATCCATGTGATAAATTACCACATTTTCTCACACCCTAACATCACCTTTCAAACACCGACTGAAAATTTCAGAGTTACATTCTCAAAACCATACGTACTCAAATACCAATAACTAGATACTCACTTATTAACTCTTAGGTCTACATACAACTCCACTCATTCACCTGTACAGTCACTCATACTTACAGTCACTCCATACAATTCTATCATATGCATTTAGACACCTATATAGACACTCACACACCGCCAATCATCCATTGAGGTACTAACACATCTACTCAGTCATGCAAGTAATTAAACACAGTCCAATTTACTCACCTATACAGTTAAACACACTCAAGTTCACTTACTCTTAAAAATAGTACCACATGGGGCGTGGCTTACGCGCCGCTGCGAGATGGCGGATCGCGCTTGAGCTCTGTGACGAGCGAGGGCCGTCGGAGGCTTTTACACTGCTTCGAGGTGCCCCATTCCTACCAAAAGTTGGCCTCATGCTGCTGTTGATGTCGTGTGCTGCCTGAGAGGCTTTCCAGCGCTCTGTCACTACTGGTGACTGTATTTATGCTGTTTTAGGGTGGCGCTCTGTGTTTTTGCGAGCGGCCGCCATTTTGTTTTTTCCTCACTGACGGAGATGCTTGTTTTTCACTGAAGGAGATGTTCGTTTTCTACAACATGATGACGTTCTTTCTGTGAACTGGCCAGGAATGATGTCAAACAAGTGCTGGTGACGTTTTCATTACTTATAAGTGTATATTGGATTTCTTTATTGCCTCATTTACATTGCTGCCTATGGTGAGAGCATTTTGGATTTTATTTTACTATACCTCTCTTCAAAGTGCCTCCAATACCTTGATATGGCGCTTTTATGATTTTTGATACCCTGCTTCTTGGCTTTCTAGTTTCGGACGATGTCGTTTTGATTCCTGCAGAACATGGTATTTTTGTGATGGGAATTCTCTCCTCTGTCACGTAAACCCACCACTATTATTATCCGGGAGAGATTGCTGAAAGTGCGCTTTCCACGTTTTGTGCATTTCTATTTTACATATTGTACTTACTAGTTTCCTCTGGCTTCTTCCTTCCCTTCATTTTTCTGAAGTGGGTTTTTTTGCGCCCGCTGTGGCTGTGGTTCTATGGCTGCGAATATGGGCTTGTCACCGAATGCTAAAGATGCCAAGGATTCTAAAGCTTCTCTTAAAAGGTCCAAACAAGTGTCCCCTATACCCGAGGCTGCTCAAAAAGACACCAATTCTACTCTTGAGACTATTCTGACGCGCCTTAATGATGTTCATGCAATTGCGCAGTCTACCAAGACTAACACAGATCTGCTGCAAGTGGAGGTGTCAGCCATCAGGAATGATCTCAAGGCCTTGTCCCTTCGTGTTTCAGCCACAGAAACACGTATTAGTGGTGCAGAAGATTCTATACAAAAGCAATGTAGGTCTCTTTGCCAGTTTGAGCGTTCAATGGCGGCGTTGCGGAGGGATCTTACTGAACAAGAAGATCGTAATCGCAGATCCAACCTGCGCATTTTTGGTCTTCCAGAGGAGGTTGAGAAGGATGCACCTTCTATGATTGATTTCTTATATAAATGGGTTCCTTCTACGCTGCAAATTTCATTCCAAAGAGACTTTGAGTTGGAACGGGCACATCGGGTTCCCACTTTTCGTTCTAAATCAGCCACGCAGCCAAGAGCGATAATCTTTAAGCCACTGCGTCATCAACATACGGAACAAATTCTGGCTCATATGCGGAAGGTTAAAGTTGTCTCATGGAATGGTCATCGCATTTCAATTTCTCAGGACTTTGCCAGAGATACGGTAATAAGGAGAAAGGGATTTCTTAATCTCCGGAAGCGTCTCTCTGAGATGAATATCCCCTTCTCTTTTTCTGGTCCCTCAAAATTCCGCATTTCCTTCAAAGGTCGCTCCAGAATTTTCGATGGAGCTGCTGACTTGGCCTCGTTTTTGGAGCTGCAGATGGATCTTCAAATGGAAGCCTCGCGGGATCCTGGTCCATCTGGCACCTGATGTGATTTCATACAACTGCAATGAGTTTTCTCTTTTCCAGATCTATTAAGATTGTCTTTTTTAGATCTGCGTGGTGGTTTTATTGTACACTGTTGTTGGTGTGCTTTTGCTGTTTTTTCGTGCGTGGCTTTGTAAGTTATGTGATGGGCTGTGTTTCTTTTCTCCTTTTCCTTATCTGTTCTACCTTCCTATCTTTATCGTATAAGTGGAATATTATCTCTGTTATGTCTATTTTTCTGTTTTTTCTAATCTTTCGTGATATTATCCTTCCTTATAGGTTGTCCTTTTTCCTGCTCGCTGTTTTGCTTGTGCTTATCGATCTGTTTCCTTCCTACTTGCTTTTTGTCCATGGCAGGCTCTGGATCTTGTTTACCTCACTTCATGACTTCTTTTATTTCCTTAGCCTTTTTGTGTGAGACTTGGTCTTATCTCTTTTTTTTCTTTTTTTGTTCTTCCTTCCTTCCAGACCCCATTTAATGTTACTTCCATTGCCGTACTTTTATGTGGTCTTTTCGCGTGTTGTTTTTTTTTTTCTGTTGTTTTGTTTCTATGGAGTACGCCATTGTTTATTATCTGTATTATTTTCTAGATTGGCTACATAAATTGCTCATAGATACTTATGAATTATTGTATATAGAGTTAATCTTAACTTCTGTACAGTTAATTTTTATATCTATTTTATTGCTATATCATTGATTGGTTTGTTTACTTATTATTATTACTTGCTTCCCTTTACTAGCGCTAATTTACTATATTTATATTACACTTTACAATCCCATGTGTTTTACTTCTATGGTTGTATATTTACGATATTCTTACTGCTTTAAATTAATTAGTATAACACGTTTATAAATTTGCGAACAGTCAACTAGATGTCTATCTTTGGATTTTGCATATTTAAATATTTACTTGTTTCTTTTATTAATTTTTCCATAGGGCTTCACTGATTGTTTTTGAGGATTGGTTACATGTATTGTTTCATAGATACCTATTAATTATTATATAGAGAGTTAATTCTAATTTATGTATAGTTCATTTCTATATCTATTTTATTGCTATATCATTGATTGGTTTGTTTCCTTTTATTATTAACTGCCTCTCTCTACTAGTTCTAAGTTAATATATTTATATTGCACTTTTAGTCTCATGTTCTTGACTTCTATGGTTATATATTTACGATATTCTTGCCCCCTTGAATTACATAAGTATAACAAATTATATATTTGTGGATAGTCAATTAGATGTCTATCTTTAGATTTTACATATTTTAATATGTACCTGTTTCTTCTATTTATTTGCCATAGGGCTTCATTGAATGTTATATTAACAATTTGGCATATACATGTCGCCTTTATAGTCTTACATGATGAATTGTCTTTGAATACTATAACTAACTCTAGTTCATATTTCAGATATTTATTTTCTTAAATCATTATAATCAGTTATGTACTGTATTGGGGCCATTTACGCTGATTGTATTTATTCCTCGTGATGGTTCCCTTGCTCATCTTCCCATGTTCCCCCTGGTATGAATTTGGTCTCTTTCAGACCTTCCTTGTTGGTTCTTCTCTTTCTTCTTCTTTATACTATCCTTCTTTCTTTTTCTTCTTCTTTCTTTTTTTCCCTGCGGATTTCCTTCGTGGATTCTCCCTGTTTCATGTTGTTGTCTAGTGTGTGGTGGAGCATTTCTATGGTTGATGTACATCCTCTATCATATATGGTGCGTCATTTTTCCCTATTATTGATTCTATGTCTGGAGTGAATATACTTTCCCTTAATGTGAAAGGGTTAAATCACCCAGTAAAAAGGTCGAAGATATTAGACTACTGTAAATCTCTTTCTTCGGATTTCGTCCTTTTTCAAGAGACGAAGGTCTCTGCCAGAGAGGCGCTATTTTTGAAGAAAGAATGGGTTTCTGAGGTTGCTTGCTCAGATGCTTGTTGCAAAAGAAATGGGGTAATTACTTTAGTTTCTAAACATTCTGGTTTGTCTATTGTTTCCTCTGAACGTGATACTGAGGGACGGTGGTTATTATCTAAGTTGACTGATGGTAACGTTGATCTTTTTGTCATGAATATTTATGCCCCTAATACGGATGATCCGTCTTTTTGGAAAGCAATCACCAAAAAGCTAAATGACACACCTCATTCTGGTAATCTTATTGTTGGTGGAGACTTTAATTTACCAATGGATGCCATCCTTGATAGGAATTCTGCCTTTAACTTTCGTCCCCCTAAATCACGTAAACAAATGATTAATATGTGCTCTCTTATTCATCTTCAGGATGTCTGGCGTCTTCATAATCCCACTGGTAGTGATTTCTCCTTTTTTTCTTCCCCACACTCGTCCTTTTCACGCATTGATTATCTGTTGGTTCATTCTTCTCTTGTTCAATCTTCCTCATCTCCGCTTATCCATCCTATTTTGATTTCAGATCATGCAGCGGTGACTTTCACACTTTTGTCTTTTGCCCCTAGAGCGAGATCTCGGTCTTGGAGACTAAACACAGAAATCTTACAGGATGATTCCCAGATTCTAGAGTTTTCCAATGATATTGAGACGTTTTTCCTTGAGAATGTTGGTTCAGTCGATTCCCCTGTTGTTCTCTGGGACTCTTTTAAATGCACTTTTCGTGGTCAGGTCATCAAATGTATGTCAAGGAGGAACGCTGCTATTAGAAAGGAACTCACGGACTTAGCAGCTGAGATTAAAAATCAGGAGTCTCTTTTTTGACAATCTAAAGACAAATCTTGCCTACAATCTATTAAGAATTTAAAATACACATACAATACTATAGTCACTAAAAGAGCTCATATAGGTCTTCAGGCTCAGAAATCTAAGAAGTTGTTGTTAAAAAACCGTGCTGGCAAGTTGCTTGCGGCTATATTCAAGTTCCAGGAATCTTCTTATAAATCTTCCCAAATTTCTTCTATTAATGACCATCATGGTAAGAAAAAATTTCAGACTGAAGAAATTCTTGAGGTCTTTAGAGATTTCTATAATAATTTATATACCACCTCTAATCAATCTTCTTTTGAACAATGTCAAGAGTTCTTAAAGACAGTTCCTGTGAAAACTCTATCGGAGGAGGATAATAACTCTTTGAATGGCCCGATTACCTCTGACTAAATTATTTCTGCAATTAAAGCTACCCGTTCCGGTAAAGCTCCAGGATGGGTTTTAGACCTTGTAGGAGTCCAAAACAGAAGCCCACTACCGACTTCACCTTGGCTTCAAAGGACAGGGCTTTGTCAACCCAAACTCTCAGATTCTTAACTGCTGTTTTAGGCTGCAGAGGTGATCCTAATGAGGGATGCCACCAGTGTTTGCCCCATAAATGGGGTATCTCTCACTAAGAGAAGGATTTGGGATTTATTCAAATTTAGCTGAATGCAATTGACTGCCATCCACTCAGCAAAGTCTATGATTATTCTTTTGGAGTGGTAGTTAGTTGTTTGTTGTTTTATATTATTTAGGCATTCATAGTAGGTGCTGCTTTGTTTGTTTAGCAGTAAAGCATATATACGAAAGGGATATTGATGTTCATGCTCACCATGTATGGTGCACTTTTAAGTGAATGGTTTTGGACACATTTTGAACGTCCCATCCTTCAACCAGGGTTGGCATTGGATACCTTTCATTTGCTTGTTTGCTGTAGAGATAATTAGGATTCCTTTTCTTCAGCATTTAAACTGCTATGTAAAAGAAAGGGTGCCACATTATGTGTTATTTTTAAATGGTTAGGTATATCTATGTCTTGGTATGTACTAGAGGCAGGTGAGGTATCGCTGGTGGATTTTTTTAGTGCTTGCAATCAATTTTTTTTCAAATGGGCATAGGTGGAAGTTGACTTTAACATGTAAGGGTACTTTGGATAGTATGTCTTTCAGGACTTTGCTTCTAGATCCCTGGAAACCACTGCTTGCCTCTCTTATATCTTGTAAGATTTCTCTAACTTCTATTTCTGTAACATTTGGAGGTGGTTGTGTTCTTTTACAATGATTACAAAATTATCTTTTATAGTTGTCCTCCCATAGCATGCATTCAAATAATATTTTGTACATCTCCAGTTTATGGTTTCTGTTTATGCAATTTCTTGGCTGTAGATGTAGCCCATATGGTAATTGTTTCCCTTTCTGTGAAGTAATATATTTAGCCCCTTCTCTCATCATATCTGTAAATTGTTTAACAGTATAAATATATTATAAATTGACTTTTGCTTCTTTGTTATTAATATTTAAAAAAATGTAGTTGCTTGTTTTTTATTTACGTCTATGTTTTGTTGAGATGTTTTGCACGTTTTGAAGCATGTTTTTGCCTCGTATTAACGTGGAGTGGGTGCTGAGTGTTCTGTTGAAAGAGAAAATTTTTTATATTGATTAAATATGGTATTTTGTTGCAAGTTTGTTGAGGTTTAGGGAGTTAGGTTGATTTTTGGATGTTGATTTGCGAGAGCTTTTCAATGGACATTTATTTATACTTACTTTATTTTATATTCTTGAGGCTTTGTTATTGTTGATATTTTCTGGCAGTTTGTTGGTTTGGAAGTTGTTGTTTTTTTCCTTTAGGTAGTATATTTAAAAACATAAAAAGTGTGTTACTATTTATTTGTTAAAACATTTTTTTAAGTTTAATAACAATAACTTTTTAGTTTGTAGATATATATATATATACATTACTAGAATGTGTAGTTGTGGAGATGATTTATTTCTGTTTTGATAATATCTTGTGAGAATCTGGAAGAGTTTCCTCCTCTTGCAGTGTTTATCGTTTTGGGGGTATTAACTTGTGTTAATTAGTGTGCTTTTTATATTGTTGGCTTAATTGTTTGTTTGATTTTATTGGTTAAAGTAGTTTATAGTGCTATTTTATTGGTTTGTTTAGTACAGTTTGATTTTTTTTTATCAGTTGAGTCCTTGTTTGGTAAACACTAATTTATGTTTTATATTTGTAGCATAATGTTTAGTTTGTTTTATTTATATATGAATTATGTTGTGTGTATATCTATATATGTATGTATATATATATATTCACTTAAAAAACCATAGGTTTCACACATGTTATAGTTAGGTGGACATTTCACTCTTAAAAAACCAATGAAATTCCCCCGTTATAGTTAAATCAGCTAACTATAACTTCGTGCCCGCAATCCACTGCTGATGACGTCACATATTACATCACTCATGACATGGTCAGTGACATCACTCATGACATCACTGATGACATCTCAAATGACATCACTGATGACATCACTGATGACGTCATCCATGTGATAAATTACCACATTTTCTCACACCCTAACATCACCTTTCAAACACCGACTGAAAATTTCAGAGTTACATTCTCAAAACCATACGTACTCAAATACCAATAACTAGATACTCACTTATTAACTCTTAGGTCTACATACAACTCCACTCATTCACCTGTACAGTCACTCATACTTACAGTCACTCCATACAATTCTATCATATGCATTTAGACACCTATATAGACACTCACACACCGCCAATCATCCATTGAGGTACTAACACATCTACTCAGTCATGCAAGTAATTAAACACAGTCCAATTTACTCACCTATACAGTTAAACACACTCAAGTTCACTTACTCTTAAAAATAGTACCACATGGGGCGTGGCTTACGCGCCGCTGCGAGATGGCGGATCGCGCTTGAGCTCTGTGACGAGCGAGGGCCGTCGGAGGCTTTTACACTGCTTCGAGGTGCCCCATTCCTACCAAAAGTTGGCCTCATGCTGCTGTTGATGTCGTGTGCTGCCTGAGAGGCTTTCCAGCGCTCTGTCACTACTGGTGACTGTATTTATGCTGTTTTAGGGTGGCGCTCTGTGTTTTTGCGAGCGGCCGCCATTTTGTTTTTTCCTCACTGACGGAGATGCTTGTTTTTCACTGAAGGAGATGTTTGTTTTCTACAACATGATGACGTTCTTTCTGTGAACTGGCCAGGAATGATGTCAAACAGGTGCTGGTGACGTTTTCATTACTTATAAGTGTATATTGGATTTCTTTATTGCCTCATTTACATTGCTGCCTATGGTGAGAGCATTTTGGATTTTATTTTACTATACCTCTCTTCAAAGTGCCTCCAATACCTTGATATGGCGCTTTTATGATTTTTGATACCCTGCTTCTTGGCTTTCTAGTTTCGGACGATGTCGTTTTGATTCCTGCAGAACATGGTATTTTTGTGATGGGAATTCTCTCCTCTGTCACGTAAACCCACCACTATTATTATCCGGGAGAGATTGCTGAAAGTGCGCTTTCCACGTTTTGTGCATTTCTATTTTACATATTGTACTTACTAGTTTCCTCTGGCTTCTTCCTTCCCTTCATTTCTCTGAAGTGGGTTTTTTTGCGCCCGCTGTGGCTGTGGTTCTATGGCTGCGAATATGGGCTTGTCACCGAATGCTAAAGATGCCAAGGATTCTAAAGCTTCACTTAAAAGGTCCAAACAAGTGTCCCCTATACCCGAGGCTGCTCAAAAAGACTCCAATTCTACTCTTGAGACTATTCTGACGCGCCTTAATGATGTTCATGCAATTGCGCAGTCTACCAAGACTAACACAGATCTGCTGCAAGTGGAGGTGTCAGCCATCAGGAATGATCTCAAGGCCTTGTCCCTTCGTGTTTCAGCCACAGAAACACGTATTAGTGGTACAGAAGATTCTATACAAAAGCAATCTAGGTCTCTTTGCCAGTTTGAGCGTTTAATGGCGGCGTTGCGGAGGGATCTTACTGAACAAGAAGATCGTAATCGCAGATCCAACCTGCGCATTTTTGGTCTTCCAGAGGAGCTTGAGAAGGATGCACCTTCTATGATTGATTTCTTATATAAATGGGTTCCTTCTACGCTGCAAATTTCATTCCAAAGAGACTTTGAGTTGGAACGGGCACATCGGGTTCCCACTTTTCGTTCTAAATCAGCCACGCAGCCAAGAGCGATAATCTTTAAGCCACTGCGTCATCAACATACGGAACAAATTCTGGCTCATATGCGGAAGGTTAAAGTTGTCTCATGGAATGGTCATCGCATTTCAATTTCTCAGGACTTTGCCAGAGATACGGTAATAAGGAGAAAGGGATTTCTTAATCTCCGGAAGCGTCTCTCTGAGATGAATATCCCCTTCTCTTTTTCTGGTCCCTCAAAATTCCGCATTTCCTTCAAAGGTCGCTCCAGAATTTTCAATGAACCTGCTGACTTGGCCTCGTTTTTGGATAATCAGATGGAGCTGCAGATGGATCTTCAAATGGAAGCCTCGCGGGATCCTGGTCCATCTGGCACCTGATGTGATTTCATACAACTGCAATGAGTTTTCTCTTTTCCAGATCTATTAAGATTGTCTTTTTTAGATCTGCGTGGTGGTTTTATTGTACACTGTTGTTGGTGTGCTTTTGCTGTTTTTTCGTGCGTGGCTTTGTAAGTTATGTGATGGGCTGTGTTTCTTTTCTCCTTTTCCTTATCTGTTCTACCTTCCTATCTTTATCGTATAAGTGGAATATTATCTCTGTTATGTCTATTTTTCTGTTTTTTCTAATCTTTCGTGATATTATCTTTCCTTATAGGTTGTCCTTTTTCCTGCTCGCTGTTTTGTTTGTGCTTATCGATCTGTTTCCTTCCTACTTGCTTTTTGTCCATGGCAGGCTCTGGATCTTGTTTACCTCACTTCATGACTTCTTTTATTTCCTTAGCATTTTTGTGTGAGACTTGGTCTTATCTCTTTTTTTTCTTTTTTTGTTCTTCCTTCCTTCCAGACCCCATTTAATGTTACTTCCATTGCCGTACTTTTATGTGGTCTTTTCGCGTGTTGTTTTTTTTTCTGTTGTTTTGTTTCTATGGAGTACGCCATTGTTTATTATCTGTATTATTTTCTAGATTGGCTACATAAATTGCTCATAGATACTTATGAATTATTGTAAATAGAGTTAATCTTAACTTCTGTACAGTTAATTTTTATATCTATTTTATTGCTATATCATTGATTGGTTTGTTTACTTATTATTATTACTTGCTTCCCTTTACTAGCGCTAATTTACTATATTTATATTACACTTTACAATCCCATGTGTTTTACTTCTATGGTTGTATATTTACGATATTCTTACTGCTTTAAATTAATTAGTATAACAAGTTTATAAATTTGCGGACAGTCAACTAGATGTCTATCTTTGGATTTTGCATATTTAAATATTTACTTGTTTCTTTTATTAATTTTTCCATAGGGCTTCACTGATTGTTTTTGAGGATTGGTTACATGTATTGTTTCATAGATACCTATTAATTATTATATATAGAGTTAATTCTAATTTATGTATAGTTCCTTTCTATATCTATTTTATTGCTATATCATTGATTGGTTTGTTTCCTTTTATTATTAACTGCCTCTCTCTACTAGTTCTAAGTTAATATATTTATATTGCACTTTTAGTCTCATGTTCTTGACTTCTATGGTTATATATTTACGATATTCTTGCCCCCTTGAATTACATAAGTATAACAAATTATATATTTGTGGATAGTCAATTAGATGTCTATCTTTAGATTTTACATATTTTAATATGTACCTGTTTCTTCTATTTATTTGCCATAGGGCTTCATTGAATGTTATATTAACAATTTGGCATATACATGTCGCCTTTATAGTCTTACATGATCAATTGTCTTTGAATACTATAACTAACTCTAGTTCATATTTCAGATATTTATTTTCTAAAATCATTATAATCAGTTATGTACTGTATTGGGGCCATTTACGCTGATTGTATTTATTCCTCGTGATGGTTCCCTTGCTCATCTTCCCATGTTCCCCCTGGTATGAATTTGGTCTCTTTCAGACGTTCCTTGTTGGTTCTTCTTCTTTATACTTTCCTTCTTTCTTTTTCTTCTTCTTTCTTTTTTTCCCTGCGGATTTCCTTCGTGGATTCTCCGTTTCGTGTTGTTGTCTAGTGTGTGGTGGAGCATTTCTATGGTTGATGTACATCCTCTATCATATATGGTGCGTCATTTTTCCCTATTATTGGTTCTATGTCTGGAGTGAATATACTTTCCCTTAATGTGAAAGGGTTAAATCACCCAGTAAAAAGGTCGAAGATATTAGACTACTGTAAATCTCTTTCTTCGGATTTCGTCCTTTTTCAAGAGACGAAGGTCTCTGCCAGAGAGGCGCTATTTTTGAAGAAAGAATGGGTTTCTGAGGTTGCTTGCTCAGATGCTTGTTGCAAAAGAAATGGGGTAATTACTTTAGTTTCTAACATTCTGGTTTGTCTATTGTTTCCTCTGAACGTGATACTGAGGGACGGTGGTTATTATCTAAGTTGACTGATGGTAACGTTGATCTTTTTGTCATGAATATTTATGCCCCTAATACGGATGATCCGTCTTTTTGGAAAGCAATCACCAAAAAGCTAAATGACACACCTCATTCTGGTAATCTTATTGTTGGTGGAGACTTTAATTTACCAATGGATCCCATCCTTGATAGGAATTCTGCCTTTAACTTTCGTCCCCCTAAATCACATAAACAAATGATTAATATGTGCTCTCTTATTCATCTTCAGGATGTCTGGCGTCTTCATAATCCCACTGGTAGTGATTTCTCCTTTTTTTCTTCCCCACACTCGTCCTTTTCACGCATTGATTATCTGTTGGTTCATTCTTCTCTTGTTCAATCTTCCTCATCTCCGCTTATCCATCCTATTTTGATTTCAGATCATGCAGCGGTGACTTTCACACTTTTGTCTTTTGCCCCTAGAGCGAGATCTCGGTCTTGGAGACTAAACACAGAAATCTTACAGGATGATTCCCAGATTCTAGAGTTTTCCAATGATATTGAGACGTTTTTCCTTGAGAATGTTGGTTCAGTCGATTCCCCTGTTGTTCTCTGGGACTCTTTTAAATGCACTTTTCGTGGTCAGGTCATCAAATGTATGTCAAGGAGGAACGCTGCTATTAGAAAGGAACTCACGGACTTAGCAGCTGAGATTAAAAATCAGGAGTCTCTTTTTTTAATCGACAATCTAAAGACAAATCTTGCCTACAATCTATTAAGAATTTAAAATACACATACAATACTATAGTCACTAAAAGAGCTCATATAGGTCTTCAGGCTCAGAAATCTAAGAAGTTGTTGTTAAAAAACCGTGCTGGCAAGTTGCTTGCGGCTACATTAAAGTTCCAGGAATCTTCTTATAAATCTTCCCAAATTTCTTCTATTAATGACCATCTTGGTAAGAAAAAATTTCAGACTGAAGAAATTCTTGAGGTCTTTAGAGATTTCTATAATAATTTATATACCCCCTCTAATCAATCTTCTTTTGAACAATGTCAAGAGTTCTTAAAGACAGTTCCTGTGAAAACTCTATCAGAGGAGGATAATAACTCTTTGAATGGCCCGATTACCTCTGATGAAATTATTTCTGCAATTAAAGCTACCCGTTCCGGTAAAGCTCCAGGTCCTGATGGATATCCTATTTTGTTTTATAAAACCTTTATATCTGTGATTGTGCCGCAACTTCAATCCGTCTTTGATGCTTTTATTAAAGATGGTTCTGTGTCTGGTTCTGCTGCTGATGCTACTATTGTAGTAATCCCCAAAGAAGGAAAAGATCATTCGGACCCCAAAATTTTCGTCCTATTTCTCTTCTTAACATGGAAGCTAAGATTTTTGCTAAAATCTTAGCTAAATGCTTGGAATCCTTTATTCCTCAATTGGTTCATCCTTCCCAAACAGGTTTTGTAAAGGGACGTCTTGCACGTGATAATATCCGTACTTTTTGTCACATTCTTGGTTCCGCCAAGCGATCCAATCTTCCGGCGGCGGCCTTGGCCCTTGATGCTGAAAAGGCCTTTGATAAGGTCTCTTGGCCTTTTCTACGAGCTGTTCTATGTGCACATAATCTTGGTGATTCCTTTATCCGTATGGTTATGTCTCTTTATTCCCGACCTAGAGCTAAAATAAGAGTAAATGGAGCTACGTCGTCCTTTTTTAGCCTTCGCCAGGGTACTCGGCAAGGATGTCCCTTGTCTCCTCTTTTATTTTTGTTGTCCATTGATCCTCTTCTCAGACTGATTGACTTAAATCCAGACATTAGGGGTTTCACTTTTGGGTCTCATCAGATCAAAACAGCTGCTTATGCGGATGATGTTCTTATTTTTTCTGATGATATTGCACTGGCCATCCCTGCTATCTCTGATACGATTTCTCTTTTCTCAAAGGTTTCAGGATATACCCTGAACAAAGATAAGACAGAGATGTTCCCCTTAAATGCTTACTGTTTCTCTTCTCATATGGGTTCGGCAGGTTTTAAGTGGCAATCTAAACAATTAAAATATCTGGGAATTTATTTTTGTTCCACTCTTTATGCTACGGTCACTTATAATGAATCTCAAACTTTTCTTAAGGTGCGACGTCTTTTAGAAACTTGGTCCCCGAAGCATATTTCCTGGTGGGGTCGACTGCAGACTCTTAAAATGATGATAACACCTATTATTAATTTTGTTTCCTCTATGCTTCCGGTAAAGCTATCTGATTCCTTCTTTCACAAACTTGATTTACTTACCTCCAAATTTTTATGGAATGACAAAAGGGCTAGAATTGCTCATAAATTCTTACGGAAATCTTACGATATGGGAGGTTGTAATCTTCCGGATTGGGGGAAATATCAAACTGCTTTTCTGGCGTCTCAGGGTGCTCTCTGGTTTTCTTCTCCCTCTGTTCATGATCCATCTTGGTTGTTAATAGAACAAGAATTGGCCTCCCCTCTGCCGACTGCCTCTTTTTTAACCACAAATACCCTTTCTATTCCATTCTCTCGGTCTCTTATTTTAGACACTATTGCTGCAGTTCGTAAGGTTGATAAGAAGGTGGCAATTCCACTGCATAAAACTAGATGGTCGTTTATTTGGCGGAATTCTAAAATCAAAATTAATATTGATTCAGAATTGATGTCTTATTGGGCGGGGAAAGGTATCTCACTTGTTAAACATCTCTATGACTCCAATAATGACCCTTTCCCTTTCTCCTCCCTAGCCCAACAATTCTCTTTATCTAACTTAGACTTTTATACCTTTCTTAAGATAAAGGTAGCACTTGCTAAAGTGCACCTTCATCCTTCCTCCCCGACGATTACACTTTTTCAATTATGGATCAGGACTGGCCATGTAGCGTCTAGGATTTACAAATTCTTATCATCCTCTATACTTCCTTCCCACACTGTCGCACAGCAAAAATGGCCACATCATTTTGATCATAGTGTTACCGATCATATCTCTTCAGACACATGGCAAGATATTGGTAAACTTTCTCTTCGTAACAAAATCGCCCCCTCATTAATGCAGTCTAAATTTTTCTCTATTAATCTTCTTCACTGGACTCCCATTCGTTTGTATGCGATAAATCTCAAGGAAGATAATCTGTGTTGGAGTTGTGGTCTCTTACCAGGCGATTTTCAACATATGTTCTTTGATTGTTCCCTCCTTCAACCCTTTTGGGATTTAATAAACAAACATCTCATGATTATCTTTAATATCGAGTTTCAACTCTCTTTTCCATTTCAACTCTCTTTTCCATTAATTATTTTAGGTCCGTTGGCGGCCCAGGTCCCTTTGCCTTTAGATTCCATGGAATTACAATTGCTGGATCTTTTATTGACTATTGCAGTCAAAGTAATTCTCATGGAGTGGAAATCGCTCTCTTCAGTTTCTTACCATACTTGGTGGGCTTGGGTTTCCTTTTTACGAAGTGCTCACACGTCAGTGGATCATGCTCATCTCTCTCCTTCTATATCTGATGGTGTTTGGAAAGCCTTAGATACATACATGGACTTGGTTTCAGAGGGGTTGGTGGATCAATATCCTTTTGATTTGTCTCGTTAATGTTGTCTGGTCACTGTTGTCTTGTGTGTCGGATGAATCCTTTGGAAATCTTCTCCTCTTCCTTCACTCCTCCCTGTCTTTCTTTCTCTTTCTTCATCTCTTTCCTACTTTCTCCGTTCTTTCTTCTTTCCTTTCTCTCTTCCTCTCATCACTATTTTGCTAGTTGATGGTGATACTTTTGATTATTACTTCTGCATGGTATCAGTTTTGTCTTCCTTACTTAATTTATTTATATGATATCTGCAGTTTAATGATTGTTAATGTTGTTTTTTCTTCTTATTTAACTTCATTTTATCATATTATTTATCCCTGTCTAATATCAATTGTATCACTTTTGCCTGTATCATATGTCCTTTTTTACTCACTTAAAATAATAAAATTCTTTTGAAATCAAAAAAATAGTACCACATTCTTACGCTCTTATACAATAATTGATACAAGCACACACGCATCCACACAGCCACTCTCACAATCACACACTCTCACATATACCCACTTATATACTCTTACACGCATATATACTGCCTTTTACATATGTCGCCAGTAGATAGTTATAGTTAGGACCGAGTTTCCATAGGAAATCTGAAAATTCTATTTTGAATAACTTTAGCGCCGGTTGACAAATCCTCGTGAAATTTTCAAAACTAATGGGGTGCTCCGCTCAGCTCCTACCCTGAAAGTCTCGGGGTGATTCATCAAGCGGGGGCTGAGAAAAAAGGGGGGTCCCAAAATGCGTTTTCCCCATGCATTTTCCCATAGGACCTTTAGTCGAAGGTACAGCCCGAACGGCTGAACAGAATTACTTGAAATTTGGCAAAGAGGTAGTCCTCAGGTCAGGCATGTGCCTTTTGCATATATGGCGTCAATCTGTTCAGAAGTTCCTGAGAAAATTGCAGTTAAAAGCACATAAATATCTATAAGCGCGCACCGCGTGTGCACGCACGGTGCCGTGCGCGAGCGTAATTCTGATTGGTGGATTCATGTCAGTCAACATTCGAATCGGTCAAAATCAGGAAGTGTCGGCCGCCATTTTGTGTGTGACAGTGAAACAGAAAGGTGGAGAACGTGAAAAGGGGGCAGGGTAGAGAGTTCCTGACCCCCTAGCCTTTGTCAGGGGGTCCCTGAAGGACCCCGAAGGCTGAAAAAAACATTTTTTTTTTTTAAATTGCGGGCTGCGCGCACGGTGGCAAAAAATTCATTAAAAAAATTACAACACAGTATATTAGGAATATAGCTCTTCTTGGAGAAGTGAAGTGAGTTCTGAAAAGAACTGTTGTGTTTTTGTCGAGCAGCAAAAAAAAAAAAAATGCAGCACAAAAAAATAAACATGAAAAACTGTTCACCAGGAACAAAAAAAAAATAAGGAAAAAAATTAGGGGGTGGAGCATGTGTGCTGCTGTATCTTGTTCTCTATTAGGTTAATGCTGCTCTCACCATAACAGAGAACAGCATTGCACACATTGCACCGTATATGCACCTTCTGGAACACCATTTGCAAACGGGGTGGGGAGAGTGTGGATAATTTTTTATTTAAATATAATTTTTACCGTACGCGTACGGTAAGCGTAATCGGCGATTTTTCAAAAAAAATTAAAAATGATTTTTTGGCCTTGGGGGTTCTTTGGGGACACATGCATCAAGGCTAGGTGGTTAGGAGCTGTCTAAACAGTCCCTTTACATGTTTTTTGGCTTTGTTTTTCCTCCCCCCCTCAGAGTGCGAGAGAAAAAATGGCGGCCGCCGCTTCCTGGTTTCGAACGATTCGAATGTTTACTAAGATCTAACAGCCAATCAGAATCGCGCTCGCGCACGTCACCGTACGTGTACGGTAAGCTTACCGTAAGCGCACGGTAAGCGCACCGTAAGCTGGCTCAGATATATATATTGATTTAAATGCTATTTTCTCAGGAACTACTGAACAGATTTACACCAGACCTACAAAAGGCACTTCCTTGACCTGAGGACTACCTCTCTGCCAAATTTCAAGTAACTCTGTTCAGCCGTTCGGGCTGTAGCTGTGTCTAAAGGTCCTATGGAAAAATGCATGGGAAAAACGCGTTTTGGGACCCCCCTTTTTTCTCAGCCCCCGCTTGACGAATCCCCCCGAGACTTTCAGGGTAGGAGCGGAGCGTAGCGCCCCACCTATTTTGAGAATTTCGCGAGGATTCGTCGACCGGCGCAAAAGTTATTCCAAATAGAATGTTGCGGATTTCCTATGGTAAGAGGGTCCTAACTATAACTACCTACTGGCGACCGCCAGTAGGTAATATAGATATATATATATATATATATATATATATATATATATATATATATATATAAATAAATATAAAAACAACCTTCTCCGCTCGGTTTGTTTCCTGCTACTAGAAAAAGAAGGACAAGGACCCAGTATAGCTGGTGCGATTATTTTATTGCTGTTTGTTTGCCATAACGCTTTTCGGCCTGGACCGTCCTTGATCACATGACAAACTGCATTGTGGGAACAAGCAATATGAAGTGACAAGTGCATTGGTTTAACCATACACATAGAGAACAGACTGTTATACTCATCTGACACCATAATGCTCAGGGTCAGAAATACTTTTTTCTTTTGTCTTTTTTTCTTCTTCACAATGAAAATCAGCCATTGTATAATACAATGTTGATTTGATGTTGAGAACAACATATAATAAAACATATTAATTATTAGATTCTAAACCATCAATATTATTACGTTAAATGTTGGATAAAATGACTATTAAAACCAGTACACATATGTGCTTAGTCCCTTTTTGATTGACTGCAATCCAATAGTCTCATGTCTATACTCTTCTCAATGATGTTATTAAAGAATCCCTTATTTTCTGCTTACTGCTATTGTTATCATAGATCGTATTAATTCATGAGTTTTACCTTATCTTGAATATATGTAGCCTGTTTCTAAAGTGCAAATGTGCGATTGTGCAAAACTGATTTTTTATATATTTACAAATTAATATAAAAATAAAGTACCTTGTACAACAAAATATTTTCTCCTTACTATTTACTTAAAGTGCAAGGGTGTAGCAGCAGGAATGTAGCAGCAAACCAAAAGCTAGCGTAGCGGACATAATGTCCTCACTACTCTCACTTTCGATAATTGCTTAAGCGCAAGTGGATAGCTGTGGGTTTATAGCAGAAAAAAACAATTACTGATAGACAAAATATTCTTAAGGATTACAGTATGAATGATGAAAGAAAATGTTGTATGTCTGTATCCTGTTCGTTCTGCTCAAACTTCTGTTAACATCATTGTTCCGTTGGGAGCTGGAGAGGCCAGGTCTATGTGATGATGTATGATGTTTCATACACATATGCTCATTTACATTAGAGACAAATAAATAGGTCCTCACTGGTGTTAAGGCCCTCGGGTGTATTGGTGTTTAACTCTAAGATTTATAGAGTCTCCAATCTTCTTAATATAGCCTCCCTGTCACCCCCCCCCCCCCGTCTTGGGTTGGAGACTGAGGTAACTAGATAGTATTTGAGTAATTCCAAGTTAGTACCATGAGTTTCTTTAAAATGGTTGGCCACCGGGTATGTTGGATCAGAGTTACTGATTGCAAGTAGGTGTTGAAGTATCCAGTTGTGTGCTTGTAATTTGGTACTGCCCACGCAGCACAGTCCACACGGTCACTCCAACACATACACCACATAATCTATTTTGTAAGTCAAAAGTTTTTTTAATTCCGACTTCCTTATCTCTGAATGAGGTTGAATATGTGGTTTTGTTTTCCCCAAATGTACATGCTTAATTGTTTGTTTGATTTTTTGGGGTTAAAGTTGTTTATAGTACTATTTTATTGGTTGGTTTAGTATAGTTTTAATTTTTTTCATCACTTGAGACCTTGTTTGGTAAACGCTAATTTATGTTTTATAATATAGTATAATATTTAGTTTGTTTTATTTATATATGAATTATGTTGTATATATATATATATATATATATATGTTACAATTGTATTTTTGGGTGTATTTTTAAGGATTTATTAGTTATGTTGGTAATAATATTGTGATCAAAATTGTGTTAATTGATATTTTTTACATTGTACATGTCTACTTATAGGCAACGATATTAGTATTTCTGATATTTTTACTATCGATGTGTAAAAATCTATTTTTTTGTAAACCATATCTGTGTGTTCGATATGAGTGTTTTGAATAGTTGAGTATACGGAGTCAATCATTTTATTATCAATATTAAATTACTGATATTTGTGTATATCGATATTTGCAGTATCGATATTAAGTCAGCAATCCTTTCTTTTCAGGCCAATGTGCACTTGTGATCAGATAAAATGCTGTCACTTACTATGCAAGAGAACCAATGTTTGAAGTGAGCTGACATATTGCCACATGGTGTATGCTGCAATGGGTGAAAACCAAGGCTAAACTTAGAAATATATTATTTATTAGAAGTGCTGACTACATAACTGTTTGCGCTCTGAAGAACTGAAGTACCACAGAACAATTGTATTAGTTTTTGACCCTTTTTCTAATAATCATTGGGAGTGATAGATCTCTTTAGACCAAATTTCTCCTCTATTCTCATGGCCTTGTCAGCTGTTTAAACACACATACAAACGTGAGTGGAGTATATTTGGACATATTTGTATAATTACAAAAAAACATATTTCAGCAGTTACTAAGAGTTGCCCATGTGCCATATTTTGCAATGCCCCTCAGTACTTTGTGGGGCCTGGAGGATTAATTACCTATTTATAATTGCAAGCAGTGTACCGGGGTATCTCTTCTTAGGGTAAGATGACACAATTGTAAAGACTCCGTTGTGAGAAATACATAAGACTTATTTATTACAGTTTTAGTGGTGCTTTCCGATAAGTAAAGATTACATGTATCATATGGCCTATAGGGTCAATGTCGACATCCCTAAGTTAGCATGAGCCCTGCTGCCATGATGCTGCTTTTACGCATGTTACTACATGACTTAATTTTGCAAGACTCTGTTTATGCCTTTCACATGACAACCGTCTCCTTTGTGCGTTCTCGGTCTGTTCCTGGAGTTTAGTCTGAACACCGTGAGCTAGGTCGATAAACAATGCCCCTTGTTATTCTGTTCTAGTCAGTCCCTAGCACCTAGACATAACATGCTAACACTGCTGCGGCTGCTTAAGACTCATGCTTTGATATCATGAGAATGCATGTTTGATACACAGACACTTGGAGAGGGACCTTTCTAGGGAGAAGAGCCATGCGGCTTCTATGATGTAGATATACCATCTAGGCACTAAGGTATGGGGTCTGCTGACAAAGCCCCGAGATCTTCTAATATATAATAATACTTCTTCTTACCATGGGGAGTGTGGTTAAGCCTTATAGTCCTTTATCCACTGTCTTTATAAGATGAGATCTCCCTTTATAATATATGGACTTGCTACAATGCTGTTTTAGGTTTATGCATGTTGCTGCTGTTAGTGGCTTGTATACTGCATTATAGAGCACAATAGTTAAAATAAACATTTTAAACTATACCAGTGACTTTGTCAATTCTTATTGTGGACAAGTACGAGTGAGTGAGCGAAAGGGTACGTCTTGCTACTGCGATTCCTGAGGAGTGTTGTGTTCTTTGGTGTCTAAGCATTTACATCTTCATGATTATTTAGGAGAGCAAGTGATACACTATATCTACTCGGTCCTGGGATTGTGGGTACTGAGGCGGTAGGAAGGCTTAGCCCCTATAAAACGAGGTCCCGTATTCCTGCGCATAGTTCTGTGTTTATGCAGAATCCCTGCAACAATTGTACTAGAGAGCAGTTTTATTTCTGGAACCTGTGAAGTTCTCCTTTCAGGTCAGTTTAATTTCTGTTCCCATTGTCCCTGATCATAGGCTCACTTTACTCATTATATTTCCTGAAGCTTTTTGTTAAGAGTTAAAAATTTCTTGTTGTCCCGTGAAGTATAGATATGTTCTTAATTTGGCCATTGTTGTAGGTCTGGCATGACAGTAGAGCTGTCGACAGACCTTCTTTGAGCATCAGAAAAAGAGCTTTAAAAATCTTGAGTAAGAAAAGGGTGCTGACTCTGCCCACATGTTGATCTTCCTTCAAACAGGATTGTAGTTCGGTGAGCGCTTCCTCTGGACTCTCCAACAGGGGCATTGGATGGGAGCCAGACTATGCAGACGAACATGGTCCAGTTGTGCTCACTGACATCATCACGCTGCCCTATTAACAGGACATATCAGCAAGCATGGAGGATGTTTAAGAGCAGCTGCCGGTAACTTTACAAGAAGGAGGAAGAATCAAGAGGAGCGAGAGAAAACCAACGTCAGAGGAGTAACCACATCAAGACAAAAATGGACGGGACCAACCAATGGGGAACATGAGAGCAAAGCGGGACCAAGCTGGATCCAGAATGGAGAGACACCTGGAAATTCCGCACCAGCCTTGATGTCCAGGGGAGCAGCCTCAGGCTAGTCCTGTGGGCCGGGGTGACTACACTAGGGAGGCGGTGGGAGGGAGTTTGGGACATGCCAGGCTCAAAATAGCATGTACACGGAGTGTGGGGGTGTGAACACCTGGGTGAATATAAAATATATCTGCAGGACATCGGGACGTGCACGAGGGTGATCACAGGAGTTCAGGAGCACTTGTCACGGAAGCAGGCCTGTCCTGTCCCACAGAACTGTCTCAAGAGTGATAACAAGTGTGGGTTCTGGGGGGGAGACATAGTACATTTAGCCCTCCTGATAAGATACATATACGTTATTTTGAGGCCCTGGCACATCTGCTGTCCCTGAGAAGACATCCGGGATGAGAGTCTGAGGAGCCAACCAGGGAGGCAACAAAGGAAAAATGAAGGATGGGACCCTGACCAGAAAGATGGCAAAGGCAGGGCTGGTTATTCCACAACATCCAATAAACAAATAACATTTCCAGTAATACCCATCCAGTTTGTCAAGAGTCTTCGAACCTCGATGCCTGGTTTCTACAAGGATTTAACCGGGCAGACTTTTAGTGCTTAAACTGGAAAAAGTGATTCTAATGTGCAAATTATACTCAGTAGGGTAGGCCTGAGACATTTGAGGTGATCAAGGCTGTAGACCTGAATGGTACATTGTGAAATTTAATGTCAGATGCCATAGGTTGAATCTGTTAAACCCAATAGGTCTCTATAGGAGGATTCTTATTACAGTGTACTGAAGCCTGTAGATAATGATATTCTAACATGGATTCCTGTAGATTATCTTTTTAGGCAAGGAGTTTGGTTACCACCTTTGACAAATGCTGTTTTTTTATTTTCATTGGTATTTAGGGCTGGTTTGACAACACAGCTGTCAGACCCCGTTTGAGGGCCACAGTTCAAGCAGTGACTACTGGGACTCAGCTGTGGGGCCTGGGAAAATTTGCCTTTTCCTGTTCCGTGGTCCATCTTACCATGGGTCTGAAAACTGGGCTACGTACAACCCCTCGGGCACTTGAATCACAGTTTTGGCAATGGTGAGCAGTCACTGGCTTGTCATAGAGGTTAGTGTTTAGGTAACTCTGGCTCAACACTCAATAACACTCAACAGCGTAAAAATATTGACTGTCCGGACTAGTGCTTATCTTTATATATTGCACACGACAAAAGTTCAGGTACAGTTGAATCTCTGGTGCAGGGACACTAACCTTAGGGCTGAGATGCCCCTCTGCTTCTCCCTCCACCACCTCACTCTCTCTTAGTGTTAGGGTACTATGGTTTGGGTCACAGGCACAGGTGCAGTGCTCTCATCCAAATCTCTGAGGCAGAATGTTCACTCACTCTCTCAGACATGATATCTCATCAATAGACCTACAAGCATTTCAGTCTTTACCTTCCATCCATCGCTGGACATCCGTGATGGCTACATGTGCACCAGCCTTCTGCTCTGGTCCTGGGAGAAGACACAGGGCCACATGGAAGAGTCCAGAGGCGGTGGCAGGAGTGTTTTTTTCCTTGGATAGGTGGTCCTATTCTGGGCATACCATGACTCCGCTGAAACACAACACAGAAAACTCCCACACCATATTAGAAAAGTAGAGTAATATTTATATTTAATAAATACAACAAGCCCAAAACAAAAAAAATCCAATCAGTAGAACCGGAGATACTTACTTACTTACTGGTGCCTATTATCCCTCCAGGGGGATAGGCTATAAACCACCGCTCTCTAGACATCTCTGTCTCGAATTTTTCTTTCAATGTGACTTCAGGTGTAACCCATCTCCTTGCAGTCGGGTAAGAGGTCTCAGCTCCAGGTGCTTGCTTGCCTTCTTCTTTTTCTTTTCCCCTTGTGGGTTCCAGGTCAGGGCTTGCCTGGTGGTGTTTGATGCAGGCTTGAGGAGAGTGTGACCTGTCCAGCCCCAGCATTTGTTCATGATTTCTTTATGAGCAGGGAGTTGGAAGGTTTGCTGCTATAGGATGTTGTTGCTGATGGTGTGCAGCCAGCGGATTTGGTGGATTTTACTCAGACAGATGTTGATGAAGGTCTTGACTTTGTTGGTGGTGGTCACTATTGTCCTCCAAGTTTCCGCTCCATACAGAAGGACCGATTTTACGTTAGTGTTTTAAAAACCCTGATTTTGCTTTGCAGCATTAGGCCCTTGGAGCGCCAGATCTTCTGTAGCTGAATGAAGGCAGTCCTTGCTTTGCTGATTCTTGCCTTGATGTCGGTGTCTGTGCAACCCTGCTTGTTTATGACACTGCCTAGGTAGGTGAAGGCCTCAACCTCTTCCAGTGCATTGCCTGCAAGATTGACTGTAGTTGTGCTGGCTGTGTTAACCTTCAGGATCTTGGTTTTTCCCCTGTGGATTTTGAGGCCAAGTTGTGCTGAAGTGGCTGCCACTTTGGGGGTCTTCTCTTGCATATGCAGATGGGTATAGGAGATTAGAGCCAGGTCGTCTGCAAAGTCCAGGTCTGTGAGCTGCATCCAAGTTGTCCACTTGATCCCATTTCTTCTTCTTGCTGTGGATATATTCATGATCAGGAAGAGAAATGGCGAGAGCTAACAAACCTGGCAGACTCCGGCCCTTGCTTCGAAGGCTTCCGTGAGTTGTCTTCCATCGATTATCTTGCACGTCATTCCCTCATAAGAGTTCCCGATGGTTCTTATGAGTTTATCTGATACACCATAGTAGCAGAGGAGTTTCCAAAGGGTCTTTCTGTCCATGCTATTGAATACCATCTCATAGTCGATGAAGTTGGCATGGGGGGAGTTCCATTCTATGGACTACTCAATGACGATGCACAGTGTTGCTATCTGGTATCTGCAGGATTTATATTTGTGGAAGCTAGGTTGCTGGTCTCTCAGCTGAGGGTTGATTTGTTCCTTCATTCTGTTCTGGATGACTTTGTTGAACACTTTGCCTGGAATTATCCCTCTGTAGTTTGAGCAGTTACTCAGGTCACCTTTCTTGGGGATATTGATTAGATATCCCTCCTTCCAGTCTGATGGCACCTTTTCCTCTTACCATATCCTTCCAAACATGGGTTAGAGCATGTCTACTGATGTTTCAATGTCTGCCTTCAGTGCCTCTGTAGAAATGTTGTCAAGTCCTGCTGCTTTCCCATTTCTCAGATGGTTGATCATTTGCTTTATTTTTCCCTTGGTTGTTCACCTGCACTCAATTAGCAAGTCCTATTAGCTGGCTGTATGTGGAGACGGCGGCACAGACTGGATCAGCAGTTCTTCAAAGTGCTCCACCCATCTTCCTTGTTGACCTTCGTAACCCATTATTGTCTTTGTCTTTAACAGGTCTTTCTGGGTTGTCATATCTCACGGAGGGATTCCTTGTTATGTTGTAGAGTTTTTTCAAGTTTCCATGGCTTGCTGCTTCCTGGGTTTCTGTGGCAAGACCATCGATGAATCGTCTCGTACACTTCTTTTTGCTTCCTTGTTGGTTTTGGTGTTTTTGCTTTGAGGTTTTTCTTTTTCTGCTCTTGTTTGGCTGGTGTTGCCTGCAGCTTTGTTTTCCTTTCCTTCTAGGATTTTGCAGAGTTTCAGTGGCGATCCAGTTTCCATTCTGGTATTTCTAGGGATCCAATTCCTCCTGGTTGGTTGAGATTACTGATTCTTTGATCTTCTCCCACTGACTTTCTACTGGGTCTCTGTCATACTCTAGTTCTAACAGGACTTGAAAGGTGTTCCTGAGTGTGACTGAGTATTCACTCTGTTTCTAAAAAACTTTGAGGAGGGTGGTGTTGCTGGCGTTGGTTTGTCGGTTCCACCCATGTTTTCTTCAGCTTTAGCTTTAGCCTTGCCACGACAAGGTGATGCTTTGACACCACATCCACTGTTCTCATCACTTTCACATCCTGCAGGATCTCCTGAACTTCTTGGTAATTCAGACATGGTCGATCTGATTCCCTGTTGAATGTCCTGATGACACTCTCATTGCCTTGTGTCTTCTTTTGGGTGAGAATACACCACCGTCCATTGCCGCAATGTTCAAGGCACAGAGATCTGCAAGCCTTTCACCATTCTCATTCATGACAGTAAGGTCATGGTTGCCCATGAATTCTTCGTACCCAGTGTTGTTGCTTTCAATCTTGGCATTGATGTTCCTCATCAGTATGGTGATGTCTTTCTCAAGGCATTTCTCCAGGATGGACTGGAGTCTGTACAAAAACAATTTTTGTCCTCTTCTTTGCTGTCATTTGTATTTGCATAACCCCCCTCCTCAAGCAGCTGGGCATGGGACTGGTCATGGCGGAGTTTAGACGAATGGAGTAAGCCTTAAAAATAAAACAAGACCAAAACAACAAACATCTAATTAATAGAACCGGAGATATAGACGTTTAAAGATTTCAGTGAATATAGTGCCAAAAAGCACAAAGCACCAACTGTGGTTATCTAGTTGCTTCAGACCAGGACAAAATCACAAGTCCAGGCAGACTGTGATGGAGTGTGAGTCAGCTACAGGGATCCAGTTAGGCCTGCTGAACAAGAGCACTTTAAATCCTGGTTGCAGAGTGTTGCATGATCCAGCATCAAGGATGCGTTTCCTGCGAGGCAAAGCAAGGTCCTGGTCAGAGTTGCATCATGCTTCATCAGTTCCAGGGGAGCTGCGATGCTGCAATGAGAGGTCCTGCATCATTGTCGAGAAGGCTGTTGATGAGGGGGCTTGGGATGCGAAGTCCTGCATTGAGGATGCATCGTGCAGGGGCTGGTTCTGAAGTTACAAGGCTTGCAGTGCGAAGTCTTGCGTCATCCTCAAGGCTGCTCATCGATGAGGGGCTTGCAATGTGAGGGCCTGCACTGGGGGTGCGTCAGCAGTAGCGGTTCCCATGAGGCGGCAGGCAATGAGAAGTACTTGTGCCGGGAAAATCCACATAGCAGAGGTGATGCGTCAGTTCTTCTCGGGATTGCGCTGCGCAACAGAGGATGTGCCTCAGTTCTGCTGGATCCACCGATAGGCTTGCAGAGCATCTTCATGCCCACTTCCAAAGGTCAGGAATGAGGTGGCACCACTTGACAGGGTAGAACTCACAGTTACAGAGTCCAGGTGCTGGTCACAAGCGACTAGCCCCTGGAATCACTCTGGTGATCCTGGGTACAGGTTGCAGGTCCATTCCTTTTGACCCAGGTAAAGGAGTAGCAGGGCAGTAGGCCAGCCAGCACAGCAGGACAGTAGTCTTCCAGTACAGCACTCCAGCAGAGTGACAGTCCTTTCAGCAGCACATCAGTCCTTCCTCCTGGCAGAGAAGCTTCTAAAGGATTCCCTTTGAAGGGCTCAGGTTTCCTCCCTCTGTTGCCCTGACTCCAGACTAACTACAGGGGTATGCAATCTTTTGTGTAAAGGCAGGACACAGCCTATTCAAGTATAACTGGACTGTGCCCAGCCATGCCCTACCATCCTGCCAGTGAATGCCCATCCAGGCACACCTAAACTGTCTATTGTGTGTGGCTGTCTGGGGAGAATATACAAAGACCACCTGCCAATTAAGCCTAGTCATGTGACCCAGAGACAGGCTACAAGCACTAAAGGGCTAAGGAAGAAAAATGTCAACTTTCTGAAAGTCCCATTTTCAAAATTGTAATTCGAAATTAAATTCGACTTTATCATAAAAGAGATTTCTCATTACAATTCCAAAGACATCAAACAGGAACCATTTACCTGTTCTCATTTGGAAGTTATCCTTAATAAATTTAATAAGGTAATCCTAATATTATTGTATGGGAGAGGTAGGCCTTGCAATAGTGAATAAGAAATTGAGGAGTTTTCCACTATCAGGACATGTACAACTTAAAAGTACATGTTCTACTTTTGAAATACATTACACCCTGCTCTATGGGCTGTTTAGGGCCTGATCTAGGGGTGACCTATGTATTAAAAAGGAAGATTTAGGCCTGGCAAAAGGCTGATTTTGCCAAGTTGAAATGGCAATTTAAAACTGCATGCACAGGCTGCAATGTCAGGCCTGAGATAGGTTTGCAAGGTTACTTGAGTGGGCAGCCCAACAAGTGCTGTACAGGCACTGGGGACACGTGGTTCCACTTTACTAAAGACTTGTAAGTACATTAAATATGCCAATTGGAGATAAGCCAATGTTACCATGTTTTAAAAAGTGAGCACATGCACCTTAGCACTGATTAGCAGTTGTAAAGTGCAAAGACTCCTAAGGCCAAAAAATCAAGATCAGAAAAATATGGAGTCCGGAGGCAAAAGGTTGGGGGAAGATCACCCTAAGACTAACAGGTCTAACACTCAGCCTTTGTCTAGAGTAATGCTCATCACAGCAGTCGTCTCAAGAATTAAGATCCTACTACAGGCGCATAAAGATATTTGAGAAGCCGTCATCCAGCCACTGTGAGAAAGTCATCATTGTGGCTTGATCATCCTCATTTGTTGACTGATTCTGGTGTTTACTGGCTCTGATTGTGTCCTGGGCTCTGTTAACCAGGCCCAGGGCCAGTGCTCTGTGTAAATGGTATATGGTAAATGGTGAGTCGGCTTTTCTCTTCTCCGATGATGCAGTGGCAGGTCTAAACTGTTTTACGAAGAAGACCAGTGGATTTCGAAGAAGGTGCTCGCTGTCCCGGAGCTGTAAATGCGCTGGAGAGCTTTTTCGCTTGGAGGCTGGAGAGACCACGGAGGCTTATCTCTCCATTATCTTGTTGGTGGCGAGCCGCGGTGTCTGAGCGTCTGGCCGATGATGGCCTCGAAGGGGGTTTCACAAGCTCAGCGTGGCAAAGGTACTGTGTCGATGGCCGGGACTCCTGTCAAAACTAGAAACGCTACGGCTACGGCTGTGGCAGGAGCAAAGACAACAAGCAAGCAAACTCTTAAGAGTGCCAGCTCTATGGCCCGCAAGGGTTCGCTAACGCAGACCCCTTCAGCCCTGGACACGGACTCTAATGTAGCACCGCTTGGGAGCTCAGCAAGGATACAGGCAAGCATCCAAAGTATATCTGCAATTGTACCTGCAATCTTTTCACGGGTTCCGAGGAAAGGACCGGCTTCTGAGCTAGCGGTCGCACCTGTGGAAGGCAGCAGCAGAGCGAGTAGTGAGGTGGAGGCTGACTCGGACGGCGCTGTTGGTGAGTCCACTGTTCTCCCTCTGGCTCGGTTGATCTCTGTGCCTGCTGAGGGTCCCCAGGCTCCGGATGAGGTTTTGGATTCGGGTTCGGATCTCCCGCGCACTGAAATTGCTCTGGAAAGCCTCAGCGAGCATTTGCTTAAACAATGCATTGTGGGAACTATAGGCCTTCTTGATAAACCTATTGAGCCACGGGAGCCACAGACTGTATCGGGACTATCCCTGCAAGAGCCGATGTTTCTAACAGTTATGAGAGCAGCGGAGCATAATATTGATGTGGGCATAAACAGGGCGGCTGGTAGGGTACATGAGAACTCGGAGGCCCCCAATAATTTGGATATCCCTGATAAAGTCTCTAATACTGATGACTTTTTTTCACTGTCTGAGCACTCTTCTGTCGAGAGCCTAGCTAAAGAATGGCTGGAAGACTCTAATCCAGATGATGATGAAGGGAACTCAGATATATCGGGCTTTGCTACGACTGAGAAAAGGGATGTGCGCAATAAGAGCAGTCTTATGGTGGTCAGACAACAGGGATCTGACGCCTCACTGTCATGGAACTATCAGAACTCTCCAAATAAAGATACTCTTTCTACTAACATGGTCGGGACTATTCCTGCAGAGAAAGATCCAAGCTTGGGGGAGATTACACTTACCACCATCTATGATCTTATAATGGCTCATAGAGCTGAAACTCAGGCAGAGAGCAATCGGTCTCAGAGTGCATGCAAGCGGCTACAAAATGCAATACGAAGAATATCTAAGTCTTGTGCTGATATTGTAACACGGGTGTTTGAGACCGAAGCTAGGATCTCAAATTTAGAAGACGACTTAGTAGCACAGAAAGAAGTAACAGCGTCATTGCGGTCCCAGAGAGATGATATGCAATGGAAATTAATTTATTTAGAGAATAGGGCTAGACGCAATAATCTCCGCATTTTAGGGGTCCCGGAGGGAAATGAAGGTTCTGATGTAAGGAAGTTTGTTATCGAGTTATTGAGTGAGGCTTTTCCAGGACTGGGTGAGTGGGATAGGCAAAAGGAGGTGTTGAGGGCACATCGTTTCCCACTTATTCAAAAGAAGGGAAGGGGGCAGAAAGAGGCTTTACCACGTGCTTTTCTTATCTCATTTAATAATTTTCTAGCGAGAGAGGCTCTATATGACCTGGCACGCCCTAAAAAAAAAGCCCATGGGAAGGGTTGCAAATTTTTTGTAAGACCGGATTTCTGCCAGGCCACGGTCGAGACCCGCTGGAGAATGCGTCAGCTGATCCCACAATTCCAGGCTAAGGGGGCACAAATCTTGCTTCAAAATCCGGCTAGGTTAAAAGTAATTTTTAAAGGTCATACACAGGTCTTTTTTTCTGAAGTAAAAGCTAATGAATTTCTACAAACCATGTGCACCTAATGGTGTTCCCAATTGTGGGGTTTCAAGGTTTAATCTTAATTCCTTGGCATTTTGTTATTTCTGGTTTCCTCTAGTTAGGTATGACCTTTTTCTCTATTGAGGCTTGCACTGCATCAGGGAGGAGGTTCATGGGAGAGATCGACTCTACATCAAAGGGGGCATATGTCCCTAAGCTCCATGGGCTGGGTGGAGGGGGTGAGGGTGTGGGGGGATTGAGGGGGGGTGATGCAGAGGGGTGGGGAGGTAGGGGGTGGTATTGGTGAAGGGGGTGCGAAAAAGAAAAATCCAACTACAAACTTTAGCATTTTTGAACGCTACAACCATCGGACATTTCTAAACCCAGCTATATGTGTTTTCTGATCCTTCCTTACTCTTTCTTTTTTCCTTGATTTTTTTTTCTCTCTTTTTTCTCGTGTGCAGACCACAAATGTATTAGTTCCTTGTCTAGGATTATTCACCTGTGCTTCTATATATTTTTATGTTCTAATGGCTAGGGGTATAAAAAATGTATATTACTAAATGAGGAAATTAACTTTTTTTACCCTCAATATTTCTGGGCTAAATAATACCAATAAGCGTAAGGTTCTAGCGGGGCTAATGAAGTCGCAAGGTTGGGATTTAGTGTGCCTTCAGGAGACTCATATATCATGGGCTCATAGAGCATGGTTGGGTATGCTTGGGATGGAACTATTGGGCTGTTCACGACAATCAACCAATACTAGGGGGGTTGCCATATTGTCAAAAAAGGGTATATTGGAATGTAAAAGGAAAAGGGAGGATCCGTGGGGAAGATGGGTGATTGTGGAGCTGAGGATCAATGGGGAGGGTTTTACAGTTTGTAGTCTATATGGGTCAAACCTGGATGATGCCGAAGTGATAGATTCAATCAACAACGAATTAGCATTATGGCCACAACCTTTAGTAGTATGTGGAGACTTAAATATACATCTAGAGGCCGAGTTTAATGCTGATACAGGCCAGACCTATGTGGGGCGAAAACCCAGGGTTTTTAAAAGTTTACAGGGATTAATGCAGGATCAGGGATTATGTGATGTTTGGGCGAGATTAGGACCCAATCATCCCGGGCATACATATTGTTCGGCACCCCATAGCAAGATGGTACGCCTAGATTATTTTCTGGTTTCACATTCTATATTGGTAAGATCCTCCGTTAAAAAGTTACCAAGAATAATATCGGATCATAATCCTCTTATTCTGGAAATTTCTGGTACTGATTCTCCGTCTTGGATCAGGACTATTATACCCATATTGAAGAGTGGATTAAAATGTTTTTTTCGATTAACAAGGGATCAGCCTCTGAGCCCATAGTTTGGGACACTTTTAAAGCTGGGATTTGTGGCGAAACGTTGAGTTTTGCGGCGCAAAAAAGGAAAAAAGATAAAGATAAACTTGACAGAAGCTTGGCTATTCTGTCAGAAGTGGAGAAAGAGTTGACATATAAAATTAAACATAAACTAGATCTAGCAGAATGCCAGGCAAGGCTTGCAGCTAAACGATCAATGATCTAGCAGCACCTCTCAGAGGAAGTGGCCTTAAAATTCGAGATATACAAGAGAGAGTGCTATGAATTTGGGGAGCAAACTGGTAGGATTTTAGCTAATAGATTACGTCAGAGGGAGTCTCAGAATAAGATTTAAAAAATTAAAGATTTGCATGATAAGATGCAGACCTCTCCATTAAGTATAAGGCAGGCATTTAGGGAATTTTATCAAAGGCTTTATACGAGCGATAAGACTGCGATAGCGGAAGGATATTTAGCGGGGACCGAAAGTCCGGTTCTATCAGATAGCAATAAGGATTATCTAGCTTCTGTAATTACTTGGGAAGAAGTGGAGTTGGCGCTTCTGTCTCTCTCACGAGAGAAGGCAATGGGTCCAGATAAAGTTCCTCTCGAATTTTATATAACATTCCGCAATGTTCTAATAATGGAATTGCTCTCTATAATACAGGGTGCATATGACGGAACGCCACCAAATTCATGGTCAAAGACCACAATTGTGGTATTTAAGAAAAAGGGCAAGGATGCCATGGAACTCTCGTCTTATCGTCCTATCTCTTTAATAAATGCGGATAGTAAGATCTTTTCTAAAATTCTAGCTATTAGGTTGGGGAAAGTTATTACTCGGCTAGTATCCCTGAGGCAGCATGGTTTTATAGGTGGACGAAGCACTACGGATCATATTAGATGGGTTATAGCACTATTCGATTGGGCTCAGGCGACGAAATCCCGAATGGGATTGGCCCTCCTAGATGCCGAAAAGGCATTTGACAGGGTCTCGTGGGATTTCCTATGGTCAGTACTTGCCTGGAAGGGCTTTCCGTCGACCTTTATAAAAGCTATACAGGCTTTGTATAAGAACGCATCGGCCACTATTAGGATTCTGGGTGGAGAGTCGGAGGAAATTGTAGTGAACAGGGGGACCCGGCAGGGGTGCCCCTGCTCACCCCTCCTCTTTGCCCTGTACCTGGAACCCTTAATTGTTAAATTTGAGACAGACCCTCTGATATCCCCTGTAGCCTCCCCGATAGAATCTCCCAAAGTCCTGGCATTTGCTGATGATTTGGCAATAATATCCTCTGATATCAAAAGCGCTTTGATTAGAATTGAAATTATTACTAACTCATTTGGTGCTGTCTCAGGGTATAAGCTAAATTTGGGTAAGACTCAAGTCCTTCATTCTGAGGTGGGTCTTCCTCAACAGCTTGTAACTGTTCCTGAGGCAGTTTATTTGGGTATTCGTATTACTCCGGACGTTCAGAAGATACCAGAGGCTAATATAGACCCGATTGTGGACTCCTCGAACAAACTCTTAGAAAAATGTAACCGTTTACATCTATCACTTTATGGCTCATCCAATGTGCTGAAAATGGCAATACTTCCTAAGTTTTTATAACTATTTCGTGCTATACCTCTGGTATTTACCAACGCTGTATTCATCAAGATAGAAAGAATGTGTGCACGCTTTATGTGGGGATATAAGACAACTAGGAAGGCGATAAAGTGGCTTAATCTACCTAGAGTACGAGGTGGCTGGGATGTGCCGAATTTTAGGTATTATTATTGGGCTTCCCTACTCCAATCAATCAATCAATCAATCAAAGCATTTATATAGTGCACTACTCACCCAGAGGGTCTCAAGGCGCTGGGGGAGGGGGGTCCGCTACTGCTCGAACAGCCAGGTCTTGAGTTGCTTCCTGAAGGCGAGGTGGTCCTGGGTCAGGCGGAGGTGGGTCGGGAGGGATTTCCATGTCTTGGCGGCGAGGTAGGAGAAGGACCGTCCCCCTGTGGTGGCTCTTCGGATGCGAGGGACGGCGGCGAGGGCGTGGCCGGTCGATCGAACCTGGCGTTTGGGAGCGTAGGAGTTGAGGCGGCTGTTGAGTTATCCTGGGCCTTGGTTGTGTAGGGCTTTGTGTGCGTGGGTGAGGAGTCGGAAGGTGATTCTCTTGTTGACCGGGAGCCAGTGCAGGTCTCTCAGGTGTCCGGAGATGTGGCTGCGACGGGGGATGTCCAGGATGAGTCGTGCTGAGGCGTTCTGGATTCGCTGGAGTCTCTTCTGGAGTTTGGCGGTGGTTCCGGCGTAGAGGGAGTTGCCGTAGTCCAGACGGCTGGTGACGAGGGCCTGGGTGACCGTCTTCCTGGTCTCGATGGGGATCCACCGGAAGATCTTACGTAGCATGCGCAGGATGTTGAAGCACGACGAGGAGACGGCGTTGACTTGTCTGGTTATGGAGAGGGAGGAGTCCAGGATGAAGCCCAGTTTGCGTGCGTGGTCTGTTGGTTTGGGTGCGCTGCCTAGGGCGGGGGGCCACCAGGAGTCGTCCCAGGCGGAGGGTGAGGATCCCAGGATGAGGACTTCCGTCTTGTCCGAGTTCAGTTTCAGGCGGCTGTTCTTCATCCATTCGGCTACTTCTTTCATCCCAGCTCTGGCGGTGGCGGGGTCGTTGGTGAGGGAGAGAATCAGCTGGGTGTCGTCGGCGTAGGAGATGATGTTGAGGTTGTGCTGGCATGCGATGTCTGCGAGGGGGCTCATGTAGACGTTGAAGAGGGTTGGACTGAGCGAGGAGCCTTGAGGAACGCCGCAGATGACTTCGGTGGCTTCAGATCTGAACGGGGGGAGGCGGACTCTCTGTGTCCTTCCGGCGAGGAAGGAGATGATCCACTCCAGTGCCTTCTCCTGGATTCCGACGTTGCTGAGTCGCTGCACTAGTGTACGGTGGCAGACAGTGTCGAAGGCCGCGGAGAGGTCTAGGAGGATGAGGGCTGCTATTTCTCCGTTGTCAAGCAGTGCTCGGATGTCATCGGTGGCTGCGATCAGGGCGGTCTCGGTGCTGCGGTTGGCCCGGAAGCCAGACTGCGAGAGGTCGAGGGAGCCGTTCGTCTCGAGGAAGGCGGCCAGCTGCTTGTTGACGGTCTTCTCGATGACTTTTGCAGGAAACGGGAGCAGCGAGATGGGGCGGTAGTTCTTGAGGTCGGTGGGGTCGGCTGATGGCTTCTTTAGTAGAGCGCTGAGTTCGGCGTGCTTTCAGCTCTCCGGGAAGGTAGCGGTGTCGAAGGAGGTGTTGATGATGTCCCGCAGGTGGGGTGCGATGACAGCGTCGGCCTTGTTGAAGACGTGGTGAGGGCAGGGGTCGGTAGGAGATCCGGAGTGGATGGAGTTCATCGTGCGGACGGTGTCTTCGGTGCTGATCGGGGTCCAGGTGCGGAGGGTGGTGGTGGGGGGCGGTGGTTCGGTCGTGGCGTGCGTCGGTTGAGTGCTGAAGCTGTTGTGTATGTCCGCGATCTTGTTGTGGAAGTAGGAGGCAAGGGAGTTGCAGAGGTCTTGCGAAGGGGTGATGTCGTAGTTTCCGGCGTTGGGGTTGGAGAGCTCTTTAACGATGTTGAAGAGTTCCTTGCTGTTGTGTGCGTTGTCCAGTCGTTCCTTGAATGCGGTTTTCTTGGTGGCGTGGATGAGTTGGTGGTGCTTTCGGGTGGCGAGCTTGAGGGCAGTCATGTTGTCCGGTGTTGGGTCTCTGCACCATGTTCTCTCGAGGGCTCGGCAGTTCTTCTTGGAGCTCTTGAGTTCGTCGGTGAACCATGGGGCTTTCTTGCTGCCGGGTCTGCTAGGCGGGGTCTTCAGAGGGGCGAGGTTGTCTGCGCAGTTGCTGATCCACTTCGCGAGGTTGGTGGCCGCCTGGCTTGGATTCGTTGCGCTGGTGGGAGGGTTCATGCTCAGGGAGGTCGCGAGCTGGTCGGCTGTGATCTTGTTCCAGCTTCTGCGTGCAACCTGTTGCTGGTGGTGGTGAATCGTGGTCCTTCTGAAGCTGAAGTGGATGCAGCTGTGGTCCGTCCAGTGGAGTCCGGTGGCGTGGCTGAAGGCGATGTCCTTGCTGGATGAGAAGACGGGGTCGAGTGTGTGCCTGGCGTAGTGGGTGGGGGTGGTGACCAGCTGCTTGAGTCCCAGGTTTGCGAGGTTGTCCAGGGTGGTGGTGTTGCGGTCGTTGTTGTTCTCCAGGTGGAAGTTGAGGTCCCCGAGGAGGATGTAGTCAGCGGAGAGGAGGGCGTGCGGGTTGATGAAGTCGGCGATGTCTTCGCTGAATTGTGTGCGTGGTCCCGGTGTTCTGTAGATGAGGGTGCCTCTGAGGGTGGTCTTGGGGTTGATGTGGACCTGGAAGTGCAGGTGCTCGGCGGGTGCGAGGGTGTCGTCGGTGTTGGTCGTGATGCGGATGGTGTTCCTGTGGATGATGGTGATGCCTCCTCCGGTCTGGTTGATGCGGTCCCTTCGGATGATCTTGTAGCCGTCTGGGATGGCGATGGCGATGTCGGGCGCTGAAGAGGCGTTCATCCAGGTTTCCGTGAGGAAGGCGACGTCTGGTGAGGTTGTGTCGAGCAGGTTCCAGAGCTCGATGGCGTGTCTGTGGACGGAGCCGGTGTTGAGCAGGATGCATTTCAGGTGGCTGCTGCTGTTGCTCATCTTGGTCTTGGTTGGTGCAGGTGTAGTGCAGGTGAACTTGCAGGAGTTGCAGCAGAAGGGTCCGTGGGTGCGTCTCGGGGTGGCTCGGTAGCATCCTGGGATTCGGCCGGCGTTGAGTGCGTTGAGGGTGGCGGCGTCGTACGTCCGGCGGGTGGGCTGGTGTCTGCGGGGGCCAGGGGTCCTGGCGCTGGGCGCGGGCCAGGCGCGGACGGGCGCAGACGGGCTTACCTTTGGCGCACCTTCGGTGCTCAGTCGGCGCTCCCGCTGCGCGCGTCCGCTGCGCGGTCGCTCTGGGGGCGTCATAAGAAGGGGGACGAGAGGGCGGGTCAGCTGGGCGGCGGGAGCGGCTCAGCCAATGGGCCGGTGGTGGGCGGGGCTTGTGGCGAGCTGCGGCGGGAAACTGGCGAGCGGGCGGCTCTGCGGCAAGGCTGGCAGGCAGGAACAGGAGGCGGCAGGAGGAGCAAGGGGGTGACCCGGCCTGGTGAGAGGCGCAGCATTTTGGAGATCTAATAGTTGGTGAAGAAGCAATGTATGACCCTGCCCACACTCCGTCAATCTATAAGATGATTTTAAGTAATAATGCCAGATACCTCTTAGTAAAGATTCTAGAGCCGAGTTACTACAAAAGGACTCGGTTTACGGTTCTGGAGGCTGCCTTTTTGATTTGGAAAAAGGTACGCATCATGTATAAGATCTAAAAAATATCATTCCTGACTCCTTTTGAATCTATAGGGCTACTGCCTAGTATCTTTCAAGATACTGTTTCTCGTAGGTGGGGGATGTCGGGCATTCGGGTTATCGGGAATTTATATGAATCTGGGCAGCTTCTGTCTTTTGCTCAGCTTCAGGATAAATTTGATTTGCGTAGGGGCGATTTTTTCAAATTTCTTCAGGTACATAGCTTTTTGGATAATGCCCGGTCGAAAGGAATCTTTCAGGAAGGGCGAAATAACTTGATAAAAATGATTGCAGCCAAGTGTAAAATTGGTCAGTTATATCGATGCTTAATCTCTGTTCAATTAGACGATTTAGATGTGCAGCAGGAAAATTGGAAACGTAGACTTTGCGCTGTTCTGATTGACATACAGTCGATGCTGGAAATGGCTAATTCAGTGTTATTTGCGGAGAGTTTGAGAAGCCAATTTTATATGTCTGTTTTTAATCTTTACTATACACCCTCAAAAATTGCTAAATGGAAGACGGGAAGGGGGGACAAGTGTCCCAGATGTAAGCTTTATGCCGCTGACTCAGTACATATGTTCTATGCTTGTCCTCTGCTTACTGTATTTCTATTTGAGGTTCAACATTTTCTTAACTCCTCTTTGGGTATAACATGCAAATTGACTGTCGAAGTTGTACTGTTTGGAATGTCATCAAGCAATGGTAATGGTGGGGGGTATGCTCCGGAGTCTTGCTTTCTATTTATTTGTATGTCTATTGTCAGACTATGTATTACATCAAAATGGATAGATCCCGATCCCCCCATGTTCTGGGAGTGGAGAACCAGGATTCTTGCTATATACCATTTAGAAACTGCTTTGTATAGGCTTAAACGACCTAGGAAAAAAAGATTTGGTCAACAAACTTGGGACTTTATCAAAAAATGGCTTTTATTTCTCCTTTTTTGCTGGAAACTCTAATTCTATCATTTTATATGTATGCGATGTCTTTTTTATGTCTGAAAATGTTTTGTTGTGTTCTACCATCTCTGTATTCTGAGGAATAAAATAAAAAACATAAAAAATCTTTTTTTTTTTAAAAATGAAAACCTACCTGTAAGCCTCTAGTATACGGTAGGCATTGTAGGGTTAGAGGTCCAGCAGATTTAATGCACCTAAGTGTGCACTGCTGTCATTTTAAAAGGCAGCCCTGCTTTGCAGTATTAAACTACCTTATTTGTACATATGTCACCCCTATGTTCTCCCCTAGGTGACCCTGTGGTAGGGTGCCGTGCAACTATAAGGAGAGACATTATAAAAGATGTTGATATGCCCTGGTGAGGGACAAACTGCCAATTTAATTTTCCTCATTGTAGTACATTAGCTCCATATGCTAACATGGGAAGGGTTTATCAAACTTTAATAAAGTCTAACTATTGACAGGAGTGAGCTATAATGATACTTTGAAGTGCCTAAATAATAGTTCCAACAAATTCAACAACTTGCCAAGGTTAGATTTATTATAACTATGACAGAAAATAAGTTATAGAACTTGCTTTTCTGATGAGCCTAAATCCAGCTCCAGAGTAGCCTCTGTCATTGACAGGCTGAGCCAAGCTGCTCTAATGAGGTGTGAAGTGGCCTGAAAGGGAACAAAGATTCATCTGGTGGGAGGAGATCTGCAAGCTGCAGACTAAAAGGCAGGAAGGGGACTGGGTAGCAAAATTACTTTTCAAAGAGGGAAAGTCACTTAGTACTGGACACAGACCCACCACTACTTCCTTCACCCCCAGCCCGATGGGAACTCCTGTAATTGAATTAGCAGAGGGACTGGAAGAGGAGTGTTAGGGAAAACTAGTCACATCTGTAGGTAGTGTTAGTCAGACCTTAAACTACAGGAGAGATTTTCTCAATTTTGGTTTTAAAGAACATTGCTTTCTGTGATAAGAATTTGCCACACTTCAGGGGAAGTGGTCATCATTGAGGGTGGCACCCTACACTAATTTGGTCAGGGCTGCCCCGTGCTTGCTAGCCCGGAACCTTGGATAAATATGGGAGAGCTGCTCAACAACTCAGATCCCTGCCTGAAAAAAACAGGAAGAAGGACTGCTTTGCTAAAACCCCTGGCCTGCACCGAGAGGACTGCACTCTGAATGACTGCACCTGCTTTACACTTGGGAACTACAGCAAAAGAAGGACCTTGCCTTGCACTAAGAGTTTAAGGATGGACGCCCTGAAAGCAAAGGGTTAAAAGAACTCCACCTGCATCATCTCCACCAAGAAGAAACTAGCTGACCACCTTCAGCTGGAGTTTAAAGGATTTGGTGGGGGCATTATGGGAACTGTAGTATCAGCTCTCCAAGGCGCAACTCAAAGTTTCTGGTACCTTGGCTCATGCCATGGACCAATCAGGAACCCAAAAGAACTTTCTGGAGGCATCTTCAGAAGTTTGAGATCATTCGTAGCATTTTGACCAAAATTCTCCATAAGATCACCGACCCCTCGTCAAGAGTTAAGCCAGCGATGTTGAACCGCGACCCGGCCTTAAATTCAGGTTTACCTCGCTGAAGGTCCAGAGCTTTTCATCATCAATGAGACTTGCAGGAATCGACAGAGGCATCCCACTGAAGCAAGCCACCATCATCAAACCCCAACCTGGCCTGCCTAGGAGACCAGCTTGACGTCAAAAGAAAAAGCTTAAAAAAAGCGACTTAGGGGCTAATCACGAGTCGCAGGGGCGGCTGCAGCAGTCTTCCAACCGCCCTAGTATAACTAAGGTGGTCATGCTGCCCTGGGACCACTTCAACAGATAGGGAACAGAAATCCCTGGCGGTGGCGTGGCGGTCTTGAGGCCGCAGTAAGCTTGGCGGGACTGCTGCGGTCCTACAAAGCATATTATGAGTTTCCTCTCCAACACAGTTTTCATGGCGGTACCTCCGCCATGAAAACCGTAGCCCCCTGTTGCCCTTGGGCCTGGGGATTCATGCAGGGGGGCACATGTTGTACCTTTCTGTGTGCATGCACCCCAGTACCTGCACGGCATGGACTGCAGCAGTCCCACCAAGCATATTACGAGTTTCCTCTCTGCCGCGGTTTTCATGGCAGTTCCACCGCAATGAAAACCATGGCAGAGTGAAAACATGCTGCGGTCCCACAAAGCATATTATGAGTTTCCTCTCCACCACAGTTTTCATGGTGGTACCTCCGCCATGAAAACCGTAGCCCTCTGTTGCCTCTGGGCCTGGGGATGCATGCAGGAGGGCACATGTTGTGCCCTCCTGTGTGCATGCACCCCAGTATCTGCACGGCATGGACAGCAGCAGTCCATGCCATTCTCTTACTGATTTTGACGTTCCTATTGCGGACCCTGTTTCATAGGCACCACAATTGGAACACTGAATAAACGCATGCCAGACCTGGAGAAAACTCCTAAACTGACGGCCGGTTCAACCACGGGTTTGGCGGTGCAGGAGCAGGCGGTCCAACTTCCTCACTGCCAAACTTGTAATCAAGCCCTAAGCCAAAAGGCAAAAACTTGACCGGGCTCTACCGCTCGCTCATTGTGTCCAACCCGTACTCCATCGTGGTCGGCCTGAAACTTTGACTTTATCCAGGTCTAGTGCAACCAAATGTCCCAAGTTGGCTTTTTTGGCTTTTGAGCACTAGAAAACATTTACTCTTTAAAAATTCAGATCTCCGGTTCCCTACATTGGTATTTTTGTCATTTTGGTGTCATTTTAATAATAGAAATGTTTCCTATTTTGAACAATTCATGTTGGATTCTTACTGTGTGTTGTGCCTTATTGATTTAATGTATTACTGTTTTTAAATGGCTCCTAAGTTAAGCCTGCCTGCTCGCAGCCAGCTACCAAAGGATGAGCAGGGGAATAATGTATTTATAATTAACATTTATAATTAGCATGAGGCTCTGGGCAAAAATCTAAAAAACTGGGTACCATATACTCACAGTATGGCACTCAGGGCAGGGGACATGACTGTCTCAACAGCAGAAATCTTCCAGGGTTTATGTGATCACCAGAAAAAGAGCTGTAAGAAGTAGCATCTAGGGGCTGTGGCTCCAACCACATGTTGATCTTCTCCACAAGCAGTTTATAGAAAAATAGTTGCATACGTCCACCCAAGAAGTAGTTCCATTGCTCATACCGATAGGGACACAGTTAACGCGACCCAGGTCAGTTGCAGTAGGAAGGAGCATTGCCTGGCGTAACCCCATGATCAATGCAGTAGGAAGGGATTCCACTTTGTGAGCTCTCTGATAAATATTGCAGTATGGGGGTTTAACATAAAACTGCCTGCAAAAAACACACAAAATGGCTTTGCATTATGAACCCTCTGCCTAATACAACAGTGTGGGGTTTTGCGTTGCAAACTCTACCAAACACTGTAGGGAGGGGTTTGCACTGTGAACCCTCTGACAAATGCAGTAGGAATGGGTTTCACATTGTGAACTTTGACAAATGCAAAAGGAGGAGGTTGAATGTTATTAACTCCCTGACAAATGCATTGAGAACACTGTGGTAGCTTCAATAAGAAGAACTTCCTGTTACGAACTTCTTGACAAATGCCATCAGGATGTGCTCTGCATGGTTTAAAGCTAAAAGACATTATGACACACATCTCCGGTTCAAGTCGTGCCAGAGAGGTCTCTTTTTCATTGTGTACATTTATAATTTTTTGTTTAGTATTTTGTTGTGCGTGAATTAAAGTACTTTTACTTTTTTTTCTTTTAAACCTAGAAATTGATCTATTTCAAATTATTGCATACTTTGTGGAATTCTTTAACATCTATTTAACCCCTTTAATTATTTAAATTAATTCGTTTGACTTTACTTTTTTTAAATCACAATGATGTTACTCAATTCCTGATAAAACTAAATGATGATAACTCTGATTATCAGGAATGGCTTGGATTGAGCAGGCCCCTGCTGAGGCGTGGACATGGCTGGAGTCGTATCATGCTGGCACGGCCCGGGGAGGGACGGAGGACAAGGAGCGACAGAAACCGGTCCAAGTGCGGAAATCTCAACGTATCCGCAAACGCAACAAACTCCAGAGAGCGGAGCGGGATGGACAGATGGCGGACGACAGGCGGAGGGCGCTGGCTGCGACGGCGATCATAACGGGCTCTCAAGGGGAGCAGACTTCAGTGGGCTCGGACTCTGGTGAGGAGGCCGGGCAGTCCGGCGGAGAGGTGTCGGAGGTTGACAGTTCCGGGGGGCCGACGGTCACCCCGCAGACGGCGGATGGACTATTTAACGGGTGATACGGAGGGTGGGGCCACATTTGCGAATCCGGGTCTGGCTGGGGGTCCCGATGCTCGGCGGACTTGCAGGTATGGTACTGAGACATTCCGGGGATGGTTGGTGCGGGGCGGGGGGCTTGGCCTGCCCTGGGTCGGCTCTGAATCACCCTCGAACTGCCCTTAAGGCTTTCTGTGGAGACGACCACAGAGTAGAGACGGTTTGGAGGGTTGCAGGTTTGGATGGGGGCTGATAGTGCATTATTGGGTCCTGTTCTGGGGAGTGGGTGGGGGGGAGTTTGTGGGGTTGTTTTGGTTGTGGGGATCTGTTGCGCTGCTGTAGGTGGGCCGGGGAATTTGGTGTGCTGGGGGGGTACTGGTTGCAATGGGGACATTACCTAATTTGAAATGCCTCACGTGGAATGTTCGTGGTCTCCGCTCTATGTCTAGACGATACAAGGTCCATGCCCACCTGGTGAGGCGTGGCATACAAATCGCGCTCCTGCAGGAAACTCACTTAACTAAGCAGGAACTCACTGCGCTGCAGAAGAGATGGCGTGGCCAGGTGTTTGGGACTACATGTTCGGCGTTTGCCAGGGGAGTGTTGATATGGGTGCGGGCAGGAGTCCCATTCCAGGCCGCGAATCAGCTGGTGGACCCGGAGGGTAGATTTGTGGCGGTAGGGGGGAAGCTCTATGGTCAGGAAGTAGCCTTATGCAGTATATATGCCCCCAACACGGACCAGGCCCGCTTTTTTGTTAGCTTGACGGGCTCCTTGGCGCACTTCTTGGCGGGCCCCATATTGATAGGAGGGGACTTCAACTCAATCACTGATGTGGCCCTGGACCGGTCGCATCCGCCCTTGGCTGACTCGCCGGTGCGCCGATTAGTGGCGCACAGGGCGGACTGGCAGGAGAGGTGGAGGCTGATAGATGTGTGGAGGGAGCAGCATCCGGGAGACAGGGACTATTCTTTCTTCTCCGCGTTGCACGCGCTGCACGTCAGGATAGATGCCATTTTGTGCAGCGGGGACTTGGCGCCCGTGATGGCCCACACGGAGTACCTCACTAGAACTATCTCGGACCATAACCCGTTGCTGCGGACGGTGCAGTGGCGGCGGCCGCGATCGGCGGTCCCGACATGGCGGCTGCGGCCGGAGGCATTGGAAGACCCGGTGTTTAGTGAAGCGGTCCAGCGGGGCGTAGAGCAGTACTTTAAAGAGAATGAGGGTTCCACTGACACGAGGGCGATGGAATGGGATGCCATGAAGGTGGTGACCAGAGGCATTTGTATGGGTGCATTTGCGAATGTGAGGACTACCATCCTGACTGCTCTGGAGAAGGCGGAGGGGGTGTTGAGAGATCTGGAGCGACGTAGGCCTGAGCGACCAGAGTTACAGGACAGGCTGCTTGAGGCGAAGGAGGTGGTAGCGACTGAAACTGAGCGGCTGCGGGGCTTTGATTACAAGCGGTATCTAGTCAGAGTGCATGCGGAAAGGGACAAAGTAGGAACGCTACTGGCTAGACTAGCTAATCCTGAACCCCGGGGCTGCCCGGTCATGAGCATTAGAACGGAGACGGGGGAGGTGGTTTATTCGCAGGGGACGGTGCTACAGCGGTTCAAGTCGTACTACTCGGTCCTATATGAGAGCCAATTGGGGGTGGAGGACTCCGCAATAACTGACTATCTGGCGACTCTTTGCCTCCCCCAGGTGGATGCTGAAACTGCGACGGTGCTGGGCGGACCCATTACGCTGCAGGAGATTCGAGTGGCTATTAAGCAGATGGCCAGAAATAAAACGCCGGGGGTGGATGGCCTACCGATCGAATTCTACGCGCAGTTTGTAGATGCCTTGGCGCCCAGGCTCTTGCTGGTCTACACTGAGGCCATGGAGCTAGGGAGACTTCCCCAGTCGATGAGGGAGGCATTGGTGGTGCCGCTGTTGAAGCCCGGCAGGGACGCCTCGGATGTGACGTCGTATAGACCTCTGTCTATGCTGACGGTCGATTACAAAATATTGAGTCGCATATTGGCCACTAGATTACTGCCGCACATTACCAAATTGGTTCACGAGGACCAAGCCGGTTTTATCCCCACCAGGAGCACGGCCTGGAACATTCGCCGCCTGGTCCGTATCATGGACAGCGTTTGGGGCCCGGAGCAGCGGCCGGCAGTGCTCTCCGTGGATATCGAGAAGGCTTTCGATAGCCTCGAATGGGGGTACCTCGATGCGGTGCTCGAGAAGTCCGGCCTGGGGGAGGGGTTTGGACGGTGGACACGGGTCCTTTATTCCTCTGCCACGGCCAGGGTGCGGCTGGGAGCGGTCGTATCCGCAGCTTATCCGGTGCGCAGGGGCACACGGCAGGGTTGCTCGTTGTCCCCCCTGTTGTTCGCCTTGGCGATGGAGCCTTTGGCGGCACAAGCACGAACAGGAGCGGTGTACGGCGGGGTTTGCTGTGGGGAGGAGGAGCATCATATTTCCCTGTACGCGGATGACCTCCTGCTGTACCTGGAGGACTCCGGTGACGCCTTGGAGGGGGCTGTGGGGATGCTGTCGCGCTTCGGCAAGCTCTCGGGCCTCAAGGTCAATTGGACCAAAACCTGTGTTTTCCTGCTGCGGGCAGATGTCCCATATTGCCCTCCCACTCGGGATGTGGTATGGGAAGCTATGTGCTTTACTTACCTGGGAGTCCGGATATACCACGACGTCGGGAATCTCTTGGACGGAAATGTGGGGCGGTGTATAAGGGCCTTGAAGGGGTGCATGGCCTTCTGGGCTGCCCTACCGCTCTCGGTGCTGGGCCGGGTTGCGTTGCTGAAGATGGTGGCTCTGCCCCGACTGCTCTATTATTTCCGCACACTGCCAATATGGATCCCGCAGAGGATCTTCAAAGAATTGAAGTCACAGGTCATCGGCTTCCTTTGGGGCACGGGACGGCGAAGGGTAGCTCTGACAACTCTGATGCGGCCTAAACTAGAGGGGGGACTAGCGGTCCCCGATTTTGAATTATACTACCTGGCGGCACAGCTACAAGTGCTGACACAGAATGTTGCCAGAGTGTTCAGAGGCCCGGAGCAGGGACGGGGGACTGGCATCCAGAGGCATGTCCTGTCCTACATAGTCATGCAACAGAAATTGGACCTGAGAGATTTATCCATCGAGGAGCGGACTATCCGGCTATGCTGGCAGAGGGGTATGAAGAGGGCGAAGACGGTGAGACCTTATGCACCGGAGATCCCGTTGGGGATGTTGACGGCACTGCCGCATGGAGGCGACTGGTCCCCGCTAGCGGAGTGGGAAGAGCTGGGGCTGCAGATGGTGGGGGACCTCTACATAGACGGGGCGTTGGCCCCCTTCGGGGTTTTGCAGGAGCAGTTTGGCCTCCCGGATGGGAGTTATCTCCTGCACGCGGCGGTGAGCGCGGCGATACAAAAATACTGGAGAGAGGGGCTGGCGGAACCCTCTGCGGCCCTGACCTGTCAGTACGTGGTGATGGCGGCGGGAACGATTAAGGCGGTGACATGCCTACAGGCTAGATTGCTGCAGGAGGGGCTGGAGCCGCTGGCGGCATTGAAAGAGCGGTGGGAGGAAAGCATAGGCAAACCCATTCCGGACACGATCTGGAGCCACATCCTGCGGAGGACATGGAAGGGTAGCGGGAATGCCCGCTTTCAGCAGGTGCATTTCTTCATCCTCCATAGGGCATATTTGACCCCGGGAAAGATTAGCCGGTACTTTAAGGTGCGGGAGGCCGCTTGCCCGCGCTGTTTCACACTGGGAGCTGAACTAGATCATATGCTGTGGGGGTGTCCGAAGCTTGGGTCGTACTGGGCTGAGGTAGGAGAGATCTTGAATACTATCACTGACCGGGAGGTGGAGTTTGACATGGGGGCGTGTTTGTTGCTCTGGTTCCCTCACACAGCAAAGACGAAAGTGACGAGCAAATTCATTGACTTGGGGCTCATGTTGGCTCAGAGAGAAATTACATGGCACTGGAAGTCCCGGGAGGGCCCGTCAGTCGGGCGGTGGATATCCGAATTGTTAAAATGGTCTAGATGCGAGAGTGAGGTTAGACGGCGGCAGGCAACTAAGGCGGATAATGAAAAGGGGTTGGAGTGGGTGAGGGCTTGGGAGATGATAGGGCAGGCCCTGCAGGATAGCCGGCTCGAGCGGGCGGAACGAGAGCGCGATGGGAGCGGAGTTCCTTGAGGCTGGGGAAAATAGTCGTAACCTCCGACGGATGGCACGCATTAGAGTTAGGGACCACTGGAGGGGCCTACGTCAGCAGCAGTTGGGGGGTGGGGTGGGCGGGGGGGAGTTCCTGAGGTAGGAGGGTAGTGTTATATCGAGTTGGATGGGGAGAGAATCTGATTGGACAGAAAAGCAGAGGCTCTCATGGGGCATGGACCGGGCACCGCTATGAGGCGATAGTTGTGTTACTTTGCTTAACTGTCTATATATGCCGCCTGGCCCCCGGGATGTGGGCTAAATGGCTGTGTGCATTGCTAAACCGAGGGGTGTGATCGGAGATTGTACGGGGGTGTCGATTTCCCCGATGGTTATTTTGCTGAAAATGCTGCAATAAAAACACATGTTTTAAAAAAAATCAGGAATGGCTTGGATTAGCCACATGTTGGATGGCCAATACCCTTTGGAAGTGGAAGGCAGATAAAACAGAGGTGCGTGGTACTTCTAGGAAATCATAATTAGACCTTGACCTCAGTTTGGTAGTCACTGGTGTTTGGCCCACTCCCTGCCTCTGCTCCCATGACTAAAAATGTTGATGTTACCGTCAAAGCTGATCTTACCTCCTGCCAGCAGATCAACTAAATCACAGGTACATATTGCTCCCTTTTGAAGAGGTTTAGGTAAAATTCTTCCTTGCCTCCCTGCTGTTGGGAAAAGGTTGGTGATGCAGGCAGCTATCTCATCCTGTTTGGATTATAGGAATGCAGTCTTGCTTGTATTATCTACATATCTTATCTGTCGTCTTCAAATTGTGCAAAATGCAGCTGCCACGTGTGATACTTTATTTACCTCAGCATGCTTCTATCACATTCTAGGTGGACTTCCTGCACAGATTACCTGCGAATAAACATATCGGGGCAGATTTACAAGCCCCTTGCGCCACTTTTGCATCACTTTTAACATGGGAAAAGTGTCGCAAAAGTGGCGCAAGGTGCTTGTAAATCTGCCCCATCTTGTTTAAGACACTTTTCATGGTGCACAAGGCACCTGCTGGCACCTCGCGTATCTCATCTCTCAGTTTCGGCTCTCTGTGCCCTCTCGTCTACTTCTTTACTCTTCTCAGGCATTCTTGGTTGTGCCCTAGTTGGATTGCTGCAGAGAAGGCGCTCTTTCTTGGTTCTGACTCCTATTCCCAGTGCACCAGAAATAAAGTGAGAGTGAGGGTGAGCCGTGTGCCTGTGAGAGTGCAGGGTGCAGCACATTAAAGCCAGACCTATTCACATTGACAATGCTTCTTTGCTTTGCTTACAGTCTATTCATATATAAGAAATATAGTATGCAGTACACTTTATAATAAAGGAATAACCAACAGAAAATGAGAATCAGCTCTTCCTCTTATGAAATATATATTTACTTAGGTTCCTTAAAGACTGAGTCCATTTGAGCTGGAATCACTCTTTTAGGTGAAGTAATTTTTACAGCTTTTGTCCTGAACTGTGTGATGTTTCCCTTGTTGCTCTTCTGTAAGAACTCAAGATGGGTCTCATGATTAGAGCATGTTTTGGACTGACAACTGCAGACTCCTGTTAACTATTATATTCTCGATAGCTCCTAGTTGGTTTTCCCTTGTTCCAGTCCTTACATTTGTATGGGAAGCAACCCTCAGATACAGTTAATGCTTTAGCCTTTGGCTGGGAAGCAACATTTTTATCCTTTACTCCCTATATGGACAAGCCTTTTCTCTTCTTATTTTTGAGTTCCGCCCACAATGGCACCACCTGTTCTTTCTGTATCCGGTTGGTGTTAATTCATGCAATATTGGCAGTTGCTTGTATCCATTTGCTATTCATCTATTGAGTGCATTCCCTTGCAATTCTTTCCACTTGGCCTGGAAGTTGAGAGGGAGAGACTTCAATGGCGGGGTTGTTCAAGAGCCACAACATTATCCATTCAGTGTTACCTGACATCTGTCCATGGTCACAGATTATGCCAGTCATCGGTTACACATCAAGGTTTGGTGCAAGGATAGGGGTATGCGTCCTTCACCCTGTGATCCATTTCAAAATTTTAGACCTCCAGCGTGAAGTTCTTTACAGAGTTTACTCCTTTCTCTCTGGGTGCTCAGTAGGTGGCCATCCAGATTTTCTGTGATTCTTGTTGTTCCATGGCTCAGATCCCCCTTACTGTCAGCGTTCGGATCCAAGTTTCACTGCCAATGTGGTCTCTCAGATTTAGGTCTCTTCAGAAGCTTTCCTGCTATTTTTTGCTTGGCTTCTTCCTTGGAGCTGAGGCAGGATGCCTCTTCTCTTACTATGCATAGAGCTCTTTTGTTTTAGGATAGGACCTAGGATTTTCATTCCAACTATGCTGTTTTCCGTACATATGGTCAAGCTGGTTTCTTAAAAAGCCCGTGATTGCTACCTTTAGTCTGTTGGTACAGGTGGGGTCTACATAACAAAAAGTGAAGAACAGCTTAGCCACATGGTAAATAGAGGAAAAACATATTTGTTCCTGGCTACATCCTATAGGAGTAACAGTCTATGAGGCAGGCTTCCTTGGCACATGTAAGAACTCCGAAGAAGAAGACTAGGACTCGGAGTAATGAAGATTACTGGTAAATACTTAGACAATAAACTGCCCCAGCGCAATATTTACATAAAATACAAGCTACAAGTTCTGTCTCCTGGTGGCCACAGATTATCCAGCGTTATTTCGGGGAAAGGCAGATGCCTGCAGCTGTTTGCTGCCAGGGGGCACCAGAGCATGCACCTTATGCTTGTGTCATTGTGTTACAGACACCAATGTTTGCTATCTTACCCAACATGAAAGGCTAGGCAACTCAATATTGGAGAAGTGTATGAGGCAATCTACAGTAGGATCTTGAACCGTGATGAAACAACTGGTCAGGAATCATGTGAATGGCCATAGGGGGCTGTGAGATCATGAGCATGAATGTGGCAGAAGCAGTCCTCTATTGTTGTAATGCTGTCAAGAAGTGATTGTTCCCTGCCACTACAAGCATCTTAATGCAGAGAGCCAATTAATGCCTACTATGTATACCGTTACATTGTGGACCACATCCTATCTAGAATTATTCCATACAGAGTCCTAGTGCATATAGCTGCACCATGTGTCAAATAAGTTAAATGGCTTGTTGGTGTGTGCCGAAAACCATACCCCGCGAAGAGAAGCCAGGCATTGCGAGCACTTATACGAAAGCACTCATAGGATTGTGGCTTGTGTTGCACAATGTAACTAACCAGCCGAAATATTGTTTGTTTCTGAGACATACTCATTATTGAGAATTGTGAGTCACTGAGCTTGCTTTGCTTCTCTTCATTCAACTTTTTAAATGTACACTTGATCAGTTCAATGTGTGCTCCTTACGTCTTGTAATTGATTTGCTACAGTTTAATATGCTTATGGCAGCCACTTTTTACTAGCAACATGCAGAATCCCAACCCTCCATTATTGTTTCTCCAATCTTCTGGTAAACTATCTATGAAGTGTGGTGGTGGTCGGGGTGAGTACATATTATTCACCAGATATTTGATCGCCATTGGCGGGAAGAGTTTATAAGCATAAAAGAAAGAAGAGATATTGCTTAATCCACCTCTTGGATCAGCAGTAGGGGATTATAATGACTTCTGTGAGGTCACCGGTTTCAGTAGATATTTCACAGAAGAAATAACAAAGATTGAACGTAAGAAATGTTATACTCTTTGCCAGTATGATAGATTCTTATGTGGCTCGCCTATGGGTGTCAGTGGTCAAATGTTAAGTTGGACATATATAACAGCAATACATTTGGTATCTGGTTGTTGTACACTCTGCAGAGAAGCTATCTTGACACAAAATGAGTAAAACAATATCTAAATCTACTTCTTATATTATGCACTATCACCACTAGTTCTCGAGGCACTGTGGCACATGGAAAATAACAGCAAGGACTAGAACAGTTCAATGATTCATGCTTTTAAAGGGTTGGTCATTAACCAAATTCTAGTGGTGATGTGTGTATAATAAGTTGTAAAAAAATGAATGCTGAGGAAAATGTGGACACTTGGAGGTCGATTCCGATCCTGTATTTTTTTTTCCGTACGACTCGTATCCGTAATTTTTCCCGTACGAATCGTACAAGTCCCGTCCCACCCGTGAAGTACGATTCGTACGGAAAAAATACATACAGATCGGTCCGATCCGTACGAATTGGATCGGGAAAAGTTGTACGAGACGGACCCGGACACTTTTCCGTACGAATCCTAAAAATACAGTCCGACCGTACAAGTATGATCCGGACCGGCTTTCCGATTTAGGATTCGTACGGAAAACATCCCGTACACAGGGAATTACTTTACCCGCTACAAAGCAAATTTTGTACGACTCGTATCCCGGGAAAAGTAGTTCCCGGGGTGCGAGTCGTATAGGGGTACGAGTCGTACAAGTCCCCCCATGCATATGTACGCACCTTACAACAACATCGCGTATGTATGGTGCGTACCCCAACATCGCGTATGTATGCACCTTACAACAACATCGCGTATGTACATACTTTACAACAACATCGCGCATGTATGGTGCTACGCCAACATCGCATATGTACGCAACTTACAACAACATCGCGCATGTACGGTGCGTACGCCAACATCGCGTATGTACGGTGGGTCTGCCAACATCGCGTATGTACGGTGCGTCCGCCAACATCGCGTATGTACGGTGCGTACCCCAACATCGCGCATGTACGGTGCGTACGCCAACATCGCGTATGTATGCACCTTACAACAACATCGCGTATGTACGGTGCGTACCCCAACATCGCGTATGTACGGTGCGTATGCCAACATCGCGTATGTACACACCTTACAACAACATCATCGCGTATGTACGGTGCGTACCCCAACATCGCATATGTACGGTGTGTACGCCAACATCGTGTATGTACACACCTTACAACAACATCATCGCATATATACGGTGCTTACCCAAACATCGCGTATGTACGCACCTCACAACAACATTGCGTATGTACGCACCGTACATAGGCAATGTAAAACAGCACAAGGAGGGTCTATTCGGCTCGCACAACACCACAAAACACGTCTACAGTGCACAAAACATGGAAATGACTGACCTGGCCACATCCAAACAGGCAAACAGCGGACCAAACTCACAACCACCCCTTATAACACACCCACCAAAAATTCAAACTGAGGCCCACCCACAAATGGACCAATAAAAAGGGCCCACATACACAAACCATGAGCCTTTGCAACAGACTCACTGCAGCTAGAGAGCACACACCAACAACTGCACCCATCCACCTTAACATATACACCTTCACACAACCTCCTTCACACATACCCCCTCTTCACATTCAGACCCACAACTTCACATTCAGACCCACACACCCACAACCATCCACACCCTCACCCCACACCATGCCCACAGACAAGAATCCAAAGTTCACATGGGAGGATCTGGAGATCCTTGTCAATGAAGTCATCAGAGTCGAGCCACAGCTGTTTGGAACATTGGTCAGAAAGACCAGCATAGCCGAAAAATCACACCTGTGGCAGAGGATCGTCGATAGGGTGAATGCTGTTGCACCCATCAGAAGGGCCAGGACTGAATGCCAAGCCAGGTGGTACGATCTGTGGAGGGCAGTCAAGCGAAAAATGAATGATGACTACGCCCAGAGCAACATCACTGGAGGTGGTGGGCCCCGCAGACCAGTACATTTCCATCCCTAGGAGGAGAAGGTGATGGCCCTGCTTCCGCCGGTGGGAGTACATGGACTTCAAGGAGTTCCAGAGCCTGGTGAAGACACAAACAACGTATGTAACATGGGGGTAATGGCATCCACACCCCAACTACACAAAATGCACGCAACTACCTCCAAACACTCACCTTCCAGAACCATAGTCAAAAACAACTCTAATGGCACTAACATGTGTATGCCCCATTGAGAAAGCAAGGCCATGCTATGTCCCATGCTACATGAAGCACTAACCCAAGAATGGATGTCCGGTATGCTGGGAGGGTAGGTGTCACAAAACGCATTGTTGAACTCCAAATCAGACACAATTGCCCTCATCCCATATGGCCCAGGTACATACCCACGCACCATGCTCAATGTACAGGGACTGGGAAAGTACTGACAAGATAGCTGACACTGAGCCCTGGTGTAGGCAGCACAAGGCCCTCCTGTGACCAGTGCAAACACAAACACCAAGACAACAAGGTCAGATTTCTAGGACAAGAACTCACACTCACTGTCATGGCAGCATGCTCCATGGGGGGACAGCTACATCACCTGGGAGCCCCAGTGCCAAATCACACTACACCCACCAGCAGGCCCTGTCACACACACCCCTTATACAAGCAGACACCCCCAGGACAGGCAATGGATTTACCCACTGTCACTATGGACATGTAACACAACAAGACCAATACATAGTCGAAGAAGCATCCAAGCCAAAAATCAACAAGTCAAAGACTCAGGAACACATATCAATCTGTCCCCCGCAACATACCCATCCACAAGTGAACATTGAGGAGAATTCTAGGCACATACAACTACCTGGAGGAACAGTGCCAACTAGAATGTGTATGAAACATGGATGTTGCATGAAACAGAATTAACATTGTCTGTCTCTCACACACAGGGCAAGGTGAGGAATCTCCCCCCAACAATGGGGGTGAAGAATCACAGTCCCAGGCTCGGGAGGAACCTGATCCCACCGGCAGTAACGCCTCTCAACACTCCGCGGATGACCCCGACTGACCTGGACCCTCTGGTGTCCAAGCCCCTGCAGCACCTGGTTCAGGAACATCTGTGCCAACCACCACCCCCATTCCTGCCACATCCCAGGAGACACCGAGGGGCCCTGCCTGCAGTGAACAACTGAGCCAGTCTGACCAGGAGGGACAAGGTTCGCCGGGCAACCAGGAGGAGGCAGACAACACCACCACTGCCATCCCTCAGGGGTCCCGTAGACCCGATGTGCCCACAATGGCAGGCCAGGCTCGTGTGGGCAGGGGTGGTGGGAGTGGAGGCAGGCGGAGGCAGGAACCATACCAGCCAGCTGAAGAGACCGGTATGTCCACATACACAACATCTTGGAGGCATACCGGCGTGACACCAGGGAGATCACACAGGTAGTTGGGACACTCACAGAGATAAAGGGGACCATCACAGAGATGAAGAACCAGCAGGCCGAGCAACATGCCAGCCAACAAGAACACCAAGGACGGATGGAGGCAAGACTGGCTGAGCTCCTGGCAGTGCAAAGGAACATAAGCCATTCACTCTGTCGGATCGCAGACAACATGGGCAAACCTCCCTGTGCCACCAGGCGAAGACCACCACCAGCCACAGGGAGAGAGGAGGAGGAGTATTTGTCCGACGGAGCGTCCCAAGCATCGTCAAGGCCTGCATCTGAGGGTCCCCTGAGGAAGGTGGGTCGTCCACGGAAAAAACCGTGAGAGGCAGCGGCCCATCCACATCTCCTAGGTCACCTGGCCTGGCACCTGGCCTTCATGTGCAACAGCATCACCTCATTGACTGACATTCTCTGCCACATGGACTTGCTGGTCACAGTCTGACCAATGATGCCAAACACTGTGGATCCCACCTCCCCCTGGGAACTTTGGATTCTATGGTCCCTGTATTGCACCTTTTTCTTGCACAAATCACGCCCCAGACCTATAATTAAAAAAAAAATTGACGTTGCAGTCATTTCGCATGAGTCCACAACATAAGTGTGGGGATATGTCAAAGTATGCCTGAGTGTGGAACTAACTCCAGCCATCCATACACTGGGATCTGAATCCGGTCGAGGACACACATGGGTCACAATGTATCATCAAATACAGACATGGAGCCCAATACTCACCCGTGATGGCCTCAAGCTGCTGAGGGGGGGCTTGCAATACTGCTGGGACAGACCAATTTGGAAGAGTATCATGAAGGCCTAGAGGTCATGGGTCATGTGGAGGTGCCCGGGGAGGGAGTCCCAGGTCTGATTGGCGAGGTGGGAGAACTATCTCCTGCATGCAGTTGTTCTGTGAATGTGATGAATGGTGGCCAGGGCAAGGTTGTCTGCACGGAGTTGGGCCAACGGGTTGTTGGATGACAGACGTCCAAGGTCGGTTTTGGGTCTTGGGTTGTGGACTGCCTCCTGAGTGTGGGTGAGGAGTCTGAAGGTGATCCTGCAGCAGACAGTGAGCCATTGTAGCTATCTCAGGTGGACGGTGATGTGGCTGGGGCAGGGGATGTTGAAGATGAGGTGTGCGGATGCACCCTGGATGTGGACAAGTTCTCCTGCAGTTTTGCTGTTGTCCCTCCGTAGAGGGCATTGCTGTAGTTGACCCGGCTGGTGTCGTGGACCTGGGGGATGGTCTGTCTTGCCTTGGAGTGGATCTATCTGTGGATCATTTGCAGCATGCGGAGGGTGTTGCAGCATGAGGTACAGATGGTGTTGAGTTGCATGGTAATTGTGAGCGATGAGTCCATGATGAACACCAGCTTGCGTGCGTGGCCACTGGCTGCTGGTTCGGTGCCCAGGCCGGTGGGACACAAGGAGTTGACCCAGCCGTAAGGGGACAATCCTCAGATGATGACCTCAGTCCTGTCCAAGTCCAGCCTCAAGTGGCTGATGTTCAGCCATTCGTCAATGGATCTCATGCCTTCTTGAAGGTTGGATCTGGCAATGGCTGGGTCTTTGGTGAGGGTGAGGAGCAGCTGGGTGTCAATGGCATACGAGATGATGATGAGGACCTGTGCGCATGTGATGGTGGAGAGGGGGGTCATGGAGACATTGAAGATCGTCACGCTGAGAGATGAGCCCTGGGGCATGGGCCAGATGACCCCAGTGTACCACATGCAGAAGGGTGGAGGCCGACTCCCTGGGCCTTGCTGGTGAGCTACTTGTTGATTTAATCCTGGGCCCTCCTCTGGATACCAGTGTTTTAGATGTATGAGCTGACAGTGTGGTAGCACATGGTGTAGAATGCCGTTGAGAGGTCAAGGGGGGTGGTCTCACCATTGCTGAGCAGGGCAAAGTTGTCGTTGGTGGTGGCAATTATGACGGTTGCAGTGGTGTGATAACTGTGGAAGATGGTCTGGTGCCGGTTGCCTGGAGCTGTTTGCGTGAAGGAAGTTTGTCAGTTGCTCATTGAGTGTCTTCCTGATGACATTTGCTGGGTAGGGAAGCAGGGTGATGTTCCAGGAGTTCCTGCGGTACTGCCGTCCTTTGTTTAAGAAGGGCCTGGGTCTCTGCATGCCTCCAGCTCCCATGGAATGTGGCAAACTCAAAGGAGACATTCATGACGTGCTGGACGTGGGCTTCAAGGATGGGGAATGATGTGGTTGAGATGTTGTGTGGGAAGGGGCCTGATGGAGAGCCAGAGTGGATGGTGCACATGAGCCAGGTGGTGTATTTGCTGCTGACGGGAGTCCAGAACCTGAGGGGGGTTTGTCCCGCGAATAATAGTGCTGTCTGCCTCTGTGTGCCAAGCTGTCGTGTATGTCCATGAGCTTGCAGTGGTAGAAAGTTGCAAGGGATTTGAACTGCCTTGCAAGGGTGGGGTGTCTTTTGGATGGAGGGCTGCTGTCAGTCCACTCACAATGCTGATGAGCTCCTTTATGTCGTGTGTTTTGGTGCCTCGGCCCTATCTGAAGGATCTCCACTTGTCCTTGTTGATGATATGGTGATGGCTGTGTGTGGCGTTTTCCAGGGCTGTAAGGTAACTGATGGTTCTTTGTGTTGCAAGGTTTGTACAAGAGTCCGGCTAGATCTGTATGAGTCCAGTAGGTCTGCTTTGTCCCAGGTAGCTTAACTGTTGTTGTGCTTCACAGGAAAGTCCGTCAACGTGGCAAGATTGTTGGATCAGTTGCTGATCCAGTGTGTGAGGTTGCAGGGTGTGGCGGGGGTGTTGGTTCGAGTGTCCCACACAGCTTGTCTGTGGTGACTTACATCAAGCATCTTTGGGGGATCGGTAGCGGGGTGTGGGGCAGTGTGTTGCTTGTCGGAGATGTGGATGCAAATGTTGATGGACCAATGATGGATGGTGGTGTGGTTCTCCTCCAGCAAGAAGTTACTGGCCCCCAGCCACATGTAGCCTGTGGAGGTGAGGGCGTATGTGCAGATGTATGTGTTGATGGCTTTGCGGATTTGTGGATGTAGGCCTGGAGATCTGTAGATGAGTGTTACTCTCAGGGTTGCCAGGGGGTTGGTGCGAAACCGGATTTGTGACTCTGAGGGTGTACTTGTGAATAAATTGCAAGTCATCCGCCGGGATTGTTGGTGCCGACCCTGCGGGTGATCTTGTATCCGTCAGAGATGGCAATGAAGAAGTTGTGTGCTGAGGATGCTTTTATCCAGGTTACTGTCATGAAGGTGATGTGTGGGGCTGTTGTGTTGAGGAGGTAACAGAGTCCAGTGGCGTGCTGGTGGACGGAGCGGGTGTGGAGTAGGAGGCACATGACCTGGTTGTTCTGAGAGGGTCTGGTAGGCGGGGCAGCGCTGTGTAGTCAGTTGGAGTTGCACACTCAGCATGCAAAGGTGTCGTGTGTGCGCTTAGGGGTTGCCTGATAGCAGGCGGTTGCTTGTCTGGTGGACATTGCTTGGAGGGTGGCTGCAGGATGAGCTTGTTGTGTGACGTGGGTCATGCAAGGACCAGAGGGTCGTGCACTGTGCAAGTTGCAGGTGCAGACGGTCCTGCCTTTGGCACGGCGTTGGCGCAACAGTGGCACAGACAAGCTGCTGGCTGCATTAAGAATGGGTTGAGGGCGGAAGGGAGGAGCATTTTGGAGGCGTGTGGGTTGCAGAATCAGGGCACTCGGTGGGGCGGTGCCGCAGGTGAGGCTGCAGCAGGCAGAAGGGGTGAGAAACTAGGCAAAAAGTAGCACACAAAGACAAGGAGGTCAGAAAGGCACAGTGCAACAGGTGTATGTAAAGGAAGGAGTGTCAGGTTACTCATGGGTCACTCCGAGAAAATGTATGAAGAATCAACAAAAATGACGGCCACAGAATCAGGCAACAAAATGCGGAGCTGCGCACAGGAGACACACCGTCAGCAGGCTTTGACGTCCCGTTGTGGGGAGCAACCTGCACAAATACATACACAACCAGGTACTTCATGCACAATAGAAATTATTAGCCATGAAGAACTGCATGCATGTTGCCGAAGTACACATACACTCATATGCTCAATCTTTGACAATTATGCCATAGATGAAAAATGCAAACTGGCAAGAGATCTGCAGTGACAGAGATGAGGCACTTTGGATTGTGCTGAACACCTTTATTGCACAAACTCACACAAAGGGAAATGCATCCATACGAACAAACTCACAGGTCAGTTGACAGAACATGTGGGACATACACTGGACTCCCCCTTCACAGCACAGATGTTGTAAATCCCAATGAACTGGCACACAAGTTAAGGGGATGAGCCAAACACATCCTGCTGCATACGGAGAGGCTGCAATTCACCATAGAGCCTGTTGTTGTGATGTCCCACACTATGTCCACCCGTAGCATTCGCAATGTTTCAGAGGCAAGGTTTACGCACATTGATGCCTTCATCAGACTCCACACTCCACTACAGATGACTGTCAAGAAGGGTGACTAACATGTTATGGGAGTGATGCTACATGTGATATGCTCCATGGTGAGAAGACATGTATACAACAACATGCACAGAAGCAGTCCCCACACATTCCCAACCCGTACCACCACCAAAAAGCCTTGCTGCAATCCTTACCCAAACTGACATTTCCACATGTCCGTGCATGGAACGCTGATTCAGCACACGTTGCAATCCTCATGAGGATTAGCAGGAGGACAAAGATGACACGAGCAGACAACAGGCGCAAAAACCTGGGAATGACAGACACACAAGAAGTCACCTAAAACAAATCGCGCCGCACACATGGTCAGTTACGAAACATGAACAATGTTGGACACATGCAAATTTCAAAGAAAGTCTCTACGTAAAACTGTGTGGCATGACATCATCACTCGAGTGACACATCAGTACACAAATCAAAGTCACTTTGCATTCAGTCAGCTGGACACACACATTGCAACACATGCCACTCAATGCTACAAGCTTGCACACTCATACCCAGTGACTCACCAATTTGAGAAGAAGTTGCGTATGAGCTGACGCCGGATATCATCCTCCTCTTCCTCATCACTTGCCTCGTGACCAAGCCCTGGATCCTCCACAGGTGGATGTTGCTGCTCATCAGGATCAAGGATGAGTGGCACTGCCTTCTCAATGGCCATGTTGTGCAGCATGCAGCACACAATGAAGATTTTGCAAACCTTCTCCGGTGCATATGGGAGGGACCCGCCTGTCTTGTCAAGGCACCGGAATCGGCTCTTAAGGACGCCAAACATCCTCTCAATCACTCGCCTGGTCTGCCCGTGTGCATTGTTGAACCGGTGATCTGCAGCTGTTCTTGGGTTGCGGAGAGGTGTCATTAGCCATGGCAAGTTGGAATATCCAGAGTCCCCTACATGGAAACATCATGTAAATAAGTGGGTCAGGAGATGCCGTGAGAGCCAAAGATACCGCAACACACAGGACAAACAGAGTATACCCACCAACAAGACATGCTCGTTCGTTGTGCAGCCGCAGCATCATTTGTGGCACCCTGCTAAGCCTCATGATGTAGGCATCTTGGCTGATCCTGGAAAACGTGCACAGACATGGGAAATCAGCATGTTAGCAAGACACACCACAAGGGCATTTATTGAGTGGTAATGTTTAGGGTTGCGATAGGCTTGCTCCTGTGCCTGTGGTGGTACCAAAGCCACATGTGTCCCATCAATGGACCCAATGATATGGGGCATCCCTCCCAGGGCATAGAAATCACCCTTGACATCTGTCAACTCCTCAGGAGTAGGAAATTTGATGAATTCATCAAGGTGCTCCAACATGGCTGCCAAAACATCACGCAGGAAATGGCTGAACATTGTCTGTGACATCCCACCAACATCAGCTATGGTCAATTGAAACGTACCTGTGGCAAAAAAATGTAGGGCTGCCTTTACCTTCCTCTTGGGGGTCAGCGCAGTAGGATACCTGTGTCGCGGTTGGAGGTGTGGTGCCAGCTTGTCTGTCAAGTCCTCAATCAACTGTCGAGTGAATCTGTAACGTCGGATGCAGGCACGATCCCTCATGGCAGCCAAGTCTGGCATTGGTCTTGGGACAGGCGGTGCCCTGCAAGACATTGTTAGGAATAATGAAGATTGAGAGTCTGCCAACATCAATGTCAATGAACATAGCACATGCTAAACAGCTACTAAACATCAGGTAACTATGGAGTCTGGTGTGTGCAATACATCCAGGACACATATGCCAGCTTGCTGGCACTCCTACGAAAAGCCAGATACACCTGTTGATTGTCAAGTCTACATGACATGCCCTGAAATGAGCTGGGGGCAAATCTGAGTGAACAGCCAGAGATATCACCGGAGTGACACACATCCACATAGCTGCATTGGAAGGATGTCATCTCATCCAGACAGTTGACTGCAAGGCACACGCACAGGTCACATGGAATGTCAAATGTACATATGAAACACATTGCGATGAAGGGGTACACGTGACAACAAATAAACACAGCCATTGAGACGACGCAGACATCTATGCCTGGGAAAATATGATGTCCAATGCACACAGGCCCTACAGCCGTGGGAATCAACATGTGGCATGGTGTGCGTAGATGTGTGCCATGCCCATCTCCACATAGACACATGTTGGATGCACCAACAGCAGATGCAGTTGACGAAACACTAACAGCAAGCTCATGGGAACACATGACACACACCTGACATAGTCACATAGGGGCACGCTGATCGTGACATGTCAGTTGATAGAGTGTCCCTGTCCCTGGCATCAGGAGACAGTTGCGGGTGGTGATGACTGTGCCATCCCACTGCTGCTGTGCATGACACAGTTGGACTACAGACACACATGTGGCAAGTGTCAAGGTGATGTGTGCCACATAGTGCCCCATCACACATGACATGTGTCCACAGGTCATCACACATCAATTGTGCAACTAAATGAGATGACCTGTGCAATATTACTGGCTGACACACCTAGGGCCTGCACATGAAAGTATGCAATGACAAGTACTTGATGGACATCCTTGTGCGACTCGTAGCCCTCCATTCCTGGCGTGTGTACGCCTTGTATCACTATTGTATTGGTGTCGTTGAGGTATGTGTGAAATGCACCGTACCCCCGCATTCATTGCGTGTATACGGTCCGTATCACTAATCTACTGGTGCCCTACAGGTATATGTGAAACGCACCGTACCCCCCATTCGTTGCGTGTGTGCGGTCCGTATCACTATTCTACTGGTGCCGTACGGGTACGTGTGAAACGCACCGTACCCCCGCATTCATTGCGTGTATACGGTCTGTATCACTAATCTACTGGTGCCCTACAGGTATGTGTGAAACGCACCGTACCTCCGCATTCATTGCGTGTGCGCGGTCCGTATCACTATTCTACTGGTGCCGTACGGGTACGTGTGAAACGCACCATACCCCCGCATTCATTGCGAGTGTACGCATCGTATCACTATTGTACTGGTGTCCGTAGGGGTACGTGTGAAACGCACCGTGCCCACGCATTCATTGTGTGTGTACGGTCCGTATCACTATTCTACTGGTGCCGTACGGGTACGTGTGAAACGCACCGTACCCCCGCATTCATTGCGTGTGTACGGTCCGTATCACTATTCTACTGGTGCCGTACGGGTACGTGTGAAACGCACCGTACCCCCGCATTCATTGCGTGTGTACGCATCGTATCACTATTGTACTGGTGTCCGAAGGGGTACGTGTGAAACGCAATGTACCCATGCATTCATTGCGTGTGTACGGTCCGTATCACTATTCTACTGGTGCCGTACGGGTACGTGTGAAACGCACCGTACCCCTGAATTTATTGCGTGTGTACGGTCTGTATCACTGTTCTCCTGGTGCCGTATGGGTACGTGTGAGACGCACCGTACCCCCGCATTCATTGCGTGTGTACGGTCCTTATCACTGTTCTACTGGTGCCGTACGGGTACGTGTGAAACGCACCATACCCACGCATTCATTGCGTGTGTAAGGTCCGTATCACTATTCTACTGGTGCCGTACGGTACGTGTGAAATGCACCGTACATGTGAATGGATTTCAAAATTACATAGGGGACACATAGGGGACAAGTATTAGGCCCAAAATGCATGCTGGTTGTCATGGATACAGAGTTTTCATTTGCAATGTGTCCATCAGGTGTCCTGGAACAGTCAGTTGGCCAAAAAATACAATGTTGCAAAGTGGTTGTTGACTTGACATTATGCTCAAAATTTGAACGATTCGAATGCGTGTCATTGGTGTATGTTTAAAGGGATTGGAGTAAACGTATGATGCAAATGAGTCTGACCAATCACTATGTACGCCTCTAAATGAATGCCCCTCAGCAAGACAGATATTAGCCAGCCAGAAACCATGAGAGGGCACTTGCCTGCACAACTTTCCAGTCGACCACACTGCTGCTGTCTCTGCTTCCTCTGGACCATGTCGCGTACTGTGGAGAGGGCCCAGCCATTCACCCTAGAGGCGAATGAGGCGTTGCTGGACTGCCTCCTCCCACAGTACCCCAAGCTGTATGGGAGACCAGGGGAGCAGGTGAGTGCTGACTCCACTACCTTTGCCTATGCACCTGTTGTGTGACTGTCACTTCTGGCATTGTGTCCAGGTGTGACAGACATGCAATGTTGTTTAGAGTGGGTCCCGGGGGGGGGGGGACATGCTTATGTCTCTCATGCAGAGCATGAGGTAGTTTCTGTGTGCACTCCTCACTTGCATTGTGCTTACTGTGACATTCACTGCATAGTGCATGACATATTCAGCCCTTGCAAATCCTTTGTGGCTTTTTTTCCTATTGTCCTGAGGTGATTCAGTGGTCCCCCCGGTGTGACAGGTGACTGTACCCACAGATGTGTATGAGTTGAGTGGACCTGTGGTGAAAGTGTCCAAATGATGTGTACGACCTCATGGACATTGATGGGTGTGAATGTTCCTTGTCATGTGGGTGAGTGTCTATGTGAAGTGTTGCACCACAGCTGCATGGAGGAGGCAACAGCTCTACCCATCTGATGTGACAAGTAAGCCGTGCTGTGTGTCTGACTTGCAGAGCGAGCACGACACCTGTGACACCCCACAGGCAAGTGGCACATGTGCAGAGTGAGGGTTGTATCCGCTGTTGTCACTGACAGGCGAGTGATCTGTGCCTGTATGTGTCTGTCTAGTCTGCTGAGGGTGCATCAGTGGAGTGAGACATGTGACTGCTTGGCACGTGTTGTCCATCAGCCTGCTGTTGCATGTGCTGCACAGTGTGTGCCATGATCAGTGAGTGTGTCACACCCCTTATGCCACCTGTTGACTTTCAATGCCATGTAGTGCATTTGGGCTTGCACACAGGCCAATTTCTCATTGAGAATGATGCATTTCCTGTCAGCATCCTATGCCCTGTTCAACATATCAAAGATGTTCAAATGTGTGTCTCTGGGATATGGAGCAGGTGTTGTGATGTTGTCTCACTTTGTCATCCTGACAGGTAACTGCCTATGAGAAGATGGTGATCTGGCAGCACATCATCAGGGCCGTGAGATCGGCGGGGGATCGGAGTCGGCGCCTACCACAGGTCCAAAAACGGTGGCAGGACATCCGGTGCTGGACCCGGCGGATCCCCCGGGTCCAGCTGGGGCTCGACCCTCCTCGCCCCCATGGCGGACGCCGACGCCTGACCTCCCACATGACCCATGTCCTGGCGGTGGTCTTCCCTGACCTTGATAGGCAGTTACAGGAGAGACTGCAGCAAGGAGGGGGTAGGTACATGGCTGTTTGTTGTGTTATGTGTCACCAGCTTTTGGAAGTGCTCTGTAGCCTGGATACACTCCCAGAGTTTATATGTGTAGTGCATTTTCTGTTTCCCAATGTCACCTGGTGCTCTTTTTCATCCCTTCCCCTCCTTGACATGTGTCCCCTGGTCTGTGTGTAATCATATTTGCACATGGTCATCTAGGGTGCCACGAATTCAAAGTGCACATTGCTTTCCGCATCATGTGGGAGGGTAGTCTGTGACATGTGTTGGTACCTTGCCTGTGCCATGACCTGTTCACTATGTTGGGGGTCCATATTTGTTGGCACTGATGATGAGTCTCAACATAGGAGTGTGGGGTTTCAACTGAACACCCTTGCACCATGCATGACCAATGTTGTGGCCTCAGACATGATGTGCATGAGTGGGAGATATGCATAGTGCCATGACGGTTGCTCATGGTACAGTCAGCTAATTCCAGAAACACGGAGCAGTGTGCCCACTACAATCCCCTGAGACACCCTGGCCTCCTAATAATGTGTGTCATCAAACACTGTGCACATTCTCTGTGGGTTCAGCATAGGTCTGCCTCTGTGGCATTGTTCCCTGGCCTAGTTTGTATTTTTCAAATGTGTGCTACATGTGTCCACTGGACAGGGATACACCATTTGGCTTGTGCATACTCACACTGGGCAGTGCCTGTGTGGCTATTCACAACAATCTGTGTTGCCAGCCCCACGAGGCAATGTTGTGTCAATTTAGCAATTGTTGAAGCACAGTTTTTTAAACCCTGATTAAGAGGTGTCACTTCTTGATCTGTATCAATCACATTGACTCAGGTATGGGGGGGCTGTGCGGGAGAGGCTTACATGGGCACCCCTAATTTCTCCTTGCCAGGTCTGACCTGTGTGTGAGAATTGGCTGTACAAAGAATCACCGTGCAGTGCCCCTGTGATGGTGGCCAGTGCTTAATGTTCGTGCTTTGCAGCCTGTGTCATTTTTTTAAAAACATGATTATTGCTCATACATTTTTGGTACATGTGTGTGGTTCAGATGCAATGCAGTTTGATCTTTGTGTGCTGACATCTGTGTGGACATTCTGGCTTGCCATGAGGGTGTCTCCACAGTACAGCTATGTTTTTTTACAACACAATTGCAGGCCCATTTGCTTATGCATTGTCCTTGGTTTGGACATGTGTGCCACTCTACATGACAGGCAGTGGGTCATATGTGTAGCCAACTGTGTCATCAGGTAACGGATGGCCATGTGACAACTGACATAATTCAAGTTGTTAGTCAAAAATGTTTGTACCTTGGCACTCACAGCACTTGTCGACAGTTCTTCATGTTTTAAATGTGGTAATTTGATGATTTGTGTTAAGAACACTAATGTGCCTGCATGAAAGATGTCTCCCAAGGAAGTGCACACCAAACGACATTTCCACTTTCATGGAACACGCTGGCACCTTTTCAAAGAAGCCACTGTTAGAATTAAATGGTGTTGCAGATTCTCCGTATACATGTTCCCACAGTAGTCTTGATTTTGTGAAACTCCTTTGTTGTTGGTGATACAAACTAACATGTGTCAAGACATCAAGACCTCCGTGGGCCCATGTATATGTACTTTCTGCAACACCATTTATTTCTAACAGTGGCTTCTTTGAAAAAGGTGCCAGCTTCTTCAATGACAGTGTAAATGTAGTTTTGTGTGCACTTCCTTGGGAAACATCTTTCATGCAGGCACATGAGTGTTCTTTTCACGAAATGGCGAATTGCCACATTCAATACATGTTGATTGTGTAAAGTATTGTGAGTCCCAAGGTACCAACCTTTTTTCGTTTTGTGTTCCAAAGTACTTACAGGTCTCTGAGTGTGGTGACACCTGGAGTAGTGAGGTGTGTTAGTTTACCTTGGGTGCACCACTACTGTTTCTTTCAGGGTAAACAAGAGGTGGCATGGCTTCATTGTATTGATGTGCTCATCTGTTCACAGACACTAGCTTCTCAGTGTATTTCTCATTCAAGTTGTGGCCTGGTGTGTTCTTTTTCCTTGTGTCCAAGTGGCATAGTGGGTCTACCAACTGAGCAGTACAGGGCTTACATATGTGCGGAGTAATCTAGCTGTTACTCATGATGCATTGCCTGATATGCACTGTGACCTATTGTTTTTGTGCTCATGTGTCAGATGTATACAGGTGACTGATGCATTTCTGTTTCTTCTCCTTGCCCACAGCATCATCATCCACAACAGAAGGAGACACCTGCATGGACCTGGAGGAGGGACCCAGTGACAGTGCCATCATTGCTGGCGAGTCCGAGGGAGCCAGTGGCACGGAGGGTGAGGGGAGTCAGTCCGAGGACCTGTCTGGTGGCGATACCACCTACGACGCCGACGGGTCCGACGCTGACTTCCTGGAGGAGCCGGAGGCTGCTACACCACCTGGCAGCATCCCCACATCTGTCCCCGCCTCATCCGTTACCATCTCCGCCCTCCCAGTTGCTCCCGTCCCTTCTGTCCGTGCAGAGGCCCACCATGTCTCCTGTGGCCCAGGCACCGCACCCCCTGCCCCTGTCACCCCTACTGCCCTCAGTGAAGAGTCTGTGGACATACTGTGGCAGTTGCAGGTTGGGCAGGCATCGGTGCTGAATGTCCTCCATGGCCACACTAAAGTGCTCACACAGATGGTGTCGTTCATGGAGGGCATGTCAGCAACAATGTGTGACCAACACAAGATTTTGCGGTCCATGGACTCTTCCCTGACGGCAGCAGTTAGTCTCCTGCAGCGCTCCGTCCCCCCCCTACTCCAGACCCATCCACACTTCCCTCTCCCATACCTTTCAAACACACACCCAGACAGTCACGATCATGCACCCCACCAGACACAGGCAGCACACCCCCAAGTAAGGCAAAGCGCACACCTCCTGGCACGCACACTCAGGGGGATGTAGGCACACCCACAGGGTCTGGGGACAGACGACATACACGCAGCCACAGTCGCAGTCCACAGTCCTCACAACCCTGTCCCTCCAAAACCACTCCCCTTGGCTCACCTACCAAACGCTCACCCAAGCAGCTCTTTCTGGGTGGGCTGGACCTCGCCCCCGCTGAGCCACCATGCCACAAGCGGGCGAGGACGTCCTCGGGCACAGGAGTTGAGTCCCCCACCACATCAACCCCCTCCCCCAGGAGCGCTGCACCCCATCCCTCGCCCACCACACCCTCCCTTGACCCTGGGGAATCCTCAGTTGCAGGGGTTCGGATGGACGTACAGGCAGCGGTGTGCAGCGCCGAGCTCACCTCCACCTTCGGCACTGCCCCACCCCCTGTGGTAGAGACGTCCACCCCTGCACCCACCACACCTACCCTTCCCCCTCCTGTCCCTGCGGTGCCTGGTACTGCCACAGATGATGCCCCACCCCCGTCCGACGAACCTGGAGGTTCATTTGTGCAGGCAAGCTAGGGGTTGATGCGGTCCCCTACGTCCCCCTTTTTGATATTTTTTTTGTGCTGAATAAAGCCTTTATTTTTACTTTCAACACTATTGCATTTCAGGTACTTGATGTTGCTGATGAGGCTCCTGGAGTTGGTGTTCTGGTAATGTGTTAGGGTTCTGAGAAATGTTTTTGTATGATGGTCATGAGGTGGATGTATGACGTTACAACGCACACTTTTACAACGCATGCACTTACAACGCATTTTTTACAACGCATAATCCATTACAACGCACTACACTTACAACGCATGACACTACAACGCATTTTAAAAAACTACCATTACAACGCATACCATTACAACGCATAATATTTAATTGCATTTAAGGTAAGTATTAGATAGTATAGGGGTAAAAATTACTTTCCTAACTCCAGGGGGTGCAACAGTAGGGTAAGTGTTGGATAGTATAGGGGTAAAAATTACTATTCTAACTCCAGGGGGTGCAACAGTAGGGTAAGTGTTGGATAGTATAGGGGTAAAAATTACTATTCTAACTCCAGGGGGTGCAACAGTAGGGTAAGTGTTGGATAGTATAGGGGTAAAAATTACTATTCTAACTCCAGGGGGTGCAACAGTAGGGTAAGTGTTGGATAGTATAGGGGTAAAAATTGCTATTCTAACTCCAGGGGGTGCAACAGTAGGGTAAGTGTTGGATAGTATAGGGGTAAAAGTTACTATTCTAACTCCAGGGGGTGCAACAGTAGGGTAAGTGTTGGATAGTATAGGGGTAAAAATTACTATTCTAACTCCAGGGGGTGCAACAGTAGGGTAAGTGTTGGATAGTATAGGGGTAAAAATTACTATTCTAACTCCAGGGGGTGCAACAGTAGGGTAAGTGTTGGATAGTATAGGGGTAACAATTGCTATTCTAACTCCAGGAGGTGCAACAGTAGGGTAAGTGTTGGATAGTATAGGGGTAAAAATTACTATTCTAACTCCAGGGGGTGCAACAGTAGGGTAAGTGTTGGATAGTATAGGGGTAAAAATTACTATTCTAACTCCAGGGGGTGCAACAGTAGGGTAAGTGTTGGATAGTATAGGGGTAAAAATTACTATTCTAACTCCAGGGGGTGCAACAGTAGGGTAAGTGTTGGATAGTGTAGTGTAATATTATGCGTTGTAATGGTAGGCGTTGTAATGGTATGCGTTGTAAAGGTATTTTTTAAAAATGCGTTGCAGTGTCATGCGTTGTAAGTGTAGTGCGTTGTAATGGATTATGCGTTGTAAAAAATGCGTTGTAAGTGTAGTGCGTTGTAACAGTTGCGTTGTAAAGGTTGTTCCCCTCATGAGGTGGACCATGGTATCTGTGTGCCATCACAATGTCTCTGCAAAGAATCATTGGTAGTGTGTGTTTATTTTGTTTTGAGACATTGTCCCAAGGAGTGTTCCTTCCTCTGTGGCACCTGACATCTTCCCTGCAAACAGACCTGTGTCAACATTTCCATTGTTGGTGACGGATCCCTTCAACAATGGCCATCCCTGCTCACCGATGTCTCCTGCTGAATCGTCTGTGCCATCCTTGCTAGTCACTGTACTTCTGTTTTGAGCATGTCGAAATGCCTTCAGGGACAAATTCACCCTTTTCAGCACTATGCATGTGTGTAACCACAACCTACCACACAAATGGTACTTGTTATGCAGGGTATTTGAGCACCTGACTGACAATTGTGGGTATTGTATCTAGGGGAATTCCACCCTATTCCTTCCATGAGAGACAACATCTTGGTGGCTGGACCAGCACCTGTACATTCCTATCAGTCCTGGGATGTGCGTGACAGTGTGTGTTCCCTTTGGCTATCTTAGTTTTGTAGGTAGTTACATGACTATACAGTCTTGTGGCATGGTATCAGGGTGTGTATTGTGCTGCATCCGCCATGGGTGGGTATGCATATGTTATTTATCCTCACACCCACATGTGGTGTGTCATGCAGTGGGTGAAAGACTTCCATCCTCCTGGGAGTGGGAAACTGCTGTCAGTGATGTGTTGTTATAGCACTGTCATCATAGTCCAAAGTTAGGGATGCGTACATACCACCATGTAGGTGTGGTCATCTGATAATGATGTACACCCCCCCCCATATCTCTGTCCACTGCTGGGAGTCCTCTGCACACACCCCCATGTCTCTGTCCACTGCTGGGAGTCCTCTGCACCCACCACCATGTCTCTGTCCACTGCTGGGAGTCCTCTGCACCCACCCCCATGTCTCTGTCCACTGCTGGGAGTCATCTGCACCCACCCCTCATATTGCAGCCCACTGCTGGTAGGCATATGATTATGCACCCACCCACATGTCTCTGTCCACTGCTGGGAGTCCTCTGCACCCACCCCCATATGTCTTGACACTGCTGGTATTCATCTACACACACCCCTCATATTGCAGGCCACTGTTGGTAGTCCTCTGCACCCACCCCCATATCTCTGTCCACTGCTGGGAGTCCTCTGCACCCACCCCCATGTCTCTATCCACTGCTGGGAGTCCTCTGCACCCACCCCTCATATTGCAGGCCACTGCTTGTAGTCATATGCACCCACGCCCATGTCTCTGTCCACTGCTGGGAGTCCTCTGCACCCACCCCCATGTCTCTGTCCACTGCTGGGAGTCCTCTGCACCCACCCCCATGTCTCTGTCCACTGCTGGGAGTCCTCTGCACCCACCCCTCATATTGCAGGCCACTGCTGGTAGTCATATGCACCCACCCCCATGTCTCTGTCCACTGCTGGGAGTCCTCTGCACCCACCCCCATGTCTCTGTCCACTGCTGGGAGTCCTCTGCACCCACCCCCATTTGTCTGGACACTGCTGGTATTCATCTGCACCCACCCCTATATGTTTGTCCACTGCTGGTATTCATCTGCAGCCACCCCCATATGGCTGGACACTGCAGGTATTCATCTACAGCCACCCCTATATGGCTGACCACTGCTGGGAGTCCTCTACAGCCACCCCTACATGTCTGGACACTGCTGGTATTGATCTGCAGCCACCCCCATATGGCTGGCCACTGCTGGGAATCCTCTGCACCCACCCACCCACCCCCTTGGAGCAGTACACTGCTGGCCTGGACCTACATACACACCAATATGAAGGCAACATGCAGGGCCAGACCGTAACCCCACATTCGTGGCGTGTGTACGCCTCGAATCCCAAATGTACTAGTGCCGTAGGGGTACGGGTGAAATGCACCGTACCCACGCATTCATTGCGTGTGTATGCATCGTATCACTATTGTACTGGTGTCCGTAGGGGTACGTGTGAAACGCACTGTACCCACGCATTCATTGCGTGTGTACGGTCCATATCACTATTCTACTGGTGCCGTAGGGGGACGTGTGAAACGCACCGTACCCACGCATTCATTGCGTGTGTACGGTCCGTATCACTATTCTACTGGTGCCGTACGGGTACGTGTGAAACGCACCGTACCCACGCATTCATTGCGTGTGTACGGTCCGTATCACTATTCTACTGGTGCCGTAGTGGTACGTGTGAAACGCACCGTACCCACGCATTCATTGCGTGTGTACGGTCCGTATCACTGTTCAACTGGTGCCGTAGCCGTACGTGTGAAACGCACCGTACCCACGCATTCATTGCGTGTGTACAGTCCGTATCACTATTCTCCTAGTGCCGTAGGGGTACGTGTGAAACGCACCATAACCATGTGTGCACGCTTTATGTGGGGATATAAGAGAACTAGGAGGGCGATAAAGTGGCGTAATCTACCTAGAGTACGAGGTGGCTGGGATGTGCCGAATTTTAGATATTATTATTCGGCTTCCCTACTCTAGCATTTTGGAGATCTAATAGTTGGTGAAGAAGCAATGTATGACCCTGCCCACACTCCGTCAATCTATAAGATGATTTTAAGTAATAATGCCAGATACCTCTTAGTAAGGATTCTAGAGCCGAGTTACTACAAAAGGACTCGGTTTAAGGTTCTGGAGGCTGCCTTTTTGATTTGGAAAAAGGTACGCATCATGTATAAGATCTAAAAAATATAATTCCTGACTCCTTTTGAATCTATAGGGCTACTGCCTAGTATCTTTCAAGATACTGTTTCTCGTAGGTGGGGGATGTCGGGCATTCGGGTTATCGGGAATTTATATGAATCTGGGCAGCTTCTGTCTTTTGCTCAGCTTCAGGATAAATTTGATTTGCGTAGGGGCGATTTTTTCAAATTTCTTCAGGTACATAGCTTTTTGGATAATGCCCGGTCGAAAGGAATCTTTCAGGAAGGGCGAAATAACTTGCTAAAAATGATTGCAGCCAAGTGTAAAATTGGTCAGTTATATCGATGCTTAATCTCTGTTCAATTAGCCGATTTAGATGTGCAGCAGGAAAATTGGAAACGTAGACTTGGCGCTGTTCCGATTGACATACAGTCGATGCTGGAAATGGCTAATTCAGTGTTATTTGCGGGGAGTTTGAGAAGCCAATTTTATATGTCTGTTTTTAATCTTTACTCTACACCCTCAAAAATTGCTAAATGGAAGACGGGAAGGGGGGACAAGTGTCCCAGATGTAAGCTTTATGCCGCTGACTCAGTACATATGTTCTATGCTTGTCCTCTGCTTACTGTATTTCTATCTGAGGTTCAACATTTTCTTAACTCCTCTTTGGGTATAACATGCAAATTGACTGTGGAAGTTGTACTGTTTGGAATGTCATCAAGCAATGGTAATGGTGGGGGGTATGCTCCAGAGTCTCGCTTTCTATTTATTTGTATGTCTATTGTCAGACTATGTATTACATCAAAATGGATAGATCCCGCTTCCCCCACGTTCTGGGAGTGGAGAACCAGGATTCTTGCTATATACCATTTAGAAACTGCTTTGTATAGGCTTAAACGACCTAGGAAAAAAAGATTTGGTCAACAAACTTGGGACTTTATCAAAAAATGGCTTTTATTTCTCCTTTTTTGCTGGAAACTCTAATTCTATCATTTTATATGTATCCGATGTCTTTTTTATGTCTGAAAAATTTTTGTTGTGTTCTACCATCTCTGTATTCTGAGGAATAAAATAAAAAATATAAAAAAAAAAAATTAAAAAAAATTTAAACCTACCTGTAAGCCTCTAGTATACGGTAGGCATTGTAGGGTTAGAGGTCCAACAGATTTAATGCACCTAAGTGTGCACTGCTGTCATTTTAAAAGGCAGCCCTGCTTTGCAGTATTAAACTACCTTATTTGTACATATGTCACCCCCTATGTTCTCCCCTAGGTGACCCTGTGGTAGGGTGCCGTGCAACTATAAGGAGAGACATTATAAAAGATGTTGATATGCCCTGGTGAGGGACAAACTGCCAATTTAATTTTCCTCATTGTAGTACATTAGCTCCATATGCTAACATGGGAAGGGTTTATCAAACTTTAATAAAGTCTAACTATTGACAGGAGTGAGCTAAAATGATCCTTTGAAGTGCCTAAATAATAGTTCCAACAAATTCAACAACTTGCCAAGGTTAGATTTATTATAACTATGACAGAAAATAAGTTATAGAACTTGCTTTTCTGATGAGCCTAAATCCAGCTCCAGAGTAGCCTCTGTCATTGACAGGCTGAGCCAAGCTGCTCTAATGAGGTGTGAAGTGGCCTGAAAGGGAACAAAGATTCATCTGGTGGGAGGAGATCTGCAAGCTGCAGACCAAAAGGCAGGAAGGGGACTGGGTAGCAAAATTACTTTTCAAGGAGGGAAAGACACTTAGTACTGGACACAGGCCCACCACTACTTCCTGCACCCCCAGCCCGATGGGGACTCCTGTAATTGAATTAGCAGAGGGACTGGAAGAGGAGTGTTAGGGAAAACTAGTCACATCTGTAGGTAGTGTTAGTCAGACCTTAAACTACAGGAGAGATTTTCTCAATTTTGGTTTTAAAGAACATTGCTTTCTGTGATAAGAATTTGCCACACTTCAGGGGAAGTGGTCATCATTGAGGGTGGCACCCTACACTACTTTGGTCAGGGCTACCCCCTGCTTTCTAGCCCGGAACCTTGGATAAATATGGGAGAGCTGCTCAACAACTCAGATCCCTGCCTGAAAAAAACAAGAAGAAGGACTGCTTTGCTGAAACCCCTGGCCTGCACCGAGAGGACTGCACTCTGAATGACTGCACCTGCTTTACACTGAGGAACTACAGCAAAAGAAGGACCTTGCCTTGCACTAAGAGTTTAAGGATGGACTCCCTGAAAGCAACAGGTTAAAAGAACGCCACCTGCATCATCTCCACCAAGAAGAAACCAGCTGACCACCTTCAGCTGGAGTTTAAAGGATTTGGTGGGGGCATTATGGGAACTGTAGTACCAGCTCTCCAAGGCGCAACTCAAAGTTTCTGGTACCTTGGCTCATGCCATGGACCAATCAGGAACCCAAAAGAACTTTCTGGAGGCATCTTCAGAAGTTTGAGATCATTCGTAGCATTTTGACCAAAATTCTCCATAAGATCACCGACCCCTCGTCAAGAGTTAAGCCAGCGATGTTGAACCGCGACCCGGCCTTAAATTCAGGTTTACCTCGCTGAAGGTCCAGAGCTTTTCATCATCGATGAGACTTGCAGGAATCGACAGAGGCATCCCACTGAAGCAAGCCACCATCATCAAACCCCAACCTGGCCTGCCTAGGAGACCAGCTTGACGTCAAAAGAAAAAGCTTAAAAAAAGTGACTTAGGGGCTAATCACGAGTCGCAGGGGCGGCTGCAGCAGTCTTCCAACCGCCCTAGTATAACTAAGGTGGTCATGCTGCCCTGGGACCACTTCAATAGATAGGGAACAGAAATCCCTGGCGGTGGCGTGGCGGTCTTGAGGCCGCAGTAAGCTTGGCGGGACTGCTGCGGTCCTACAAAGCATTTTATGAGTTTCCTCTCCACCACAGTTTTCATGGCGGTACCTCTGCCATGAAAACCGTAGCCCCCTGTTGCCCTTGGGCCTGGGGATTCATGCAGGGGGGCACATATTGTACCTTCCTGTGTGCATGCACCCCAGTACCTGCACGGCATGGACTGCAGCAGTCCCACCAAGCATATTATGAGTTTCCTCTCTGCCGCGGTTTTCATGGCAGTTCCACCGCAATGAAAACCATGGCAGAGTGGAAACATGCTGCGGTCCCACAAAGCATATTATGAGTTTCCTCTCCACCACAGTCTTCATGGTGGTACCTCCGCCATGAAAACCGTAGCCCTCTGTTGCCTCTGGGCCTGGGGATGCATGCAGGAGGGCACATGTTGTGCCCTCCTGTGTGCATGCACCCCAGTATCTGCACGGCATGGACAGCAGCAGTCCATGCCATTCTCTTACTGATTTTGACGTTCCTATTGCGGATCCTGTTTCATAGGCACCACAATTGGAACACCGAATAAACGCATGCCAGACCTGGAGAAAACTCCTAAACTGACGACCGGTTCAACCACGGGTTTGGCGGTCCAACTTCCTCACTGCCAAACTTGTAATCAAGCCCTAAGCCAAAAGGCAAAAACTTGACCGGGCTCTACCGCTCGCTCATTGTGTCCAACCCGCACTCCATCGTGGTCGGCCTGAAACTTTGACTTTATCCAGGTCTAGTGCAACCAAATGTCCCAAGTTGGCTTTTTTGGCTTTTGAGCACTAGAAAACATTTACTCTTTAAAAATTCAGATCTCCGGTTCCCTACATTGGTATTTTTGTCATTTTGGTGTCATTTTAATAATAGAAATGTTTCCTATTTTGAACAATTCATGTTGGATTCTTACTGTGTGTTGTGCCTTACTGATTTAATGTATTAGTGTTTTTAAATGGCTCCTAAGTTAAGCCTGCCTGCTCGCAGCCAGCTACCAAAGGATGAGCAGGGGAATAATTTATTTATAATTAACATTTATAATTAGCATGAGGCTCTGGGCAAAAATCTAAAAAACAGGGTACCATATACTCACAGTATGGCACTCAGGGCAGGGGACATGACTGTCTCAACAGCAGAAATCTTCCAGGGTTTATGTGATCACCAGAAAAAGAGCTGTAAGAAGCAGCATCTAGGGGCTGTGGCTCCAACCACATGTTGATCTTCTCTAAAAGCATTTTATAGAAAAATAGTTGCATACGTCCACCTAAGAAGTAGTTCCATTGCTCATACCGATAGGGACACAGTTAACGCAACCCAAGTCAGTTGCAGTAGGAAGGAGCATTGCCTGGTGTAACCCCATGATCAATGCAGTAGGAAGGGATTCCACTTTGTGAGCTTTCTGATAAATATTGCAGTATGGGGGTTTAACATAAAACTGCCTGCAAAAAACACACAAAATGGCTTTACATTATGAACCCTCTGCCTAATACAACAGTGTGGGGTTTTGCGTTGCAAACTCTACCAAACACTGTAGGGAGGGGTTTGCACTGTGAACCCTCTGACAAATGCAGTAGGAATGGGTTTCACATTGTGAACTTTGACAAATGCAAAAGGAGTGTTATTAACTCCCTGACAAATGCATTGAGAACCCTGTGGTAGCTTCAATAAGAAGAACTTCCTGTTGTGAACTCCTTGACAAATGCCATCAGGATGTGCTCTGCATGGTTTAAAGCTAAAAGACATTATGACACACATCTCCGGTTCAAGTCGTGCCAGAGAGGTCTCTTTTTCATTGTGTACATTTATAATTTTTTGTTTAGTATTTTGTTGTGCGTGAATTAAAGTACTTTTACTTTTTTTTCTTTTAAACCTAGAAATTGATCTATTTCAAATTATTGCATACTTTGTGGAATTCTTTAACATCTATTTAACCCCTTTAATTATTTTAATTAATTCGTTTGACTTTACTTTTTTTAAATCACAATGATGTTACTCAATTCCTGATAAAACTAAATGATGATAACTCTGATTATCAGGAATGGCTTGGATTAGCCACATGTTGGATGGCCAATAACCTTTGGAAGTGGAAGGCAAATAAAACAGAGGTGCGTGGTACTTCTAGGAAATCATAATTAGACCTTGACCACAGTTTGGTAGTCACTGGTGTTTGGCTCACTCCCTGCCTCTGCTCCCATGACTAAAAATGTTGATGTGACTGTCAAAGCTGATCTTACCTCCTGCCAGCAGATCAACTAAATCACAGGTATATATTGCTCCCTTTTGAAGAGGTTTAGGTAAAATTCTTCCTTGCCTCCCTGCTGTTGGGAAAAGGTTGGTGATGCAGGCGGCTATCTCATCCTGTTTGGATTATAGGAATGCAGTCTTGCTTGTATTATCTAAATATCTTATCTGTCGTCTTCAAATTGTGCAAAATGCAGCTGCCACGTGTGATACTTTATTTACCTCAGCATGCTTCTATCACATTCTAGGTGGACTTCCTGCACAGATTACCTGCGAATAAACATATCGGGGCAGATTTACAAGCCCCTTGCGCCACTTTTGCATCACTTTTAACATGGGAAAAGTGACGCAAAAGTGGCGCAAGGTGCTTGTAAATCTGCCCCATCTTGTTTAACACAATTTACATGGTGCACAAGGCACCTGCTGGCACCTCTCGTATCTCATCTCTCAGTTTCGGCTCTCTGTGCCCTCTTGTCTACTTCTTTACTCTTCTCACGCATTCTTGGTTGTGCCCTAGTTGGATTGCTGCAGAGCAGGCGCTCTTTCTTGGTTCTGACTCCTATTCCCAGTGCACCAGAAATAAAGTGAGAGTGAGGGTGAGCCGTGTGCCTGTGAGAGTGCAGGGTGCAGCACATTAAAGCGAGACCTATTCACATTGACAATGCTTCTTTGTTTTGCTTACAGTCTATTCATATATAAGAAATATAGTATGCAGTACACTTTATAATAAAGGAATACCCAACATAAAATGAGAATCAGCTCTTCCTCTTATGAAATATATATATACTTAGGTTCCTTAAAGACTGAGTCCATTTGAGCTGGAATCACTCTTTTAGGTGAAGTAATTTTTACAGCTTTTGTCCTGAACTGTGTGATGTTTCCCTTGTTGCTCTTCTGTAAGAACTCAAGATGGGTCTCATGATTAGAGCATGTTTTGGACTGACAACTGCAGACTCCTGTTAACTATTATATTCTCGATAACTCCTAGTTGGTTTTCCCTTGTTCCAGTCCTTACATTTGTATGAGAAGCAACCCTCAGATACAGTTAATGCTTTAGCCTTTGGCTGGGAAGCAACATTTTTATCCTTTACTCCCTATATGGACACGCCTTTTCTCTTCTTATTGTTGAGTTCCGCCCACAATGGCACCACCTGTTCTTTCTGTATCCGGTTGGTGTTAATTCATGCAATATTGGCAGTTGCTTGTATCCATTTGCTATTCATCTATTGAGTGCATTCCCTTTCAATTCTTTCCACTTGGCCTGGAAGTTGAGAGGGAGAATCTTCAGTGGCGGGTTGTTCAAGAGCCACAACATTATCCATTCAGTGTTACCTGACATTTGTCCATGGTCACAGGTTATGCCAGTCATCGGTTACACATCAAGGTTTGGTGCAAGGATAGGGGTATGCGTCCTTCACCCTGTGATCCATTTCAAAATTTTAGACCTCCAGCGTGAAGTTCTTTACAGAGTTTACTCCTTTCTCTCTGGGTGCTCAGTAGGTGGCCATCCAGATTTTCTGTGATTCTTGTTGTTCCATGGCTCAGATCCCCCTTACTGTCAGCGTTCGGATCCAAGTTTCACTGCCAATGTGGTCTCTCAGATTTAGGTCTCTTCAGAAGTTTTCCTGCTATTTTTTGCTTGGCTTCTTCCTTGGAGCTGAGGCAGGATGCCTCTTCTCTTACTATGCATAGAGCTCTTTTGTTTTAGGATAGGACCTAGGATTTTCATTCCAACTATGCTGTTTTCCGTACATATGGTCAAGCTGGCTTCTTAAAAAGCCCATGATTGCTACCTTTAGTCTGTTGGTACAGGTGGGGTCTACATAACAAAAAGTGAAGAACCGCTTATCCACATGGTAAATAGAGGAAAAACATATTTGTTCCTGGCTACATGCTATAGGAGTAACAGTCTATGAGGCAGGCTTCCTTGGCACATGTAAGAACTCCGAAGAAGAAGACTAGGACTCGGAGTAATGAAGATTACTGGTAAATACTTAGACAATAAACTGCCCCAGCACAATATTTACATAAAATACAAGCTACAAGTTCTGTCTCCTGGTGGCCACAGATTATCCAGCGTTATTTCGGGGAAAGGCAGATGCCTGTAGCTGTGGGGCTGTTGTGTTGAGGAGGTAACAGAGTCCAATGGCATGCTGGTGGACGGAGCGGGTGTGGAGTAGGAGGCACATGACCTGGTTGTTCTGACAGGGTCTGGTAGGCGGGGCAGCGCTGTGTAGGCATTTGGAGTTGCACACTCAGCATGCAAAGGTGTCGTGTGTGCGCTTAGGGGTTGCCTGATAGCAGGCGGTTGCTTGTCTGGTGGACATTGCTTGGAGGGTGGCTGCAGGATGAGCCTGTTGTGTGACGTGGGTCATGCAAGGACCAGAGGGTCGTGCACTGTGCACGTTGCAGGCGCAGACGGTCCTGCCTTTGGCACGGCGTTGGTGCAACAGTGGCACAGACAAGCTGCTGGCTGCATTAAGAATGGGTTGAGGGGGGAAGGGAGGAGCATTTTGGAGGCATGGGGGTAATGGCATCCACACCCCAACTACACAAAATGCACGCAACTACCTCCAAACACTCACCTTCCAGAACCATAGTCAAAAACAACTCTAATGGCACTAACATGTGTATGCCCCATTGAGAAAGCAAGGCCATGCTATGTCCCATGCTACATGAAGCACTAACCCAAGAATGGATGTCCGGTATGCTGGGAGGGTGGGTGTCACAAAATGCATTGTTGAACTCCAAATCAGACACAATTGCCCTCATCCCATATGGCCCAGGTACATACCCATGCACCATGCTCAATGTACAGGGACTGGGAAAGTACTGACAAGATAGCTGACACTGAGCCCTGGTGTAGGCAGCACAAGGCCCTCCTGTGACCAGTGCAAACACAAACACCAAGACAACAAGGTCAGATTTCTAGGACAAGAACTCACACTCACTGTCATGGCAGCATGCTCCATGGGGGGACAGCTACATCACCTGGGAGCCCCAGTGCCAAATCACACTACACCCACCAGCAGGCCCTGTCACACACACCCCTTACACAAGCAGACACCCCCAGGACAGGCAATGGATTTACCCACTGTCACTATGGACATGTAACACAACAAGACCAATACATAGCCGAAGAAGCATCCAAGCCAAAAATCAACAAGTCAAAGACTCAGGAACACATATCAATCTGTCCCCCGCAACATACCCATCCACAAGTGAACATTGAGGAGAATTCTAGGCACCTACAACTACCTGGAGGAACAGTGCCAACTAGAATGTGTATGAAACATGGATGTTGCATGAAACAGAATTAACATTGTCTGTCTCTCACACACTGTAATGATCGCGGAGGATGTTCTGCAGGAGCGTCCGGAGCCTTGGAGAAAAGTCTGCAGTCGTCCCCCACGTTCCTCCGACTCTATCAAACTCTAGAGTGCGGAGAACCCGCTGGCGGAAAACAGGGAAACAAAACAAGGATAGGTGGGGAGACAGGTAGGTCTTGATTGATGATCCTGGCAGGAGGAACAGCTGGGCCTTGATGGATCCTGGCAGGAAGAATGACAGGGCCTCCCAGCTGTAACACAAAGTTGGATGAAGGAATATCAATGTACCACTACCCTTGACTTTTCTAATCTTCAAACACCAGGAACCTACCAAGGCTATCGTTAGCCGCTCTAGTAACAGTCTGCGTGACCATCTGTGTATCACTCTATACGAAAAACCTTTGATGAGTCCCAAGAGTAGTACTTAATCTCCCTGTGCGTGAGTAGTCACTTTTAGGGCTGCAGAAAACAGATAAGTAGGGATCACGAACAAAAGAGGGCTAATGTTCCACACACTCTTATAAGAATTTAGGAAAGACAGGTACCGTGCTTCTTATGAAGGAATATGGGAAACCTAACCCACTGCTCAATGGTCCTCGCAGTAATCACCACCTGATACGTGTTCAGGAGAACTTAGGGTAGGGATACGATGTGGAGAGGCTTATTCTTGGCATAAGCAAGGGAGGTAAGGATACGGCATAAGCAAGTGAGGTAAGGATACGGAATAAGTGATAAGAACCAAAAGTAAGACTCCAACCATACAAAAGACCTGGAGTCGCCTTAACAGCAGGCTACACACGACAAAACACAAGCCTGTTAAGGCACTAGTCTGGATTCCGCAAGAGGAGCAGTGATGGGAATGAGGACCCACGAACCACATACCAACCTCTGGTTCCACCGAGAGGAGCGACGAGTGGAATGGGGACCCACGAACTACATACTAACAGGCAGACCTTACTTGGAAAATACTTCAACTGCCTCCACACCAACCAGAGGAAAATTGCGCAACTCGCGCAGCCGCTTCTGTGGACACAACAACGCCAGCGCCACGCTTCACCAGGACTATCAGCGGGACCAACACAGAAGCCGGGACTCGTCCGCTGCAACTCGTCCGCGACACGAAAACAGGAAACAGGAAACACACGTCAACCGGAAGTCAGGCATACACCTACGGGACAGAAATGGGGCTAAGTGCAAGAACGCTAAGCAGCGTTTGCACGCCCTTCGCCCTTTAAATACTCTCTGGTCTCAGGGGCATGACCGCGGGGCATGACACACACAGGGCAAGGTGAGGAATCTCCCCCCAACAATGGGGGTGAAGAATCACAGTCCCAGGCTCGGGAGGAACCTGATCCCACCGGCAGTGACGCCTCTCAACACTCCGCGGATGACCCCGACTGACCTGGACCCTCTGGTGTCCAAGCCCCTGCAGCACCTGGTTCAGGAACATCTGTGCTAACCACCACCACCATTCCTGCCACATCCCAGGAGACACCGAGGGGCCCTGCCCGCAGTAAACAACTGAGCCAGTCTGACCAGGAGGGACAAGGTTCGCCGGGCAACCAGGAGGAGGCAGACAAGCTTGTCTGTGGTGACTTACATCAAGCATCTTTGGGGGATCGGTAGCGGGGTGTGGGGCAGTGTGTTGCTTGTCGGAGATGTGCTTGCAAATGTTGATGGACCAATGATGGATGGTGGTGTGGTTCTCCTCCAGCAAGAAGTTACTGGCCCCCAGCCACATGTAGCCTGTGGAGGTGAGGGCGTATGTGCAGATGTATGTGTTGATGGCTTTGCGGATTTGTGGATGTAGGCCTGGAGATCTGTAGATGAGTGTTACTCTGAGGGTTGCCAGGGGGTTGGTGCGAAACCGGATTTGTGACTCTGAGGGTGTACTTGTGAATAAATTGCAAGTCATCCGCCGGGATTGTTGGTGCCGACCATGCGGGTGATCTTGTATCCGTCAGAGATGGCAATGAAGAAGTTGTGTGCTGAGGATGCTTTTATCCAGGTTACTCTCATGAAGGTGATGTGTGGGGCTGTTGTGTTGAGGAGGTAACAGAGTCCAATGGCATGCTGGTGGACGGAGCGGGTGTGGAGTAGGAGGCACATGACCTGGTTGTTCTGACAGGGTCTGGTAGGCGTGGCAGCGCTGTGTAGGCAGTTGGAGTTGCACACTCAGCATGCAAAGGTGTCGTGTGTGCGCTTAGGGGTTGCCTGATAGCAGGCGGTTGCTTGTCTGGTGGACATTGCTTGGAGGGTGGCTGCAGGATGAGCCTGTTGTGTGACGTGGGTCATGCAAGGACCAGAGGGTCGTGCACTGTGCACGTTGCAGGCGCAGACGGTCCTGCCTTTGGCACGGCGTTGGTGCAACAGTGGCACAGACAAGCTGCTGGCTGCATTAAGAATGGGTTGAGGGGGGAAGGGAGGAGCATTTTGGAGGCATGTGGGTTGCAGAATCAGGGCACTCGGTGGGGCGGTGCCGCAGGTGAGGCTGCAGCAGGCAGAAGGGGTGAGAAACTAGGCAAAAAGTAGCACACAAAGACAAGGAGGTCAGAAAGGCACAGTGCAACAGGTGTATGTAAAGGAAGGAGTGTCAGGTTACTCATGGGTCACTCCGAGAAAATGTATGAAGAATCAACAAAAATGACGGCCACAGGATCAGGCAACAAAATGCGGAGCTGCGCACAGGAGACACACCGTCAGCAGGCTTTGACGTCCCGTTGTGGGGAGCAACCTGCACAAATACATACACAACCAGGTACTTCATGCACAATAGAAATTATTAGCCATGAAGAACTGCATGCATGTTGCCAAAGTACACATACACTCATATGCTCAATCTTTGACAATTATGCCATAGATGAAAAATGCAAACTGGCAAGAGATCTGCAGTGACAGAGATGAGGCACTTTGGATTGTGCTGAACACCTTTATTGCACAAACTCACACAAAGGGAAATGCATCCATACGAACAGACTCACAGGTCAGTTGACAGAACATGTGGGACATACACTGGACTCCCCCTTCACAGCACAGATGTTGTAAATCCCAATGAACTGGCACACAAGTTAAGGGGATGAGTCAAACACATCCTGCTGCATACGGAGAGGCTGCAATTCACCATAGAGCCTGTTGTTGTGATGTCCCACACTATGTCCACCCGTAGCATTCGCAATGTTTCAGAGGCAAGGTTTACGCACATTGATGCCTTCATCAGACTCCACACTCCACTACAGATGACTGTCAAGAAGGGTGACTAACATGTTATGGGAGTGATGCTACATGTGATATGCTCCATGGTGAGAAGACATGTATGCACGGTACAACAACATGCACAGAAGCAGTCCCCACACATTCCCAACCCGTACCACCACCAAAAAGCCTTGCTGCAATCCTTACCCAAACTGACATTTCCACATGTCCGTGCATGGAACGCTGATTCAGCACACGTTGCAATCCTCATGAGGATTAGCAGGAGGACAAAGATGACACGAGCAGACAACAGGCGCAAAAACCTGGGAATGACAGACACACAAGAAGTCACCTAAAACAAATCTCGCCGCACACATGGTCAGTTACGAAACATGAACAATGTTGGACACATGCAAATTTCAAAGAAAGTCTCTACGCAAAACTGTGTGGCATGACATCATCACTCGAGTGACACATCAGTACACAAATCAAAGTCACTTTGCATTCAGTCAGCTGGACACACACATTGCAACACATGCCACTCAATGCTACAAGCTTGCACACTCATACCCAGTGACTCACCAATTTGAGAAGAAGTTGCGTATGAGCTGACTCCGGATATCATCCTCCTCTTCCTCATCACTTGCCTTGTGACCAAGCCCTGGATCCTCCACAGGTGGATGTTGCTGCTCATCAGGATCAAGGATGAGTGGCACTGCCTTCTCAATGGCCATGTTGTGCAGCATGCAGCACACAATGAAGATTTTGCAGACCTTCTCCGGTGCATATGGGAGGGACCCGCCTGTCTTGTCAAGGCACCGGAATCGGCTCTTAAGGACGCCAAACATCCTCTCAATCACTCGCCTGGTCTGCCCGTGTGCATTGTTGTACCGGTGATCTGCAGCTGTTCTTGGGTTGCGGAGAGGTGTCATTAGCCATGGCATGTTGGAATATCCACAGTCCCCTACATGGAAACATCATGTAAATAAGTGGGTCAGGAGATGCCGTAAGAGCCAAAGATACCGCAACACACAGGACAAACAGAGTATACCCACCAACAAGACATGCTCGTTCGTTGTGCAGCCGCAGCATCATTTGTGGCACCCTGCTACGCCTCATGATGTAGGCATCATGTGCTGATCCTGGAAAACGTGCACAGACATGGGAAATCAGCATGTTAGCAAGACACACCACAAGGGCATTTATTGAGTGGTAATGTTTACGGTTGCGATAGGCTTGCTCCTGTGCCTGTGGTGGTACAAAAGCCACATGTGTCCCATCAATGGACCCAATGACATGGGGCATCCCTCCCAGGGCATAGAAATCACCCTTGACATCTGTCAACTCCTCAGGAGTAGGAAATTTGATGAATTCATCAAGGTGCTCCAACATGGCTGCCAAAACATCACGCAGGACACGGCTGAACATTGTCTGTGACATCCCACCAACATCAGCTATGGTCAATTGAAACGTACCTGTGGCAAAAAAATGTAGGGCTGCCATTATCTTCCTCTTGGGGGTCAGCGCAGTAGGATACCTGTGTCGCGGTTGGAGGTGTGGTGCCAGCTTGTCTGTCAAGTCCTCAATCAACTGTCGAGTGAATCTGTAACGTCGGATGCAGGCACGTTCCCTCATGGCAGCCAAGTCTGGCATTGGTCTTGGGACAGGCAGTGCCCTGCAAGACATTGTTAGGAATAATGAAGATTGAGAGTCTGCCAACATCAATGTCAATGAACATAGCACATGCTAAACAGCTACTAAACATCAGGTAACTATGGAGTCTGGTGTGTGCAATACATCCAGGACACATATGCCAGCTTGCTGGCACTCCTACAAAAAGCCAGATACACCTGTTGATTGTCAAGTCTACAGGACATGCCCTGAAATGAGCTGGGGGCAAATCTGAGTGAACAGCCAGAGATATCACCGGAGTGACACACATCCACATAGCTGCATTGGAAGGATGTCATCTCATCCAGACAGTTGACTGCAAGGCACACGCACAGGTCACATGGAATGTCAAATGTACATATGAAACACATTGCGATGAAGAGGTACACGTGACAACAAATAAACACAGCCATTGAGACGACGCAGACATCTATGCCTGGGAAAATATGATGTCCAATGCACACAGACCCTACAGCCGTGGCATGGTGTGCGTAGATGTGTGCCATGCCCATCTCCACATAGACACATGTTGGATGCACCAACAGCAGATGCAGTTGACGGAACACTAACAGCAAGCTCATGGGAACACATGACACACACCTGACATAGTCACACAGGGGCACGCTGATCGTGACATGTCAGTTGATAGAGTGTCCCTGTCCCTGGCATCAGGAGACAGTTGCGGGTGGTGATGACTGTGCCATCCCACTGCTGCTGTGCATGACACAGTTGGACTACAGACACACATGTGGCAAGTGTCAAGGTGATGTGTGCCACATAGTGCCCCATCACACATGACATGGGTCCACAGGTCATCACACATCAATTGTGCAACTAAATGAGATGACCTGTGCAATATCACTGGCTGACACACCTAGGGCCTGCACATGAAAGTATGCAATGACAAGTACTTGATGGACATCCTTGTGCGACTCGTAGCCCTCCATTCCTGGCGTTTGTACGCCTTGTATCACTATTGTATTGGTGCCGTTGGGGTATGTGTGAAATGCACCGTACCCCCGCATTCATTGCGTGTATACGGTCTGTATCACTAATCTACTGGCGCCCTACAGGTATGTGTGAAACGCACCGTACCCCCGCATTCATTGCGTGTGTACAGTCCGTATCACTATTCTACTGGTGCCGTGCGGGTACGTGTGAAACGCACCGTACCCCCGCATTCATTGCGAGTGTACGCATCGTATCACTATTGTACTGGTGTCCGTAGGGGTACGTGTGAAACGCACCGTGCCCACGCATTCATTGCGTGTGTACGGTCCGTATCACTATTCTACTGGTGCCGTACGGGTACGTGTGAAACGCACCGTACCCCCGCATTCATTGCGTGTGTACGGTCCGTATCACTAGTCTACTGGTGCCATACGGGTACGTGTGAAACGCACCGTACCCCCGCATTCATTGCGTGTGTACGCATCGTATCACTATTGTACTGGTGTCCGTAGGGGTACGTGTGAAACGCAATGTACCCATGCATTCATTGCGTGTGTACGGTCCGTATCACTATTCTACTGGTGCCGTACGGGTACGTGTGAAACGCACCGTACCCCCGAATTTATTGCGTGTGTACGGTCTGTATCACTGTTCTCCTGGTGCCGTACGGGTACGTGTGAAACGCACCGTACCCCCGCATTCATTGCGTGTGTACGGTTCGTATCACTGTTCTACTGGTGCCGTACGGGTACGTGTGAAACGCACCATACCCACGCATTCATTGCGTGTGTAAGGTCCGTATCACTATTCTACTGGTGCCGTATGGTACGTGTGAAACGCACCGTACATGTGTGTGGATTTCAAAATTACATAGGGGACACATAGGGGACAAGTATTAGGCCCAAAATGCATGCTGGTTGTCATGGATACAGAGATTTCATTTGCAATGTGTCCATCAGGTGTCCTGGAACAGTCAGTTGGCTAAAAAATACAATGTTGCAAAGTGGTTGTTGACTTGACATGATGCTCAAAATTTGAACGATGCGAATGCGTGTCATTGGTGTATGTTTAAAGCGATTGGAGTAAACGTATGATGCGAATGAGTCTGACCAATCACTATGTACTCCTCTAAATGAATGCCCCTCAGCAAGACAGATATAACCCAGCCAGAAACCATGAGAGGGCACTTGCCTGCACAACTTTCCAGTCGACCACACTGCTGCTGTCTCTGCTTCCTCTGGACCATGTCGCGTACTGTGGAGAGGGCCCAGCCATTCACCCTAGAGGCGAATGAGGCGTTGCTGGACTGCCTCCTCCCACAGTACCCCAAGCTGTATGGGAGACCAGGGGAGCAGGTGAGTGCTGACTCGACTACCTTTGCCTATGCACCTGTTGTGTGACTGTCACTTCTGGCATTGTGTCCAGGTGTGACAGACATGCAATTTTGTTTAGAGTGGGTCCCGGGGGGGGACATGCTTATGTCTCTCATGCAGAGCATGAGGTAGTTCCTGTGTGCACTCCTCACTTGCATTGTGCTTACTGTGACATTCACTGCATAGTGCATGACACATTCAGCCTGGCAAATCCTTTGTGACTTTTTTTCCTATCGTCCTGAGGTGATTCAGTGGTCCCCCCGGTGTGACAGGTGACTGTACCCACAGATGTGTATGAGTTGAGTGGACCTGTGGTCAAAGTGTCCAAATGATGTGTACGACCTCATGGACATTGATGGGTGTGAATGTTCCTTATCATGTGGGTGAGTGTCTATGTGAAGTGTTGCACCACAGCTGCATGGAGGAGGCAACAGCTCTACCCATCTGATGTGACAAGTAAGCCGTGCTGTGTGTCTGACTTGCAGAGCGAGCACGACACCTGTGACACCCCACAGGCAAGTGGCACATGTGCAGAGTGAGGGTTGTATCCACTGTTGTCACTGACAGGTGAGTGATCTGTGCCTGTATGTGTCTGTCTAGTCTGCTGAGGGTGCATCAGTGGAGTGAGATATGTGACTGCTTGGCACGTGCTGTCCATCAGCCTGCTGTTGCATGTGCTGCACAGTGTGTGCCATGATCAGTGAGTGTGTCACACCCTTTATGCCACCTGTTGACTTTCAATGCCATGTAGTGCATTTGGGCTTGCACACAGGCCAATTTCTCATTGAGAATGATGCATTTCCTGTCAGCATCCTATGCCCTGTTCAACATATCAGAGATGTTCAAATGTGTGTGTCTCTGGGATATGGAGCAGGTGTTGTGATGTTGTCTCACTTTGTCATCCTGACAGGTAACTGCCTACGAGAAGATGGTGATCTGGCAGGACATCGTCAGGGCCGTGAGATCGGCGGGGGATCGGAGTCGGCACCTACCACAGGTCCAAAAACGGTGGCAGGACATCTGGTGCTGGACCCGGCGGATCCCCCGGGTCCAGCTGGGGCTCGACCCTCCTCGCCCCCATGGCGGATGCCGACGCCTGACCTCCCACATGACCCGTGTCCTGGCGGTGGTCTTCCCTGACCTTGATAGGCAGTTACAGGAGAGACTGCAGGAAGGAGGGGGTAGGTACATGGCTGTTTGTTGTGTTATGTGTCACCAGCTTTTGGAAGTGCTCTGTAGCCTGGATACACTCCCAGAGTTTATATGTGCAGTGCATTTTCTGTTTCCCAATGTCACCTGGTGCTCTTTTTCATCCCTTCCCCTCCTTGACATGTGTCCCCTGGTCTGTGTGTAATCATATTTGCACATGGTCATCTAGGGTGCCACGAATTCAAAGTGCACATTGCTTTCCGCATCATGTGGGAGGGTGGTCTGTGACATGTGTTGGTACCTTGCCTGTGCCATGACCTGTTCACTATGTTGGGGGTCCATATTTGTTGGCACTGATGATGAGTCTCAACATAGGAGTGTGGGGTTTCAACTGAACACCATTGCACCATGCATGACCAATGTTGTGGCCTCAGACATGATGTGCATGAGTGGTAGACATGCATAGTGCCATGACGGTTGCTCATGGTACAGTCAGCTCATTCCAGGAACACGGAGCAGTGTGCCCACTACAATCCCCTGAGACACCCTGGCCTCCTAATAATGTGTGTCATCCAACACTGTGCACATTCTCTGTGGGTTCAGCATAGGTCTGCCTCTGTGGCATTGTTCCCTGGCCTAGTTTGTATTTTTCAAATGTGTGCTACATGTGTCCACTGGACAGGGATACACCATTTGGCTTATGCATACTCACACTGGGCAGTGCCTGTGTGGCTATTCACAACAATCTGTGTTGCCAGCCCCACGAGGCGATGTTGTGTCAATTTAGCAATTGTTGCAGCACAGTCTTTTAAACCCTGATTAAGAGGTGTCACTTCTTGATCTGTATCAATCACATTGACTCAGGTATGGGGGGGGGTTGTGCGGGAGAGGCTTACATGGGCACCCCTGATTTCTCCTTCCCAGGTCTGACCTGTGTGTGAGAATTGGCTGTAAAAAGAATCACCGTGCAGTGCCCCTGTGATGGTGGCCAGTGCTTAATGTTCGTGCTTTGCAGCCTGTGTCATTTTTTTAAAAACATGATTAATGCTCATACATTTTTGGTACATGTGTGTGGTTCAGATGCAACGCAGTTTGATCTTTGTGTACTGACATCTGTGTGGACATTCTGGCTTGCCATGAGGGTGTCTCCACAGTACAGCTATGTTTTTTTACAACACAATTGCAGGCCCATTTGCTTATGCATTGTCCTTGGTTTGGACATGTGTGCCACTCTACATGACAGGCAGTGGGTCATATGTGTAGCCAACTGTGTCATCAGGTAACGGATGGCCATGTGACAACTGACATAATTCAAGTTGTTAGTCAAAAATGTTTGTACCTTGGCACTCACAGCACTTGTCGACAGTTCTTCATGTTTTAAATGTGGTAATTTGATGATTTGTGTTAAGAACACTAATGTGCCTGCATGAAAGATGTCTCCCAAGGAAGTGCACACCAAACGACATTTCCACTTTCATGGAACACGCTGGCACCTTTTCAAAGAAGCCACTGTTAGAATTAAATGGTGTTGCAGATTCTCCATATACATGTTCCCACAGTAGTCTTGATTTTGTGAAACTCCTTTGTTGTTGGTGATACAAACTAACGTGTGTCAAGACATCAAGACCTCCGTGGGCCCATGTATATGTACTTTCTGCAACACCATTTATTTCTAACAGTGGCTTCTTTGAAAAAGGTGCCAGCTTTTTCAATGACAGTGTAAATGTAGTTTTGTGTGCACTTCCTTGGGAAACATCTTTCATGCAGGCACATGAGTGTTCTTTTCACGAAATGGCGAATTGCCACATTCAATACATGTTGATTGTGTAAAGTATTGTGAGTCCCAAGGTACCAACATTTTTTCGTTTTGTGTTCCAAAGTACTTACAGGTCTCTGAGTGTGGTGACACCTGGAGTAGTGAGGTGTGTTAGTTTACCTTGGGTGCACCACTACTGTTTCTTTCAGGGTAAAAAAGAGGTGGCATGGCTTCATTGTATTGATGTGCTCATCTGTTCACAGACACTAGCTTCTCAGTGTATTTCTCATTCAAGTTGTGGCCTGGTGTGTTCTTTTTTCCTTGTGTCCAAGTGGCATAGTGGGTCTACCAACTGAGCGGTACAGGGCTTACATATGTGCGGAGTAATCTAGCTGTTACTCATGATGCATTGCCTGATATGCACTGTGACCTATTGTTTTTGTGCTCATGTGTCAGATGTATACAGGTGACTGATGCATTTCTGTTTCTTCTCCTTGCCCACAGCATCATCATCCGCAACAGAAGGAGACACCTGCATGGACCTGGAGGAGGGACCCAGTGACAGTGCCACCATTGCTGGCGAGTCCGAGGGAGCCAGTGGCACGGAGCGTGAGGGGAGTCAGTCCGAGGACCTGTCTGGAGGCGATACCACCTACGACGCCGACGGGTCCGACGCTGACTTCCTGGAGGAGCCGGAGGCTGCTACACCACCTGGCAGCATCCCCACATCTGTCCCTGCCTCATCCGTTACCATCTCCGCCCTCCCAGTTGCTCCCGTCCCTTCTGTCCGTGCAGATGCCCACCATGTCTCCTTTGGCCCAGGCACCGCACCCCCTGCCCCTGTCACCCCTGCTGCCCTCAGTGAAGAGTCTGTGGACATACTGTGGCAGTTGTAGGTTGGGCAGGCATCGGTGCTGAATGTCCTCCATGGCCACACTAAACTGCTCACACAGATGATGTCGTTCATGGAGGGCATGTCAGCAACAATGTGTGACCAACACAAGATTTTGCAGTCCATAGACTCTTCCCTGACGGCAGCAGTTAGTCTCCTGCAGCGCTCCGTCCCCCCCCTACTCCAGACCCATCCACACTTCCCTCTCCCATACCTGTCAAACGCACACCCAGACAGTCACGATCACGCACCCCACCAGACACAGGCAGCACACCCCCAAGTAAGGCAAAGCGCACACCTCCTGGCACGCACACTCAGGGGGATGTAGGCACACCCACAGGGTCTGGGGACAGACGACATACACGCAGCCACAGTCGCAGTCCGCAGTCCTCACAACCCTGTCCCTCCAAAACCACTCCCCTTGGCTCCCCTACCAAACGCTCACCCAAGCAGCTCTTTCTGGGTGGGCTGGACCTCGCTCCTGCTGAGCCACCATGCCACAAGCGGGCGAGGACGTCCTCAGGCACAGGAGTTGAGTCCCCCACCACATCAACCCCCTCCCCCAGGAACGCTGCACCCCATACCTCGCCCACCACACCCTCCCTTGACCCTGGGGAATCCTCAGTTGCAGGGGTTCGGATGGACGTACTGGCAGCGGTGTGCAGCGCCGAGCTCGCCTCCACCTTCGGCACTGCCCCACCCCCTGTGGTAGAGACGTCCACCCCTGCACCCACCACACCTACCCTTCCCCCTCCTGTCCCTGGTACTGCCACAGATGATGCCCCACCCCCGTCCGACGAACCTGGAGGTTCATTTGTGCAGGCAAGCTAGGGGTTGATGCGGTCCCCTACGTCCCCCTTTTTGATATTTTTTTTTGTGCTGAATAAAGCCTTTATTTTTACTTTCAACACTATTGCATTTCAGGTACTTGATGTTGGTGATGAGGCTCCTGGAGTTAGTGTTCTGGTAATGTGTTAGGGTTCTGAGAAATGTTTTTGTATGATGGTCATGAGGTGGACCATGGTATCTGTGTGCCATCACAATGTCTCTGCAAAGAATCATTGGTAGTGTGTGTTCATTTTGTTTTGAGACATTGTCCCAAGGAGTGTTCCTTCCTCTGTGGCACCTGACATCTTCCCTGCAAACAGACCTGTGTCAACATTTCCTTTGTTGGTGATGGATCCCTGCAACAATGGCCATCTCCTGCTGAATCGTCTGTGCCATCCTTGCTAGTCACTGTACTTGTGTTTTGAGCATGTCGAAATGCCTTCAGGGACAAATTCACCCTTTTCAGCACTATACATGTGTGTAATCACAGCCTACCACACAAATGGTACTTGTTATGCAGGGTATTTGGGGACCTGACTGGCAATTGTGGGTATTGTATCTAGGGGAATTCCACCCTATTCCTTCCATGAGAGACAACATCTTGGTGGCTGGACCAGCACCTGTACATTCCTATCAGTCCTGGGATGTGCGTGACAGTGTGTGTTCCCTTTGGCTATCTTAGTTTTGTAGGTAGTTACATGACTATACAGTCTTGTGGCATGATATCAGGGTGTGTATTGTGCTGCATCCGCCATGGGTGGGTATGCATGTGTTATTTATCCTCACACCCACATGTGGTGTGTCATGCAGTGGGTGAAAGACTTCCATCCTCCTGGGAGTGGGAAACTGCTGTCAGTGATGTGTTGTTATAGCACTATCATCATAGTCCAAAGTTAGGGATGCGTGCATACCACCATGTAGGTGTGGTCATCTGATAATGATTTACACCCCCCATATCTCTGTCCACTGCTGGGAGTCCTCTGCACCCACCCCCATGTCTCTGTCCACTGCTGGGAGTCCTCTGCACCCACCCCCATGTCTCTGTCCACTGCTGGGAGTCCTCTGCACCCACCCCCATGTCTCTGTCCACTGCTGGGAGTCATCTGAACCCACCCCTCATATTGCAGCCCACTGCTGGTAGTCATATGCACCCACCCACATGTCTCTGTCCACTGCTGGGAGTCCTCTGCACCCACCCCCATATGTCTGGACACTGCTGGTATTCATCTACACACACCCCTCATATTGCAGGCCACTGCTGGTAGTCCTCTGCACCCACCCCCATATCTCTGTCCACTGCTGGGAGTCCTCTGCACCCACCCCCATGTCTCTATCCACTGCTGGGAGTCCTCTGCACCCACCCCTCATATTGCAGGCCACTGCTTGTAGTCATATGCACCCACGCCCATGTCTCTGTCCACTGCTGGGAGTCCTCTGCACCCACCCCCATGTCTCTGTCCACTGCTGGGAGTCCTCTGCACCCACCCCTCATATTGCAGGCCACTGCTGGTAGTCATATGCACCCACCCCCATGTCTCTGTCCACTGCTGGGAGTCCTCTGCACCCACCCCCATGTCTCTGTCCACTGCTGGGAGTCCTCTGCACCCACCCCCATTTGTCTGGACACTGCTGGTATTCATCTGCACCCACCCCTAAATGTTTGTCCACTGCTGGTATTCATCTGCAGCTACTCCCAAATGGCTGGATACTGCAGGTATTCATCTACAGCCACCCCTCTATGGCTGACCACTGCTGGGAGTCCTCTACAGCCACCCCTACATGTCTGGACACTGCTGGTATTGATCTGCAGCCACCCCCATATGGCTGGCCACTGCTGGGAATCCTCTGCACCCACCCACCCACCCCCTTGGAGCAGTACACTGCTGGCCTGGACCTACATACACACCAATATGAAGGTAACATGCAGGGCCAGACCGTAACCCCACATTTGTGGCGTGTGTACGCCTCGAATCCCAAATGTACTAGTGCCGTAGGGGTACGGGTGAAATGCACCGTACCCACGCATTCATTGCGTGTGTACGCATCGTATCACTATTGTACTGGTGTCCGTAGGGGTACGTGTGAAACGCACTGTACCCACGCATTCATTGCGTGTGTACGGTCCGAATCACTATTCTACTGGTGCCGTAGGGGGACGTGTGAAACGCACCGTACCCACGCATTCATTGCGTGTGTACGGTCCGTATCACTATTCTACTGGTGCCGTACGGGTACGTGTGAAACGCACCGTACCCACGCATTCATTGCGTGTGTACGGTCCGTATCACTATTCTATTGGTGCCGTAGTGGTACGTGTGAAACGCACCGTACCCACGCATTCATTGCGTGTGTACGGTCCGTATCACTGTTCAACTGGTGCCGTAGCGGTACGTGTGAAACGCACCGTACCCACGCATTCATTGCGTGTGTACGGTCCGTATCACTATTCTCCTGGTCCCGTAGGGGTACGTGTGAAACGCACCGTACCCACGCATTCATTGCATGTGAACGGTCCGTATCACTATTCTACTGGTGCCGTAGGGGTACGTGTGAAACGCACCATACCCACGAATTCATTGCGTGTGTACGGTCCATATCACTATTCTACTGGTGCCGTAGGGGTACGTGAGCAACGCAACGTACACGTCCACTTGCGTAGTTGCGGTACGCAGGGGTTGCTGGCCACGCCCCCCCAAGTGACCATACCCTGGTGGTAATGTTTGGGCTCCATTTTATAGGTTTGGATTTGGGTATGGGGTATGTTTCCTGCCCCTCACCCCGGCCCCTGGGTGTTGTTCTCACCTTCTGCGGCGTGTGCGGCGGGTCTGGTGCACCAGGTTGTAGGCTAGGAGGACCGGGATGACACGTACGATGGGGTTCATGGTGTGTACATTGCGTACCGGGGCTCCGTTGCATAGCGGTTCGCGTAGGACTCTGCTTTTCCGGCCCTGTTTGGCTCCCGCCGTACGGAGTGACGTAGGGACGAATCGTACTTGCTGGGCCGGAAACCGCTGCTTGAATACGTCCTGACGTCGCGTACAAGCTGTTCCGGATCAGAATCGTTGGTTTTTTTGACCCGTACGGTCTTTTGTACAAAACGTACGGAAATAGGTTTTCTGTACGAATCGTACTTCCTAGGTTGTACGGAAAGTTTACCGGGTACGAGTCGTACGGAGAAATCGCTCCGTACAACGATTCGTACAGCCTTTTTCCAGGATTGGAATCGGCCCCATAGTGTGTCACATAATAAATATCACAAATGTTCGTTCAATAAGTCATGTCACTAAAACAACATAATTTCTCTCGCAAATGACAAGGAATGTTTATTTGTGACAAAGAAGTTAATTTTCCAAGATATACAACAATTTTAGCCTTTAATGCAAGAATTTTGTGTAAGGTGTGTTCAAAACTGAAGAGTGTAATTTAAGAAAATTAGTCATGTGTGTTGTGGAGATGGGCAATAATGCTGAAGAAGAAGAGACCGGACACCGGGAGTGGATACGTTCCGTAGACTGGGGGTCAGCCCTGCAGCGTCGGAGGGTGCAGAGCTGTGGCAGCACCTTCAGTCTACAACACATGCAGAAGAGCACCGTTGCTGACTGGAACTGAGAGCCAGGGTGACTTCGGTGACCGTACGAGGCGCCTACGTCATGGAGAGCACAGCAGCAGTGGTTGCCCATGACACCTGGGAGGCACACAGAGGGCCTCGACGATCTGAAAATTGAGGCAGTTGTGGGCTGGGGAAGTAGTGATCCCAGGCCTGGGATACATGACGACTGCCTGACACTGCCAAACAGTGGCAGGACGAAAAGTATACCAAACCGAAGTTGAGAGACAGCACAGCATAGAGAGAAATACACCGTGCCCACACAGTCTCTCTCTCTGCCGGGAATCGCAGCACATGGTGAGGTCCCCCACTACACATGAGGAGCCATCCTCTCCAGGACTGACCACAGAGTGGCATACGAGGCAGGGGAGGCTTTGGGCATTGCACCCCAGGCACGCCCAAGCATATTACGAGGCCTGGGCAGACTGCCTAGCAAGAAACAAACCCACTCCTCACTCTAACAGCCTGTTGGAACTGTTTGCAGGACCTAGCCTGCCTGAAGAAGATTGCTGCCTGACACAGCGCCAGGGGCCTTCCACCTTCCCCATTGCATGAAGACTAGATTGCACTGGGCATGCTGGGGAAAGGGAAATTGAGCAAAACCTTGAAACGGTCCAGGAGAGATGTGGACTCCCTGGGGGAATGTGTCGTGATGCTGAAGGAGCAAGGAAACAGTTGGGAGAAGGAGATGAAAGCTCGACAGCAAGAGGTCATCTGCCTTCACGAGCAACATATAGACCTACAAGCCCATGCGGAAGATCTCGAGAACGGGTCCCGTCTAAACAACATTTAAATCAAGGGCATTGTGATGAAAGCAGAGGGGGAAGACCTATTTTGTTATGTCTGGGATCTCTTCCACCATATCTTAGGAGCCCCCACGTAAATTACACCAAGAGTGACTGGGAGCACTGTGTAGGGCCACCATGCACCGGTACGAACCCACCAGCGGATGTCTTTGTACGCTTCAGAGACTTTCCAGTGAAGGAAGAGATACTACGCAAAGCTTGTGAATCTCATCCCATCCACTTTGGGGACCAGGCGTTTACATTGTATCACGATTTAGCAGTAATCACACTGCAGAAGCAAAGGGAGTTCCGCCCAGTCACGACACACCTCCGCAGCAATGGAATGCTCTACTCCTGGGGACACCCCTTCCACATTATTTTTCGCATTGATAGAAAACTCTTTCACTTGAGGTCTCTGGTGGAGGCTTGCCAAGTTCTGGGGCTAGACTTGCCACTGGAAGAGCACATATCAGATACCTCCTCCCCATGTATGGTGAGATGGTGATCCCGCCGGCGGGGGCTTGGCCCCAGGGGACAGGGGGAGTTGGTCGTCCGGACCCGGAGGAGATTGCGGAAGGTCAACAAGCAGCACTGAAATCTATCCCTATGGCACTGGCCAATGTGAACAATCCCTAAGACGGCAGGTCACAAAGTCACATTGTTTATCGTTGGTGGGTCAGGGGCTGAGGGAGGCATGGAACTCTTGGGTCACATTCAGGACCCCTTTTTCTACCCTCTCGATACTGAAAGACATTCAGACTGTTGATATGCGGTTACCCCAGTTTTCTCATTGATATCCTGTTCTGTTCTTGAATGGTGTTGTTGGGAATCAGACTCACTCACACAGCGACCAAGACATGAGGGGGGCACAACATCCGTGTTTCCAACCACTAGCTGGCAGCAGACAGCTTAGAGATCAAGGTTTGATATATATGGCAGTTCCTGGATCCCTACACAGTCATTATGTATACCACACCTGTTAAAGTCCTTACTTTTATTGTACAAGGGCCTAACAACCTGACTAAACACAGGGCAGTTTTGTCCTACCTAGAAAACTCCGGGCGGATACATGTCTGCTACAGGAAACCCAGATTCTCACAAAAAACTGCCACCGCCTTCGATCATGTGCTTTTCCACATCAATTTGTCTCCTGTGCCCCTAACAAAACAGCAGGAGTGGTCATCCTAGTGGCACACACTTTCTGGGGGAAGGTAGAACTTAGTGGGACAGAAATCAAAGGAAAGGGTTCTCACCTACCACTTCATGCTGGGGGGACCAAACATTTGTAGTAGGATCCATTTACGCTCCCAATGATGTTCAGCAGGAATTACTACATACAGCACTCGCTGAGGCAATGTCCACAATGAAACAGAGAGTTTTCCTAGGGGGTGATCTTAACCTGTCTTGGACAATGATCTGGATAGATCGACGCAGTGACACGGCCAAACGGGGGCACTTTCAAATGGAGGACATGAGTGGCTAGGAGAACTTGGACTACTAGACCTCTGGAGAACATCCCACCCCCACACACATATGAATACTTTTTCTTCTCTCATGCTCACAAAACATATGCCAGGCTAGACTATCTCCTGGGCATGTCTGCTAGCCACTCCCTTACTACAGAGATACTGCCAACGGCCCTAACAGACCATGCTGCAGTAGCGATCTCACTACCATTCCCCCCACTCAAGTGCCCCATGCAGATTTGGGGATTAAGGGTGTAGGAACTGGGGTCACCAGTCCCCCTGGGGGTAGCTTGGCGCGAGCAGGTAGGCACCCGAAACCTTAAGTGTAAAGTGACCATACAGCACACACATCCACTGAGACAGGAAACGCACGCAATGACTGACACCACACCAGTGAGTGTGAGTAAAAACCAAATAGCTTTTATCTAGATCAGAGTCAAGTATTCATCAAAGCATTTCATTAGACCGTTTCATTAGAAATAAACCTGGCATTCCATTAGAGCATTTAATTAGAAATAACCATGGCATTTCATTAGAGCGTTAATGTGGCATTTCATTGAAGCGCTAAACATGGCATTTCATAAAAAGCGCTAAACATGGCATTTCATTCGAGCGTGAAACATGGCATTTCATTCGAGCGTGAAACATGGCATTTCATTCGAGCGTGAAACATGGCATTTCAGTAAAGCGTGAAACATGGCATTTCAGTAAAGCGTGAAACATGGCATTGCAACAAGAATAAGCATGTCCTTTAAGGCCACTGATCAACTTGGAGCATTGGCAAACAATATCCCCTGAGACAAAAGAATATGACCAGTTCATGAGGCCACGATCAGCGGGTTATTAGGCAAGCTTTCACATCCTGTCAAGCAAGAGTTAACATCCCCCCGCAACCTGGGTTACAGGGGCACACAGTATTTCCCTAGGCCAATTCTCTCCGGGACCCTTCTCGGGACTAGTGGGGGCCAACAGGGCTCAATAACAGCCTTCCCCGGGGGAGGGGCGAGCTCCAGGCCTTCCTCTGGCCTTCCGCCCTCCTCCCCGGGGGTTACCTGGTTCTCCGGCCATGCGAAGGCCCTGGTCGCAGGTCCCAGGCAGGGCGGGGGCTCGCTCCTCGTGGAGCCCCGCCCGCCAGTAGTGCAGGCTCTCCGATGAGCCGGAGACGTGAGGGGGGCTTTGGGTGAGGCCCCGAGGTGGGCGGAGCTGCGTGGGGCCTCCGGCAGGTCTCGGGCGGCCGGGGAGTCCCGCGCTGACAGGAGGCCGGTCCCGGGCCCTCCGAGGGCCCCTGGGGCCCGGGGACCGGCGGTGCTGGCCACAATAGAGGCGCGCCCGCAGCCGCCAACAGCAGCGCGGCCTGCGGGGCGCGGCCTCCAACACCAATCGGCAGGCGGCGGGGCGGTTTTCAGGAGACTGCCCCGTCACGTGATGGGGGGACAATGGCTTTGGGCCTAGCGCGGCCTACTCCTGCGTCCGGCGGCCCTCTCCTTGCTCGGGGGGCCGTCGCGGGGAGATCCAGCCACTGGACCCACGTCGGGGGGGCGCCCCGGTCACGACGGCGATGCCCTGCACTCCCCCCGGGAGTTCTGGAGATGTCGGCGGCGCCGGGCTGCGGCGGTGAATTTATTATTAGTGCCCCAACCGGGGTGAGAGGACTTCTAGGCCCAGACTGCAGCGTAGGGGATGTCGCCGGTACCCAGTGCTCCCCTAAACCCAGCGGGGGAGCGCGGAAACTCAGGGCAGGGCAGGTTGATGGGGGGCAGGCCACAAGACAGTGGCAGTTCAGTACAGGGGTCCCAGGTGGAGTCAGGGAGCGCAGGGGTGACACAGCGCTAATACCTGGTTGATCCCCCAGCAGTCCTGAGGTAACTTTAGAAGATCTTCTTCGGCGCTTGCTGGTTCCTGCGCCCTTAGGAGTTGGTTTCTTGAGGGAGGGGGGGTTGTCTGAGTTGGTGGCTGTGGGTAGGTTAGTCAGTCTCTGCAGGTCGTCCCTGGGTTCCCCTCCCGCCGGGCCAGATCAGTGGGCTAGTCCAGTGTTCCGCACGCAGCTTGGAAGGCAGCACCTAAGCCCTGTCACTCCCAGTGGTATAGGTCCCTGACTAGGCCCTACCGCCTAAGTCTCCTGCGTAGGTTCCCCCAGGTCAGCGTCGCCCCAACTGACTAAAAAGTTTCCCTCCTTTCCTTAAGTATGCCCAGGTCAGGTGACCACTCTCTAAGGCGGCAAAAGCAGACCCCGCCCTTATTCTAGAAGGTTCCAGGAGCTTCCCTAGTCTAACTAGGGGAGAAAAAGGTGGGCTGGTGTGGCAACAATGTTTAGGGTCCCAGCCAGCTCCTGGCAACTAGGGTGCTACTAAAAAGACCACTCCGCAGTAGCAGGGGCCTGTGGCAGCCATGTTGGGAGAAGAGAGCACCCGCACCTTAGCATTGATTAGCAATGGGAAGGCGCTCGGAGACCTAAGGCCAACGAAAAAGAGGGTGGAAAAAAATGAGGCAAGGGCAAAAACACAGGGAAAGACCACCCTAGGGCTGACAGGTCTAACAAAGGGAAACTATATTGCAATGCTCTGAGGTAGTTGCACAGGTTAAAAAAGTCATTACTGACTATTTAGCACTTAATGACACCCCAAACATATCCAATGCTACATTATGGGGAGCCTTCACAGTAGAGATAAGGGAGAGTTAATTAAGATTTCGGCAGCAGATAATAAAGCACGTATGGAGAAAAAGGAACATCTCACTAACCAAGTAAAAGAGTTGGAACACATACATCAGCGTACCGGGGCAACAAGAGTCTGGCGACATCTAACTCGTCTCCGGTCTCAACTGGCGAGTATAGATTTAGACCAAGCTAAACATGCTGCCCTGAGATTGCATCACTCCTATTACATCGGGGGGACAAGTGTGGCCAACTTCTCGCCAACAAACTGTGTGCCCAGAGGCAGAAAACTGGGATGTTCGCACTCCACACTCAGAATGGAGAGCAAGTCACTAGGTTTAAAGACATACCTGCCACTTCCAAAGTGTTTTATACACACCTATACTCTAGTCAAAGCCTTAACCCCGTGAACCCCACACATTACCTTCAGGCCGCCCACAGATCCCATCTTACACCAGACCAAGCAGACTCCCTGGAGAGTGACATACGTATTGAGGAAGCCATATCTGCCATCTCCCATCTGAAACTGGCAAAATCCCCAGATTGGTTCCCATCAGCTTTTTATAAATTTGTCTGTCAACCTCTCGTCCCTATACTCATGAGGATCTTTAACTCATTTGCCATCCCCGGGGCGATTCCAGCTTCGATGTTGTCCTCCTCAGTCGCTGTCATTCCCGAACCCGGTAAAGACAGAATGCAGTGCAGTTCATACAGACCAATTTCACTCCTAAATGTAGATCTTAAGCTCTTTATGGGAATGTTGGCTGGTAGGGTCAGCTTACATATGTAGATCCAGATCAGGCATGCTTTATTCCCCAGAGGCAGACGAGCGATAATATTAAACGCATCTTGCACATCATAGGGAAAGCCTCTCATGCTCCGAACGAGCTGATGTTCCTGGCGATAAACGCTGAAAAGGCTTTCTACAGAATCCATTGGCCTTTACTGGAGCAGGTTCTCATCGACTTTGGATTGGGTGAGAGGTGAAAGTGATCGTGAATGCATTGTGACTGCAAATAAGGATGTAGAAAACATCAAAGGACTACTGATTGAACATGATTGACCAAGGGACATACGGAGCCGATGAAGGTCTTAAGCATGTTGCCCATCTTGTTGTAAACAGTTCACCCAAACAGAGTCCTAGAATAAGCCGGACAAGGTTTCAAAAAACAAAACAAAAGGATCTGGTGATATGAATGAGTGAAAGATTTGTAGAGCGAGCACCTACTCAGAGAGCATCCCGGCGCTGAGAGCATAATGATATGCACCAAAGCACAGAAGCTCCATTCCCTAGAGGAGAAGAGCCAGGATTTCAGTTGTCTTCTGAAAACATCCTCTAGAGGAATCTTCCGAAGAACACATGGAAGCTTGTTCCATGCTCGTGCTGCAAGGGATGAAAAAGCTTTGCCTCCCTTCCCCAGACGCTTATTATGGTGAAGAACTGGCAGTGCGTCAGACGTTGAGAGAAGCACTCTAGAGGGACAATAGGGCACAAACCTCCTAGCAAGGTAGGCTGGGCTGACATGGAACACTGCCCTGTGAACCAAGACAAGAGATTTGAATAAGATCCGCTTCCTAACAGGCAAAAAGTGTAACGAATTGAGAACAGGAGAGAACAAAGTACGACTGGTCAAATGCATAATGAGCCTGGTAGCGGCATTCTGAACAACCTGCAGGCAACCTAACAAAGCTTCCGATGCTCCAAGATAGAGAGTGTTAGAGTAATACAGGCACAAAGTGATCAGAGCATGGATCATGATCCTCCTACTATGCAGAGGCAGGAGACGTGGGTCCGCTACCGCAGAGATCTGAGGTTGCATGAACACAAGATTTTCCAGCTTGATCCACAAATTTCTTGGTGCAAAAATAGGAGGAAGGGGCGGCAGGGCAGAGGGCTATATGTTTTCCCATTAATTCCTTGAGTAAGAGCAGAACAGAAGAATTTCAATTTTGTCAGTGTTACATGTGATCTGCCTGCTGTGCATCCATTCAAAGACTGCAAGCATGTAGTCCTTGAAGGTTGATTCAGTCGATGCTGGGGATCCCTCTGAAGCAAAGAGCAGTTGGGTGTCATTGGCATATAAAATAATTTTGCCATCAAATGACTGAGCTACTGAGGCCAGAGGTGATATGAAGACTTTAAATAGAGAGGGGCTCAACGAACAGCCTTGGGGGATGCCTTTTGTAACTGGTTTGACTTCAGAGGTGAATTGCGCTACCTAGACAGACTGTCCTCTAGATTCCAGGAAGGACGTGACCCAGTCCCCTGCCGCACCACCGACACCCAATTTGGCGGAACGATGTAGAAGAATGGTGTGGGGGACCGTATCAAATGCTGCTAACAGATCAAGAAGTATGAGTGCTGCATTTTTGCCCTGGTCTAGAGACCACTTATTGTGGTCAGAAATCTCCAATAGCGCCGTCTCCGTGCTTTGATGGGGATGGAATCCGGATTGACTCAGATGCAGCAGCTCGCCCTGCTCCAAATAATCAGAAACCTGCCTCTTGAACAGCTTTTCCAACATTTTGGCAAAGGCAGGCAGCAAAGAGATGGGTCTATAGATGCTGAAGATGTTAGGATCAAGAGAAGGTTTCTGGAGGAGAGGGTTCACTTTGGCAAATTCCAGGTGGCTGGCATAACACCGAAGGATAAAAAGAGAAATTTTAAATTCTATTACTCACTGGGTTTTTAACATCTACCGCAGCTGTCAGCAATGCAGGAGGGCAGGCATCCAAAGGAGATCACGATTTGTACTTTAAAATGGCCTCAGCCGATTACTCAAGGGAAATTGGCCTAAACTGTGCAAACTTACTAACCATATCATCAGCTCTGGCAGGCAACAGGCACTACTTCGGAACAGGAAGAGTCTTTTTGATGTCGATGATCTTTGTTTCAAAAAAGCCGCCAGCCCTTTGCACGATTCCTGGGAGCGCACAATCTCCCTATGACAAGAATTGGGAGAAAGAAGAGATTTGGCAATCTGATAGATGGGGCGAGAACAATGAGGCGCAGCATTGATTTGTTTTCCTTGAACGAAAGAGATCTGTGCCTGTTTGATAGAGGCATGGTATGTTCTAAGGGCAGAGACTAGTCAATCCGCCAGACTCACCCATGTTTTTACAGGTTCTCTTTTCAGCTGCCAAGGAAGTGGAGAACCATAGGGCAGACTGGCCGTCTCTCCGCTCCCTCACCACCAGCCAAGAGTTGACAGTCTCAACACCCAAATCAACATCATTAGCTGGAGGGGGTGGGTGGTATTGGCTAAATGTTCCACCCAGTCAGCAACCTTTACTTTCTTCCAGACATGGAAAAAGGTACGGACAGCAGGACTGACTTGCTGGACTGACTTCCCTGACCGCTGTCTTTATTGCACAATGCAGAGAGAGGATTGTAAATCCAGATGGGATGTGGTGGAGAAGAGTAAGCAAAGCGCTTCCGAGGCACATAGGTGCAATGGTTTCTAAGAGGTACTACTGGAGAGAAATATGTTTAAATAAAATGTGGCCAGTTTGTGAATGCTTACCTGTTGCCAGGACACTACCTCAGATAGGAGAGGATGTGGCCAAACAGCTAGAGCAGTCGACCTCGAAGCTGGGGACTGAGTACGAGTCTCAGCAGGGATGCTTAACATTCTGTCATTCTGGGCAAATCACTCAATCTCCCCTTGCCTAACAAAAATGAATGTGTCTGTCTGTAACACAACTGGTACTCACGTAAAGCGCTCGGATACCTTAGGGTCGCGTTTGCGCTATAAAAAAAACAAAAATCGCCAGGGGTCACAGCTGTGACCCCTGGCTTGGCCCTTGTGACCCCTGGCACTGCCTTTGTGACACCATCCTCAGAGGTGGCAAAATCAGTGACAAGAACACAGCAAAGGGCTATAAACTCGTTTTTTGCTCACATGTATTACATTAATAGTCAATGATATTCTATTATTCACTATTAGTGTAATAAAAAGTGGAGCAGCAGGATCTAGAATGAGGCCTTCACTGGCATCTTAGGTAAGAAAAATAAAATGGCTTTTTTTTTTTCTATTGTTTTTATTATTATTAAAGTTAGGGCAGAGCACAATCACAGGAATAGCTATACAAATGCATTCTGTTGGTACATTATTAGACGTCAACGCTCATAACACTGTTACATCAGAATATTGGTCAAATCTCATCTACGGACCCATAGATAGCGCCTCACCCCTTCCCCGCTTCAGATGGAAATATCCTCATTCGGCAATTCCGGTGGTTCACAGATAAAGCCCCTGTACTTGTTCCAGGCACCCCAAACCTTCCCCCATTTCTGCGGACAACCTCGATTAACATATGTAGTTTTCTCTGCTACCATTACTTCATCCATGTCCCCACACCATGCCCTGTCCCTCGGCGGGCGTCTGGAGCCCCACAACCTGGCTATATTCCGTTTGGCGACCATCATGCCTAATGTGGCCCAGTCCTGTGCCGGATGGTTTATAAAATGGCTTTTAATGTATGTTGTGTGAGTGAATTTGTGTGACAGAGCATGTGTTGGTGTGAGTATATATGTTTATGTGTGGGATCATGTGTGTGTTTTTGTAAGTGAAAGTGAGTACGTAACTATAAGTGAGGCAGGGGGTAAGAGTGAGTGCAAGAGACTGATTGAAAATGAATGAGTGCAAGTGAGTGCTCATGAATGAATGAGAATGAGTAAGTGCATAAACGTGAGCATGAGTGAGGATGTGAGGATATGTTGTTATGCTTGCAAACAGCTGTTGTATCCAGCATGCTTTCTGGTTTATAGAAGCACCCATGGCAAAATGTGGGCACTGGCACACTGGTGGCAGTTCTTGCATACAGAATGCCCTCACCAAAACGCTAGTGCTCGTACACTGAAGGTAAATCTAGGCATCGAGAACCTGTGGGAAAATTCCAGGGCTGGAGGAAACTTCTTAGCATAGGTGGCACCCGTGGTAAATTGCTTGCACTTCAGAGGAATTTCGTGGCATTTGGGAGGACAGATGTAGCATATGTCAGGGGCCCATCCATGACAAAATGTGATCCTCGATGTACTAAATATAACTTTTGACATAAGGGACCCCCATAGTACATGGAGAGCAGTTTTAGAAAAATTATGGCACTGGAATATTGTATGTAATGTGTTGGCAAAAGGGGCACCCACAGCAAAATATTTGTCCTCGTCATGGAGGTGATTTTTGACATAAGGGGGCACCTAAATGACATTTAAAAAATATAATTGGGTCAATACCGGTAACTGTCAGGTTTCATTTGCTTGGCACACCATAAAAGGACTTGACTATTTAATTAGTGTCTTTACAGAGCCTATGGCTTTTTGGCAAATTTATGTGAAACATTTGCATTAAAATGTGCTTTTAGATCCCATTTTCTTTTCAAAATTATCTTAGGGGTGAAAACCCCCCATCCCTAGAAGATGTCAGACTCACTTTGCTTGCTTACTACAATTCAAGTAACTGTTCCCTTGACATATCATGTCCCCATCTTTATTTAGATAATACCTAAAATAGTTGTTTGTGTTGTGGCGTTATATTCATCATGCCCTTATTATGTAACTTAAGCAATGTTAATTATTGTGATGTCATCAGGATTAAGGTCATGTGATGTCACTTCCTGGAGAGATTCAGGGTCAAAGGTCATACCATTTCACTTCTTGTGACATCATTATGGTCGAAGGGTACATGATGTCACATCTGCTACCCCAAGCATTTTGGTGAATCCACATCGATGACACTACCCCGTTAAGTGGAGGCATGGGTCTTAGGGCATCCTTTTCAGAAGAATATTTTTAGTACTATAGATGGGTGAGCCACTTAAAGCTCGAGCCAGAGCCCGACTCTGGCTCAGCGCTCTTGGACCCTCAAGCCCAAAACAAGTCGAGCTTTAATGGGGCTCCTGCCTGCCACCCACGCTCTTCTATTATGTGCCAACCAACAAAAACAAAGAATGAACCTTTGTCATTAAAACAGGTAAGAGAGATCTACCCATATGGTGGGTGAACTGTATAATGTGAAACCAGAAAACCTGGGACCAATCCTGGCTTCCCCCATTTGACCCAACTGTGTGATCCTAGACAAATATTTTATTTTACAGAGTCCGCTTCTATTTCATTACCGGTTTAAGAGTAACTTCCAATAAATTCATCATCATCATCATCATTAAAAGCTTTATTTCGGTTCAATGACCATAAAAGCGACAATCATTATCACAATAGATAATACAAATAAAAATCTTAAAAAGTAGAGCCAATCCAAACATTTTCGAAATAACACATTACATTCAAGATGAGCAGAAAAATGTTTGGCAGGATAATCGATTATAAAAATTTCCTACGTGATAACCAGACAGAGTTGAGGAACCGGGAAACAGCGAAAACTATCAGAGGTTTTGTGTCATATTTTAAAATTCTCATTGCTTTTTCGCATTCTCTAAAACCAAGATTATTGCAAAGGGGCTTAATCCAGCGTTTCCTTTGGTGTAGATATATTGGGCAGAAGAAAAAGACATGTTTTTCATCCTCAAGTATATAGCTACAGGCCGGACAAGCAGTGGTTTTATTGGCGTCCCATCCAGATGTAAATGACCTGAGCGGAAGACAACCCATTCTCAATTGGCAGTAAAGTTTCCTTGCGGCCGGTGGACTGACCAGGTCTAAGAATTCCTCTTTCCTGTAAGTATCTTTAATTTGGAGGAACACGGCCGTCAGCCTGCCGATCTTAGGGTTTTCATACAGACACGCAAGGTGATGATTTTTAAACTGTTCGACCAATTTAGCTTTGGGTAGGGCCAGACATGAGGCCTCCGGAGTAGACCATAATTCTGGAAGGCCAATCTTAGTGCAGGAATCCCTGACAAATCTCAGCCATGGAATATTCTTGCTCTTGAGTTGGGACCAGACTCCCTTAAATTCCTCACGATAAAATCCTAACTCCTCATTTGACCATAATCTCTTCCAGTATAACAATGGACGCAGCATTACCACTTGTTCAATGGGTAGTAGCCCACAATCCAGCCTGATAGGGGTCAGTGGGGAGCTAGATGGAAGGCCCAACATGCTCCTCACGAATGAATTTTCTGACCCAGTCAAGCTGTGTATTCTGGTGTGGCCCCACAGTTCCGCTCCATATATGGAGGCTGCTCTTACTTGTGTCCGATATATTTCCAAAGCAGGGGACACTGGTTTGGAGACCGAACCCCTGAATACTTGAGAGATTCCCCCGGTGGTTTGTGCAAGTTTTAGCACGGAGTTTGCAACTTGGCCACCCCAGCCAAAGTTTTCCTGTAGTAAAATCCCCAGATAGCTGAATGTGGTTACCCGCTCAAGGTATACACCATTCAGAACTGGGTTTGGCCGTGTGTGTTTGGGGGGATTTAGAATCATATATTTGGTTTTGGCCAAGTTGATCTCTAGGCCTCTTTCTGCACAAAAATCCACAAAGCCATTCAGGATGCGTTGGATGCCGGTTGATGTGCGCGATAACAAAAGAGTGTCATCGGCGAACATCAACGCTGGCACCAGGCCTGTGGCAAGTCTGGGCGCATCAATGTCCCTAATATCTGCCAAGTGCTTAATAAGCCCATTGATATAAAGACAAAATAATGTGGGTGCCAACACGCATCCCTGTCGGACTCCACGGTTTACAGGAAAACGGGACGAAAGTTCACCGTATTTGCCACATCTAACTTGTGCAAAAATTTTTGTGTGCAGTCTGCAGATAATGTCCAGAAGATACAAGGGGACATTAAGAGCCAGGAGCACCTTCCACAGTTTTTCACGCGGAACCAGGTCGAAGGCCGACCTCAGGTCAACAAAAATGAGATAGAGGCTGCCACCCTCTAAACTCACGGTCTTCCAATGTATGACCTGAAGTCGGAAGATCTGGTCCACAGTGGAGGTGCCCTTTCTAAATCCTGCTTGCAGTGAACTTAAGATGTTGTTTTCAGTCTCCCAGGCCTGGAGTCTGTCCAGTATTATACGCCCAAACAGCTTCTGAGTGATGTCGATTAAGCTGATGGGCCTATAATTTGAGGGTTTTAGGGGATAGCCTTTCTTAAATATGGGCACAATCTCCGCTCCTAACCATGACTCTGGTGGATCATTTCCCGACAGGATGGAATTGAATAGGACACAAAGGTATGGCACCCAAATCATAGGTTCAGAGCGATAGAGGTCGCCCGGGATTTTGTCCAATCCTGGAGCTTTGTTTGGTATTAAGAGATGAATAGCCCTTTCCACCTCCTTTATGGTTATCATCGTTGAGGCCGCGCATTGGGTGATAGATCCGGGAGAGAAAATAGGCAAAGGAGGAGTATTGGTATATGTGCTTGAGTAGAGACCTCCATAATGTGCTTCCCATACAGCTGGAGCTATGTTTGGGAATGGGCTCGTTCCTGCTTCTTTCCTCCCCTTGCTCACGGTTGTCCAAAAGCCCCTGAAATCCTTCGCTATTAGAGTAGATCTTAATTCTTCCCAAATATCAGACTCCCAGCATTTTTTGGCCCTTTCTAAAGTTTGTTTGTGTTTGACCCTAGCTACTTTAATCCTATCTCTATCGAGGGTTTTGATGGCGATGAGTAGCTCGCTCTTCGATTTCCTGCACTCAGCAGAGTACCACGGTTGCCTTTTAGGCAGATGGGGCCTCACGGGCCCTGACAGGCAAAACGCCTTCGAGAGTTTATCTACTAACTGTAGGTGGATGCCTGTGGGTCCGGCTGCGTCTACAGGTGGTAGACGTGATGATTCCACCTCAGACATTTCCACAAGATAAGGAAGAGCAAGGCTATAGATTTCGGAGATTTTATTAGGGCTTGCGGCAATGTGCGGCCATCTCACCCTTCGTTTGTTGTTGGATAATATGGGGTGTTGAGCAGTGGTGGGTGATGGTACATCATAGGTGCTCATACCCCAACAGCCTGGTTTAAAGGTTATAACCAAGGCATTGTGGTCGCTATCATTGCGATCTAACACCCTAAAGTCAAGCACCTTATCCCAAGATCTAGTTTCAATAAGGATATAGTCGAGAATGGAAGTATGACCTACCCTATTGAAAGTAGCTCGACCAGGTCTGTCAGAATCAAATCTCCCATTACAAGCCCTCAGTGACAAGGAAAGTGTGAGAGCGGAGATTTGAAGGGCCAGAGGGGACCACGCTTTGACCTTTGGAATCATAGGATCAGGGATATTTCTGTATTCATTCTCTGTGTTTAGATCGTCCAAGGCCGACACACAGAGTGGTTCGTATTGGCAATTGAAGTCGCCACCTACGACCACGGAATAATCTGAGTCCAGGGTCAAGATAAATTTATTGAGCGATTCCATAACCTCTGATTCTCGGCCACCCTGGGAAGGTCTCGAATAGACATTCAGAAGAGCCAAATGAATATTATTAGGCAACACTAAAAGAATACATTGAATGTCTTCCGAGTTGGTGTATATCTGCCTTGCCACGGCGCCCAGATGAAGCGCTACCCAGGTGGTAAGACCCCCTGAGGGTCTGCCCCTACCACTAGATACAGCCAATATGTCAAAAGATGCAAAGCCAACCCTGTGCGAATTTTCCAATGCCCAGGTCTCTTGCATCAGGCAAATATCAAAATCGTCTATAAAGACACCCCAGTCCTCGCAGACCAGTTTGCTCTTGAGACCTGCCACGTTCCAAGATAGAAAGCAAGGGCTCGACTTTGGTTTACTAGGGGATGGGATCGGGTCAGCAACAGGGGTAGTAGCGGATGAAGAACTCAATGCCCTCTCTGTAATTTCCCACAAGGGCCTATTTGCCAGCCCTTCCATTTCTGGCTTGTTCCCTGGGGTTAGGGCCATTTTCGCAGTATTAGGGTTCAAACGTCAATCCACTTGCTCAAGAGTGCTGTATCTGTTAGGGTGGTAGAAAACTTCAAACGAAGATGAACAGGGTCGGTCTGGACCTTGAGATGTATTATAGTCGAGGGGTAATAAACCAGCCCTATCAGTTCGCGCAAAGTCCACCCTTACCCTATTTGGATTGATAATACTGGGATGATGGAGACCTGGGTAAAAATAGGTGAGGGGGAGAGCTCTAATTGCTGAGTGATTGTTAGAGTTAGGGCCTGGCTGAAATGTGCAGATGTGTCTGACCGTGTTTGTGTTCCTGAAATTGATGACTATACAATCTCCCTGTACATCTTTGGCTCGATGTCCAACCCAATTTATTCGCCTGGCGAATAAAATCTCGCTTGAGCACGGTTTCGGGAGTGGTTTGTGGCAATTTAACCAATGTATACATTTGTTTTTTAAATCAAGAAATGACTCCCTTGATCCTTGGTTCAAAGTGGGGACACCAGCAAGGATCACCACATATGGAGCCGATTCGGGAGGAAGGTCCAGACAGGGTAATTTCTGGTCACAGGAGGGCTGTAACTGCTTGCTAGGGGATTGGGGGAGCCCGGTAGACTTAGATGGTGAGGTGTTAGGTATGTTGGGAGTTACAGTGCTCACTCTATTTCTGGTGCTCCCTATGCTAGCTGAAGCATGGGCGGCTACTTGGGGGACAATGAACAGTCCCTGACTCTGGCCCTTGCCTTGGGCAATTGGTTGGTCTACAATGGTTGTCTGGGCAGTTGGTGGGATTTGGGCAGAGTTGCCGGGGACACCAGTCCCAGCAGGGCTAGCTGTTATTCCCCCTCTTCCCTCTATGCTCTTAGAATTAATAGCTGAAGCAATCATAAGTTCAAGATTAGTAAGACCATTTTCTAGGGAATCGAGTCTGTTACAGATGGGGCGACAGATTGCAGTAAAAAGCTGTTCCATCTTTTGCCAAAAATCATAGTTCTGTGCGGGGCTTGGTGGTGCCTCTAGGCAGTCAGCCATCAAGTCTATAGTAGGTGCAGGTTCAGATGTCCCCTTGTTACACCGCTTTTGCACTTTGGATCTTTTATTAGTCGACGCTGGTGGGCCACCCCTTTTGCGTTTCACCGCCTTTTCAGGCATTTTAGTAGAGGTGGCATCGGGGCGGATGGAATGGCCAGATCTGGTGGTGCCTTCCGATATCGCATCAACTGAGGAGACTGGGCGACGAGAATCGCCAGGGTCAATCACAACACAAACACTGTTATTTGCTGGAACATCCACGCACTCATTCCCACTCAAAGGTGGGACATCTGTGCGGTGGACTAATACAGGTGTGTGTGTGGATGCTGCCGGTGATTTAGCAGAAGCAATGTTACCCAGAGAGGAGCGCTTGTCAAGGACTAGTTCGAGAGACAATCTTTTCTCTGTCAGTTCAATTTCCCTCTGTAGGACAGATGCAGCTCTGGTTATAAAACTGTCCATAGTTCCAATTACTCCAGTCCCAATCACAGACTTCCGGCCCTTTCCGGCGCCGGCAGTGGCCATGCTCAGATGTTAGCGTAAGGAGATATCAACAAAACAGCTCGCGGCTAGGAAGGAAATGTTCCAATGGCACCCGAAACGGGGGGATTAAGTCTTATGGTCTTGGGCAGCTATACAGTGCAGTATTACGACATTCACTGGCGCACGGCTCACCTGTTTCACAGCAGAACCAAGAGGGGTGCCCCGTCCCGGCCTCAGTCGGTCTCTGACGGGCTCAGACGGGCCCGCCCTTGTCCCGGGCTTCGCCCGCGCTGCGATCCGTGCTGCGGATTGGTGTGTGCAAGTGAATATTGTGCCGTCAAGGGGCGGGTCCAGAGGAAGAGGCAGGCAGCAGCAGCAGGAAGCGGAGGGCTGCTGGGCCTCGCAGTCCTCAATGCGGTGTACCAAGGCAAAAGGTCAGTTTCCACCACGAGCGGCTCCCGCGAAGCGGGGGCCGCGAGCTTTTAACTGGTGTCCAGGTGTCCAGGGGCGGGTCCAGAGGAAGAGGCAGGCAGCAGCAGCAGGAAGCGGAGGGCTGCTGGGCCTCGCAGTCCTCAATGCGGTGTACCAAGGCAAAAGGTCAGTTTCCACCACGAGCGGCTCCCGCAAAGCGGGGGCCGCGAGCTTTTAACTGGTGTCCAGGTGTCCAGGGGCGGGTCCAGAGGAAGAGGCAGGCAGCAGCAGCAGGAAGCGGAGGGCTGCTGGGCCTCGCAGTCCTCAATGCGGTGTACCAAGGCAAAAGGTCAGTTTCCACCACGAGCGGCTCCCGCGAAGCGGGGGCCGCAAGCTTTTAACTGGTGTCCAGGTGTCCAGGGGCGGGTCCAGAGGAAGAGGCAGGCAGCAGCAGCAGGAAGCGGAGGGCTGCTGGGCCTCGCAGTCCTCAATGCGGTGTACCAAGGCAAAAGGTCAGTTTCCACCACGAGCGGCCTTAAATTAGTTCAGGGAATGCACTGTACAAAAATAATCTGATGTACTAAGGTGAAACACTTCTGCATGTTAAAATAAATAGCTTCTTTCCATTATAAGGAGACTATCATATTTTCACACGAGGTGTGTTGGCATGATCTAGATGCCAACTATTTCCATGGCTTGGGTCGTGCACGGGCTCTTATGGGTCGGTTCCGGCTCCGCTCTGCCTGTTAATTTGTTGACTCGCTCGCCTCTATTTTTAGTACAAGAAAGGACTGCGTATCAACCAAATGGTAGCCTGGACGTGTAATTCTATAATACACTCCGCAATGCCGGCTTTAGACGCTAGGTGGCAACCTTGAACCAGATATAATCACGTGTTACCTCGTTGCTCTCGTTTCTGTATCTGTCCCTGTAGACAGAAAGAATAAACAGTAATGTTGCTGAAATGGTGGCAAGGGGCACTGGGGAGTAAGTAACACAGAGTTAACAGAAGATTGCAACAGAGAAACCCAGACTGCAGTGCGAGAGAATCAATAGGTCATTTTCCAGTGAGACTATGTCCGCACCCAATAAAAAAGCAAGCCTACACACTGGGGACCAATTATCGTCAGCCAAAATGCTATTTTGGAGCTTCATGCCAATTGTAGTGCAAGGACAGTTGTCTTTGTGATTGGCTCCCTGAAATACCCCGGGTGCAATGTGTCCACTGAGGACATAACTGTGGAAGCTGCGAGAATGTGCTGCAATACACTGTAAAATTAAACCAGCAGGTGTGTTTTGGCCTGCTGACGCTGACAGACAAATCTCACAGGAGTGTCTGCGTGTGTAAATCCACACTCTTCGCATGTCAAGACTTTATGTGATTAACACAACCACTCTATAGGGACCGTCATGAATTATTAATTGATTCACTTTTCCTTGAAAGTTGTCTCATTGTGTGGCAAGCGTATTTTTGTTTTACATGCTAAGAACATGTGAGCCGGGTCTTGCCGGTGCTCAGCACCGGCAGTTTTCAAAAGCAGGTGGTGTCGAGACGGGTCCCTATCGTGCTCTCCATTTTTACCTGCTGGTTGGAAAAAAAATCACTGCTTTTGATGTAACTTCAAAAAGACTCGTTTTTCAGTTTTATATAGGGCAAACATGGAGTGCTTTACATGAGCACCACCACTTGCATTGCACAAGGGCATAATATTTTTGGACTCACAGGACCGAAGGTCGGCTGCTCTGGCCTTAGGCCACAACCTCACCCACAAGAGTTAAACCATTTTCAATATTATATATAACGAAGTCATAGTTGTTGCTTATTTATCTTATGCAACTTACAACCATTGACGAAGCCAATACACCTGGCTTGTTGCAGGTGTAATGTTACTTGTGTTATGTATCTGGATGAATAGACAGAAGCAGCAAAATACCAGTGGGGCAGCGCACTATGCTAAACACAGATCTTTAGCTTAAGCGTTTTAAGCCACACCCTTAACTACAGCAGCCACGCCCCTATAAGAGACCCCCTAGGTTTTTTTCATCCCACTTAAAGACCTGCATGTTCCCTGCTACACAGTGTGCAGTTCTTAGTCAGGATAATTGATGCAATGAGTAACCACCACCAGCCAAATCTGCATGCAAAGCACACAGGAAACAACCGTTACAACGCATGCATTACAACGCATGTTTTTATCCCCATGCCATTACAACGAAAATGGCTTGCTGTAGGGGGTATAAGGTGTTGGATTTCACTCCAACACCTTCCCTAGTGTTGCTCTGCCTGGATTTGGAATAGTAAGTGATACTATTCCAAACTTCAGTGCGCCCCCAAGAGCAAGTCGGAGTAAAAAGTTGTGTTGTAACGGCATGCAGGGTAAAAGCATGCGTTGTAACGTCATACAACCAAAGCACACCTTTAGAGCGCTCAATTACTAGCACACCCTGCAGCTTTTACATCATAGTCCTTTTACTATGAGGCAAACTTCACCTCCTACAGTGGCGACACTCAACATTTTGAACAAGTGCAGCACCGAGGCTGGGATTCCAAGAACTGTGTGTGTGTGCACTGAAACCGTATTCCAAGAGGTTGCAACTGTGAGCCTGTCTAGAGCATAGTTACTTACTCTGTAACAGAGGTGCATCAGAAAACAATAACCTGCTAGGTAAGAACTGCTTCTCAATACTTGGAAAACCACATTATTGATACGAACAGAAGGTCTCCGAGTGACATGAGCAGAACTTTCAGGACGGCGCTGACGTGGAATCCAACCTAAGTGAGAATCGTGTCAGAACTCGCATATTCACTCAGTCATCCAGCTATACCATGCTAAGTGAATCAAGCAACCGCTCCAAAGATCTGTCTGTCATTTACATGTCACTCGTGACTTAACTGTACATGTTCTGTGAAAGCTTGGACTGTTCTGCCCTTCTGGATCTGTTCTGCGTGGACTGGAAGGTTGCACAGGCTGCCTTATGTGAGCTTGGTTTGCTATGCTGTATCTGTTTTGTGAGAAAGCCCATCTTGCACTGTTGTTGTCTGATTTGTACCTGACCTGTAATGGGAAACGTTTGTGCTGCTACCCTAGCTGCACCTGAAATCTGAAGGAGGGAAGCCTGCACTGTTTCTGCCCAAGGTGTACCTTTATATGAAGAAGGGGTGTTTACACTGCTCTTGCCCCATCTTATGAAAACACAAAGGAAATATTGAATGCACTTGAATCACATGCTGTATGAAAGACTTTACCTGATGTGAGATGCCTAAAGTCCTTAGCATGGCTCCCGGCTGGAGGGCTGAAAGAGATTGAAGTAAAAGACAAGCATGGTCCGTTGATCGACCCTCCTTTTTTCTAAAATAAATGTTATTGTTCATTTAAATTTTTATAGGACAGAATTATACAGAAAAAGAGGTATTTCAGTACATACATTTTCATCAGTGAATGTGGCAAATCCCATCTCAACTCGATTCCCTCCCCATCCCCTAAAAGGAGAATTGAAATACAACTGTGCCCCGGGATAATTGTGTGCCAACTGGGAGAAATAGATGTAAGACAGTGCGCGATCCATGAAATCAGAGGATGATAGGGTACATTTCTACCTTTCAAAACTCGTCCTGTCTCAACGAATGGAAGGATCGGGGACATTTCAACACTGGGAGCGCTAATTTAAAAACTGAATGACAGGTTTCATATATTACTACATTTATTGTCTTGACCATGAAGATTAGCCATTAAACATTCTATCGCTAAAATTGACCATCATTTAATAACTCGTTCTCCGATTGATGTGCATGAAGTTGATTTCCATTTTAGTGCAATCTGCTTTTTGGCTCTTAACAACATTTTACTTACAATGGTCCAGCCCACCCTTGTCATGCCACCCAACATTGAACATTTCATCCCCACTAGTACTACTGCAGGGTTACTAGATCTAATATAGCCCAAAGTGCTCCTAATGTGACTAAGCATCTCCTACTAGAAAGTCTCTATAAGCAGGCAAGCCCACCAGTGTCAGCATTGTTACCTTACTTTCCACAGTACCACCAACAATTGGCATTGTGACCTCTGTACATCTCCCTCACCCTGAGCAGCTCAATGTATTACACTGCTCATGGTGAAGGAGAGGTGTTTAGTGGGTTTCTCTATGTTGAGCCCTAATACATGTTTCAGGGATGAAATCCCACAAAGGGTGCCAATCTATCAAGTCAATTTCTCCCCCAGAAAGCACAGCATGGGGGACATTTTGGGGCAGGAATGATTAGATTCTATAATAGTCAATCATTTAAAGATGTTTGTTATTGCCGCTTTGGACTTTTGATGAGGGAGAGGTGTGGTGCAGCGGCCTGAATTGCTGACTCAGGAGCATGGGGCTGACGGTTCGATCACCGCCGTTGGAAGCTCAGTATCACGTGACTGTGGGCAATAGCTCACTTAGGGCCTTATGTAGGTAAATTACATTTACCGATTCTTAAATACCGAATTTTACCGATTCGGTATTTATGAATCGGTAAATGTAATGTAGGTAAAAAAATACCGAATCGGTAAGTGTCGGTATTTTAGAATCAGTATTTACCGATTCGGTAATGGTAACCTGTATCTCATTGATTCCTATGGGCCAGGAGGCCCATTGGAATCAATGGGAAGCCAGTTACCATTACCGAATCGGTAAATACCGAATCGGTAATGGGGGGAGCTCAATCAAGGGTGGCAGGGTGTCACATTGACACCCTGTTGCACCCCTGATTCCTGCATGTGTGCACATGTGGCACACATACATGCCCCGAGGGCATGTGTGTCTGCCACATTGCACACATCTAAGGGCCAAAAATTGCATTTACTGAGTCATTCGTCATTTACCACCAACTTTCAGTTGGTGGTAAATAACGAATCCCCACACCCATCACACACTCCCCCTACATCTCATTTCTGTATTCGGTATTTACCGAATCGGTAAAATTACCGATTCGGTAATTTTACCGATTCGGTAAAATACCGAAAACAGAAATGATCCCCCTACATATCAAAAGCCTAAATACCGGTCGGTAACGGTATAATTACCGAAAATCGGCCGTTACCGACCGGTATTGGGCTACCTACATATGGCCCTAAATCTCCCTGATGACCCCCCAGCACCTAGATACCCTTAGGGGTAATGAGTTTGTGCTTTACAAATGTGGAATTAATATTATTGTTAGAGTCTTGAATTCCGAAAGATCCCTGGCTGCAGCTAATTTATTATCCTCATGTAAGGCCCAACCAACGTCTAAGCTGATAACAATACAGGCATTTGTGTTCCCCCAAGTGGAACTCTCTCTTCGACAGGACTCAAAATATCTAATTTCCTCCAAATAAAATAGGTTCCTCAGCATCCTACAGAATTCTAAAACTCTTCTTTCAAGGATATAGTGAACATTGTCTACCCCTGGCGAGAACTCAGGATGGAAAAATAAGGGAGTAAAAGGGGAAGGAAATGTCGTAACTGCATCCTTTTTATTGCCCTATGCAAGGCATCAAGAGTGGGTTATAGAATGGTGTTAACGTAGCATACTAATGGGTAGTTCATTTTACAAAGCCAGGGCACACCCCATGGAGTCCTACCCATGATCAATGAAGGCCTTCATGTGGAGCCAGTGCTTCTCAATTTCAACCAGTGAGCGTTAAGGCAAGCAACATATTTGAGCAGCGATAAAGTACAGTTCCAAGATAAGGACTATAAAACCGCCATAATATCTGGTCACCAACATGTTTTTTTCTGTCAATGCTCTGCCTCTCACCCACCCAAATAATTGAAAAAATTGAGTTGTGTATTTGTTCCATTTCTTTAGTCAGAATCGGAATTGCAAGAGTTTGAAATAAACACAATATTCTAGGCAGGACCTTCAACTTGGCAGTGGTCAATCTCCTCAACCAGAAGATGAACAGAGGAGACCAGCATTGGAGATCTGATAGGTTAGTCAAAAATAATCTTCGATAGTTGGCTTTACATAAAAATGTCAGAGAAAGAATATAAAATCTCAGATATTGTATCTTATCCTTAGCGTTCTGTAGACCTGAGATGGAGGATATTGTTTATTGAATTGTGTGATTCAGGCCTATGCTCAGACATTCCTATTTGTCTAGACTGATCTTGAATCCAGATATGGCATTGAATGCTTCCAATTGAGTCATAACTGGATCAACAGGATGCTCCACATTTGTGATTGTGAATAGGATGTACTTTGCAAAGAGATGGACTTTGTGCTGCTCACTTCTGAATGGCATGCCCATGATATCTTGGGGTTCTATAATAAAAAAAATTAAGGAGTGAGCGAGGACATCATAGTCAAGTACCTCCATATAAGTTTAATGAACATTATTTCTGCCCATTAATTAATAGCTTGGCTACCAGCTTTTGATAGTTAGCCAAATGTATTTATGCATGTTTGGGCAAGACCAATAAATTCATGCATTCTATCATAAAAGTCCAGTTAACATGATTGAATGTTTTTTCTGCGTCAATCGAAATAATTGCCATGGGGATTTGACGTCTGTCAGATGTTTCGATTAGGTGTAAGATATTGTCCAAGGTTTGTCTGTTGGGAATAAATCTTGATTGGTTGATGTGAATTAAGGGGGAGAGATGTTGGAGCACTCTGTTGGCCAAAACACGTGTAAACATTTCAACATCTGAATTTGAGTAGGTGATAGTATAAATTTGAAAGCTTCCCAGGTTATGCATAAATGTTGCATTTGCTTGAGAAATAGAAGGTTTTTTAGTTTGAAGGAAAAAATCATAAGCCTGTGCTAATTTAGGATAAATAATCTCTCTGACCTGTTTATAGAAGGAATTAGAAAGGTTTTGGGCCCCAGGTTTGGTTAAGACTTAAGGGTTTTAAGACTGAGGTACCTCCTCCTCTGTAATAGGGAGATCTATTGCTTTTTTCATGATAGAAGAGAGTTTAGGTCAAAGAAGGTGCTGTAAAAAATAGGACAAGTTCTCTTCTTCTGTAGGCTCTTAGGCATAGAGCTTTTGCTGATAATTTTAGAAAATGTGCCTCTTTTCTACTTCACTTGGAATAATGGATCTGGGGTCTTTTTATTTTTATATATGATCGATACTTATGGAACTATATTGTTTTATACTGTCACTTTGATTATAAGGATTTATGTATTGCTTTTATGATTGCACAATCTTACAATCGAATAAAGCTTCTTGATTTGATTTTGGATCTGGGGTCTACTAAGATAAGAGGAATTCTAGTAGTTGTAGTAGCTTTCCTTAATCTCTGCACTAATGTAGAGTCTGCTTTGATAGATTTTTCATGGATTTTTTGTTTCAAGCAAAGCCTTCTCACCTCTTTGCTTTGTCCTCTAATTTTATCCATTTCTCTTCCTTGTTATAGAAATCCAATTTCTTTATATTTTTGTTCTATTTCCTTAAGTTCATCTAACAAATTCTCTTCTTATGTTTTGCAAATCTCCTCTGTTCAACCCTAGCCGAAATGCTTGTGCATCTTATTGTAGCCATAAAGGCATCCCAAAGAACGCCCTCTGTAACCTCAGCATACCAGTGAAATGTGAAATATTTCTGGATGGCTGTTTTTAGATCCTCAACTACTAGTCAGTCTTTTAGGAGAGAACTTGAAAATCTCCAGTTTTCCCTCTTGATGAGTTTAGTTTTCCAACTTGAAAATCTCCAGTTTTCCCTCTTGATGAGTTTAGTTTTCCAACTTGAAAATCTCCAGTTTTCCCTCTTGATGAGTTTAGTTTTCCAAGCTGACTGACCACATGATCATGGCGTGATCCGAAACATCAATCTCTCCTATATCGACTAGGATAGTATGTCTGAATGATGATTGCATCCCCCCAGACTAGGCCAGTTCTTGAAGATGACTGATGAACATGGGAGGAAAAAAAGTGTATTAGAGGTCTTGGGGTGAGTTTTCCTCTACATGTCTATCAATTCCAGGCCGCTTATTTCATTTCTCAATTCCTTGGACATTACCCCTCGATAACACTTATCTTGGTGTTGTCTGTCTTGAACAGCATTTGGGACCACATTAAAATCTACAAACACCACTATGCCCCTGGTTGTTGACCCCTTACCAACTCTAATGTGGAATGTATGAGGATCATGATTAGAGTTTGGAGAACTGTTTACAGGGATATCAATAGATATTGCCTTGATATGGTCAGGAATGTAAACAGATCTACCCTCTTCATTGTCAGCTTTCACAGAAGATAGCAGAAGTGGAAGATCTTTATAGAAGGCCACCATAACTCCACTTTTCTATGAGGTGGAGGAAACACAATATTGTGAGGGTTAAAGCTTAGGCCTCATCAAACTAATATCTCGCTTTAAGAGATGCGTTTCAGGAAGGCATATCACCTCAGGTCTCTCATCCCTAGTGTATTTGCATACTTTGTGTCTCTTGACTGTGGAATTAAACCCACTAACGTTCCATGAGGTTAGCCTGAAAATATAGTTTTTTCCCACTATGTAAAGTTGGGCCCATAATCAAACGTATTCTCCACATTCCAAATGTCGCTGCAATGGTCGAACAAAACAGCGAATCAAGTTTCCCAAAAGATACTGCAGGAACTTTCATCCCCCTCAACCAATCCCAAAAATGTCAACATGCAAATGTCTTCCAATCTCTTTGTCAATGAGCTTTTACATGAAAGGGGACCGAAACACCTGCCATGGACTGCTTCCTCACTATTCATTGTAATGACTGATGTGGAAGAAAGTACAAACTCTCACACAACGTGAGCAAAAGTTACTTTTAGGTATGAAACAAGCAGTTTTGTAATGGGCAAGGTGACATTGTAATATCTTATAACATACCTAACAAGTGGATCCATGCCATGTACAACACCTTCGGCCAATTCAGGCATTTTAACCAGCAGCTCTTTGTATTCTGGGGTTTGAGCCCATAATGAAACTGTTCAAAGCAAAACTCCAGGTCCCGCAATGTCACATGTTGCTGGCTCAGAAGCCACATGGTGACATATGTCGTGGTGCCGATTGGCAGACTTGTGAAACGCAAAATAAAAATTCGATCCTGAGTTTCTGTCTTCTTTCTTGCATGGATGGAACAGAGCAGTGGCCCAGAGGGCAGAATGCGAGCATCTCACTGCTTATGGGCTAACATCCTTGGAAAACCAGCCTGCTAAAAGGACCTTAGTTATCAGAACAGCAAAATCAGCTGTAGATACAAGGGTCTCAAGAGACACGGAGAAAGAGTAAGTAAGTAATTTTATTCATGCATAGTTAATTAAAATCATTACATTTTACGTAAAGGTATACCAATTATTATCATGCTATTGCAATGTACCTACATATGTAAACAGTTGAACATGTAAACAGTTCCAAAGGATAAAAAGATGAGACACGGAGAAAGAAAAATATGTGCTGGCACCTTTCTTCCCAAACCCCTCCTCCACAGGTTAATGTCTTTGTGGTGGAGCGTCCGCAACGCCACTGTGATGCGCCATGCTTCAACAAGCGCAGCACGTGCTTCAGGTGGTGTAAGGCGAAGACCACCAGTGACCTCAGTCGTAATCAGGCGGCTCACTTCTCCCAGATTGAAAACACTGCAAAAACATTCCAAAAGTATTTCTTCTATTTTTACTTTTTAACAAAAATAGGGTATGGTATACATTGACCCCACTATTACCAAATATCCTATCCTGTCTGTCTTCATTGAAGATGCGTCATGAGTCTCCTGACCAGTGGGCAGGTAATTCAGGTGGTAAACAATGGGCTTTAATTAAACCCTGGTTTCTCCAGTTGTAATCTCTTTCGATCAATCTAGCATACATGATCAGACAGAATGTGTTGTTTTCAGTAAGTGTGCCATGCTGCTGCAGCTGTTGAAAGTGTAGTCATGTCCCTCTCTTGAGGTGAGCTACAGCCAAAATTAGTGGACAGATACCTAGTCTGGCCAGGGTGGTCCTGCACAGAAGGCCTTGTCCAGTCCCTGCCTATGCACAGGCCACCCCTGTAGCTGTGCACCAGCTGGCATTGTACAGAGACTGAGATTGGCTTGGATGGCATGGTACAGAGACTGGGATTGGCTCGGATGGCATGGTACAGAGACTGGGATTGGCTTGGATGGCATGGTACAGAGACTGGGATTGGCTCGGATGGCTAGATGGATGTCACGTTGACTGAGCCCTGCTCATTGAAGTATATTCCCAAATCTTTCCCCTTGTAGTGCGGTGGTCTGCCTACTGCCTGCTAAGGGTAGAAAAGAGTGGACGGAAAAAAACTGCCATGGAGTCCGCAGTGGGGTGAGCACTCTTCTGCAACGTTGGGGGCGGGGGGGGGGGGGGTCTTACAGATAGGAATGTACAACCAAACTCTGTCCATTCACTTTGTGAGAGACGTAAAGTACATGGATGCTGGACGCGCTACTGAGCCTGTCCTGGAGCTGCCAATAAATGCTTTAGTGCCGCATGTGACCTCTCTATATGAGTCACTGACCTGAAAGGGCATCCTGGATTAACAATTCCTGATACGGCCTGTGCAGGTTCGGATACCATAATCAATGCACATCCCCGGATCATCCGTTAACATGCTGTCAAAGTTGACTATTAGATAAACTCTGTAGCAGAGTGTGAGATATATATGTGTAAATATTTTAGGAAATTCCTCTATTTTGTTTTTTATTACATTTTTGGGGAGATTTTCGTACAGAATCGTTTAATTTTGTGTGGTGGTTTGCACCAGTACATTTTGTGGGGATGTCAAAGATACCTACAGCAGCCACATGTCCTGTCTGAAATGATTTCTGAAACTGGTGGGGTTCTCAGCCCAGAGGTTTCAGGTACTAGGCATAAAAGTTACATTTTTGGAAGAAGTTCGTTATATTATGCATTTACAACTATGATTACCTTATACAACCCTAAAAGGAATTGGCAGTCCGAATGAGCAAATCTAGCCATGGAGAATAACTGCTTGTTGATCACTCAGTGATGCATGTCTGCCAGCTTTGTAAAGCTTGACCTTGTCAAAACAGAGGTCAGCTTAACCCCTTGGGTCCTGGCCATTGGAATAAGAGCACCTAACCAGCAGTAATAGGCCCACGCCCGCCTAATTTCTGGTTGTACAAGAGGACAGCGTTACACTAATTCTGAAATCTATTCATTGATTACCGTACGTAACAGAGTCATTTTTTAAATCCATGACAAGAGTATACATAGTTATTCACAAGAAAATTCTTACTTTTTTACCTCAAAATGTTCTTGGTATAACTCTGGCAGAGGCTTGCACTCTGCTAATCGGGTTCTTAACTCCATCCCTATATCCTGATCAGCCTCTTATGGTCACAGAGCATTCTCCATGGCAGCATCAAAGGTATGAAATCTCATGCCTTCATCTTTGCCATCTGAATCCTGACTGTCTCATTTGAGAAGATGGTGAAAACTTAGCTTTTCAACCAGCAACTTTATCTCCTTTTCAGGGGCCAATTCCGATAGCCAGTCGGACAGCTGTCCATAGCCTTACCGTGCAACCGACACGTACTCGGAGCCTGTCCGTCCTGTAGAGGAAGTACGATGCGCATAACTGCCAAAAACACGACCGACACGTAGGCTGTGAATCAAGCCCCATTCTCCATCTGAGCCGTAACTCCCAAAGAGGAACCGTGTCGCCCGGAAGTAGTATCCATAGCAGTTTCCGGCATGACAAGTACGATGCGTACTTCCTACGCGCCGGACGGGTCGTCACGTACAGCACGTCACAGCATCCGGAAAACAAGCATATCAGCTACGATTCGCGCCACAAATCAATACATGGCTACGAGAGGGACCAGCTTGCAGCGGGTATGAGACAGAGCAACAAGCAGCGTGTACGACACGAACACATCATGAATCCCATCGCGCAGGTCATACCAGTACTCTACATCTATGACCGGCTCAGGGACCGACGCTGACGGCGCAGGCGGTAAGTCAGACACCTACCACATAAACAAACGACACGTACCCGCAAAATGGCACACACACACAGGGGATCCATATCCTGGCCACTAACAACAGCCCACCATTGGGGCCGCATGGCCAGCACCACTAACACCCCCACCCATAGGGGGCCTGTTGCCCATCACTACTGCTACCCCCACCCATAGGGACTATGTTGCCCATCACCCCTGCCACCCCCACTCACAGGGGACCTGTTGCTCATCACTACTGCCACCCCCACCCATAGGGACTATGTTGCCCATCACCCCTGCTACCCCCACTCACAGGGGACCTGTTGCCCATCACCCCTGCCACCCCCACTCACAGGGGACCTGTTGCTCATCACCCCTGCCACTCCCACTCACAGGGGACCTATTGCTCATCACCCCTGCCACCCCCACCCATATGGACTATGTTACCCATCACCCCTGCCACCCACACCCCTAGTGCTTATGTTGCCCATCACCCCTGCCACCCCCACTCACAGGGGACCTGTTGCTCATCACCCCTGCCACCCCCACTCACAGGGCTTATGTTGCCCATCACCCCTGCCACCCCCACCCATAGGGACTATGTTGTCCATCACCCCTGCCACCCCCACTCACAGGGGACCTGTTGCTCATCACCCCTGCCACCCCCACTCACAGGGGACCTCTTGCTCATCACCTCTGCCACCCCCACTCACAGGGGACCTGTTGCTCATCACCCCTGCCACCCCCACCCCTAGTGCTTATGTTGCCCATCACCCCTGCCACCCCCACTCACAGGGCTTATGTTGCCCATCACCCCTGCCACCCCCACTCACAGGGCTTATGTTGCCCATCACCCCTGCCACCCCCACCCATAGGGACTATGTTGCCCATCACCCCTGCCACCCCCACTCACAGGGCTTATGTTGCCCATCAACCCTGCCACCCCCATCCATAGGGAATATGTTGCCCATCACCCCTGCCACCCCCACTCACAGGGGACATGTTGCTCATCACCCCTGCCACCCCACCCATATGGACTATGTTGCTCATCACCCCTGCCACCCACACCCCTAGTGCTTATGTTGCCCATCACCCCTGCCACCCCCACTCACAGGGGACCTGTTGCTCATCACCCCTGCCACCCCCACCCATATGGACTATGTTGCCCATCACCCCTGCCACCCACAGCCCTAGTGCTTATGTTGCCCATCACCCCTGCCACCCCCACTCACAGGGGACCTGTTGCTCATCACCCCTGCCACCCCCACTCACAGGGCTTATGTTGCCCATCACCCCTGCCACCCCCACCCATAGCGACTATGTTGCCCATCACCCCTGCCACCCCCACTCACAGGGGACCTGTTGCTCATCACCCCTGCCACCCCCACCCATATGGACTATGTTGCCCATCACCACTGCCACCCACAGCCCTAGTGCTTATGTTGCCCATCTCCCCTGCCACCCCCACTCACAGGGCTTATGTTGCCCATCACCCCTGCCACCTCCACTGACAGGGGACCTCTTGCCCATCAGCCCTGCCACCCACACCCATAGTATTGGTGATGCGCAACACATCCAGCATACGCAAACATCAGGTATGTCTTCAAAATACATCCCCCATGACAACATGACAACAGTGTGTAGTCTGTGACAAATGCCAACAGCAGTGATTATGGCTACGAGCATACAATGTAAGTAACAGCACATGGCAAGCATCACGATAGCACTGTGCCAATGAAAAAAGAACACCCCCTCACGGTGTAGAACAAAAGTTAAGTGTGGGCTTCCAAACGGCAGCAGATGTTGAGCATTGTGGTGATGGGGTCTAAACCCCCCTCATCACAGTGACCAAAAGGTAAGTGTCATCATGGTCAAAGCTGCAAATAACAAACAGCATGTATGAACCCTGCTCCCAACACATTAAACACTTCTGGGGTGAAGTAGTGTTTGTGTCCCATTCCCACAGAGATGTGGTGAGGCTAACAGTGCTGTGAAAACATAACACACTCTCGGCTATGTGCAGACCGGCACCACACATGGGGGCTGACAATGCATACAGTGTACAATGACACAAGAGCAGAAGTGACCATCACAAAGCATACGCACATCTCAAAAATAGACGCACTAACCAAAACAACCTGTGTAGACTGTAGGTGTCAGGTCATAAACTCCGAATTCCATGCCAGCAATGGCACCTAACAACCAGGATGAATGTGCACAATGATGTGATATGACTCACAGGGACAGCAGGCAAAATCACAGAAACGGCATCCAGACAATGGCCCACAACAGCAATACCAATGCACTGATGCAGATGCACAATCACAAACAGGCAACCTCACACTGCACATCTGACACAACATGTGTGTGTGTGTGTGTGTGTGTGTGTCTCAGTATCCCCAGGCAACTACACAACACATGAGGGGGGTTGAACCACAGTGACACAGATGTGGACACAGTGCCATACAAAAGTAAACCATCATTGGGACACCCTCAGTGGGCAATCAGGTGTTGGGAGATGAGAGGAAGCACAACAGACACATGGGACACAAGCTGGAATGAACACCAACTAACACAGCAAGAGACTGACACACAACACCACTACCCCCAGGGAACAGACAGTGGGGTGACACAAGCATGCACGACACCTCCACTGTGATGACAAAGGCAGATGTCATACAAACTGGGAAACCCAGATATGTGTCCTGTGCCACAAACGTACATCACACATACACAAACACAAATCACTCAGCATGACATGGCCCCTCATCCATGGACAAATGGGAGCTAGGGGACCATCCATGCAAACATTCACATCAGTCCACCATCAACACCACACACCTGAACTGCAACAATGTGTATCTGTGAAGTCCACATGGACAGGTGACATAGCACATGCACCCATAACAAACACAGGAATGTTGCCAGGAACTAAGGTGCACACACACATCACACAAGGACTGTTTACAACCCTGGGGAATGACAGACACACTGCACAGTATGCGGTACATGGCCATGACCTCAAAGGTCATGTAACCTTCAGAATCCCTGCCACAGTCCCAGGACTATGCAGATGCCAAGGAGGAACACACTGCACCCATGCTGACACCTGCCAGCATCGCTGCCGTGAACCCGACAAGTGGGAGCAGTCACACACACATACACATGTCTCAATCACTGAAAACTACCACCTAGGGACAACTACATGATATTGTGAACAAACAAGTGCCTTGAGGAACCCTGACTGTGTCCCATCTGTGTCTGACAACATCATCAACACTCAGAACTGACAAATCACAATGATGATACACCAATTAACAGTAGTGTGTCATGCACCCACACATCTGGTAGCCCATTGGAAAAGTAGTGGGATGAACCCAGTACCACTCAGAAAGCATCAACAACAGGAACATATCAAGGGAACACTGTCTGTGTATGAACAGGGATGTGGACACACACACATGCACATACAACACACACCATGGGCCCAGGCCATGTCACTGGACAACACACTAACTTGAGGGGACACAACTCCTGTTGGAGCCCAGCTGTGCCAAACATATTCACCGCAAGTCCCACTGATGTCTGCAGAACACTTGGTCAGTCAGCCATCAGTTACCACACAATGAAGGCTCTGGTCACAACAGCCTGGGTATGGGAGTCTCCCCTAATTCATCTGCACATACCCAAAACATATGTCTAGCAAGTTGCACAGAGGACCCATTTGCTCCTATTACAATGATGCACACACCTGTAGGGCCTGTAGTGATGAGCACGGAGTATGTGAAAGTGACAATTTGGACAATGGGAAGCACATCATATGTACAGGGGTGCAAGCCATAGATGTGACCATGCCAATGAAATGCTCACAGAGAGATGTACACAAATAGTTGATCCTGACACACCCAGGTAGCTGCAAAGGATGACATGGATACCCACCAGAATAGGATACATATCTCATGGACCACAGAGAGTACCTCACATCAACACATCAGTATGCAACAGTGTAAACCAAGCATTACAGGTGCAAGGGCATGTAAAACAACTTCAACATGATGTACAGCTAAATCAAGTTCACAGGGACAAAGTAAAAAGCTTTATTCAGCATATGAAAAGTGAAACGTCTGTTCCAACAAAAGGCCAATGGCCAGTCCATGTCCAAATGGCAAGAAGTGAACTAGAGTGACAAATTCAGTATATGAAATGCTAAACGTCTGTGCAACCAAAAGGCCAATGGCCAGTCCATGTCAAAATGCCAAGGAGTGAACTAGAGTGACAACTGTCACACCTTGCTTGCCTGCACTGCTAAGGACCGGGGTCATCCCCTCGGAGGGGCATACATGGGGGCAGGCCAGGCACCGCAGGGACAGGATCAGGGCGTAGCAGAAGGAGGCAGTGAAGAGGTGGGGGATGCAAGCGAGACACTTGCAACTGCAGTGGAGCTGACTGAAGTGGTGGGTGCTGGCACAAGTCAGATGAGGTGGGTGCCGGCACAACTCCTGTGGGCAGGTCAGATGGAGTGGATTGGCTCACCACTGCAGTGCCCAAGTCAGACGGGGTGGTCGTGGACTCCAAAGCAGTGCCTACATCCATGGGAGCGGAATGGGGGACAGGTGAGGTTGGCAGGGCAGGGGGGGACACGGTCCCCACATCAGTGGCACCAACTGTCTGACCAGGTGTGGAGGAGCAAGAGCTAGGGGGGATGGCCTTAGCATTTTGGGGATGGTGTATCTGTGTGTGGGGGAACCCGGGGCAGGGAGTGGCGGGGGAACCTCTGGAGTGGTGGCCTGGGGGATGGAGGACGGAGACTTTGCCTTGGAGCTGCGTGCTGGCGGGGGGGTCTTGCTCTTCTTGCACCGGGGGGACTTGCGCGTGGGCGTCTCGGTCTGACTGCGCCTGGGGGAGGGTGTCTGGGTGTGAGGGGCACTCCCTTCTGTGTGTGGGGACTTCCTCTTCCCCTTGTAATCAGGATCTGCAGGTCGGTGGGGAAGAGGCCAAGGTCACAGAGGAAGAGCTTCTGGGGGGATGGGGTTGCAGGTGAGGCAAGGGAAGGGGGCTGGGAGGGAGAGGTCTCGGAGGACCGTGGAGTGGTTGTGGATGACTGTGTGTGTGTGTCAGCAAACAAGCCCCTGTGAGTGTGTCTTCAGTCCCCTGCACTTGCTTGTGTGCACGTCTAGCCCTTGGTTTGAGGGTTCCTGTGCTTGGGATAGGTAGGATGCTAGGAATCGTGGGTGGTGCAGGGGTAGGTGGGGTGTGGGACTGTTGGAGGAGGGACACTGCTGCCGTCAGGGAGGAGGCCACGGACTGGTTGGTCCTCTGTAGGGCAGACATGCCCGAGGAAATGCCCTCCATGAATGACACCATTTGTGTCAACAGACCTGTGTGTGCTTGGAGGACCTTCAGCATCGACGTCTGCCCTACATGGATCTGTCGAAGTAAGTCCACAAACTCCTCACTCAGGGCAGCAGGGGACACAGGGGCAGGGGCAGGGGGTGCGGTGCCAGGCACAAAGGAGACATGCTCATGAACACGGGAGCCCACAGAGACCTCTGGGATGGGAGCCGATGGGAGGGGCGTGGTGGTGGTGGGGGTGCCGGAGACAGCCTCAGTAGCTGGTGTTTGGTGGCTGCTGACACCCGCCTCCACAGGGGAGTCATCCTCAGAGCTGCTGTGGCCTTCAGCTGGGGGGGATGGTGCTGACGACTCCTCTGTGTGGCTCAACTCGCCCTCTGTGCCACTGGGTCCACCTGACTCCTCTCCTTCTGTCCCTGTAAGGCTCTGTGGCTCCTCCTGGTCCGTGGAGCTGTCCCCTCCTGTGGCCGTGGATGTATCTGGATAGGAATAGGAAGTAAGAGAACAACATCAGTCACCTGCACCGACTGCACACACCACAGTGAGTACATCACATCACAGGGAAAGCCCTGGCATCATCAGCTGAACACAGATCAAAGTGCCAACGCTGTTTAGGATGAGACAAATGTCATTCTCAACATCAACCATGGCACACATATCCCTCCTTGACTTTCACACATATGTCCGTTGCATGTTGGATGCTAACACACCAATGTGCCAACATGCACCACCCACACATTAGTTGTACGTGCAAGTGAACATGTAGGAGTATGTCACTAGACACACAGCACATTTCTTGCGACTGACTCAGTACAGGTGTCCGGATGAAGGGATGGGCAGAGACTCATTTCACATGCTTGGGATGCATGCCAGCAACACACACTATGATGTACTCATGTCCTGATGGGCAAGGCCACAATGGGGTGCATGGTGCACACTTGAACACAACGCAGGCTCACTCATAGCAAGATCAATGCCATGGCACTGGGATGCCCTGAAAGTCAGTCAAAACTGTCTCCTGTCACAGGGGCAGGGCATCCAGACAACAACAATATGCACTGACTCACAATCCTAGCTCAAGGGTAAATCTGACTCTGCAGATGAGCGGCGCACTTGCCCATCCCATGCAAACAACATATCCAGGACCCAGAAGACCCCACATCATGCAAATCATTCATATGAGTCTCAGCAAACACAAATCCATGTACATTAACACATCACAGTCTGCCATGCATGTAACCCAACTGCATGAGGGACACAGTTGTATACACCATTGTGCGCTGTCAGATGATCACACACCTATGTCACACAGGTCTTGTCTCCCACATTCACATTGCAGATGTCATGCTGACCCTCTGAATCATGGACACCCCAGTTGTACGTAGCAACAAGCCACATCCTAATGACACAGAGGCACACACCTGAGGGCACATGTCACTAAGCACAACCTGCAATTTCATACACAGGAGTGGGATTACAGAGTGTTTCGGAATGCCCTTGAGGGGGCATGACTGGGCAGGACTAAGTGAAACAGTGTTTTTCCCCGGACAGTAGTCAGGTGGCTAAGCAATTGTGACATACTTGATATACATACTCCTGATGTCCAAAAATTGGAGTCCCCTGCTGCATGGTTTTGTTTTGTATACCCCAGAAACATGCTGCGAGTCAGACCAGCAATTGGTACACATCTCAAGGGCGCACACAGTTCACATGTCAGATCTCAGGCATTGTGTAAACAATTGACCCACCCATGAGACACACAACAGAGTCACGGGAACTGATGCTGACTGGTACCTGAAACATAGCTGACTGCAGGGACACTGTGCCCTAGTGACACAAGCAACAGACTGTAGGGGCCACACCTGTGGAACAGATGAGGAGGGTGCATCACACAGATGAGGGACCTGATTTTGGGACTACAAGTCCTACAGAATGTGGAAGTGTGACCCGGACAAAAGACTGCTATTTGCATGTCAGACATAGTACACAGATCAGGCATGGACTTACCCCCTTCCTGCTGCTGTCTGGCCTTCAGCTGCCTATCCAGGTCCTGGAAGACCACCGCCAGTATCCGGAGCATGTGGGGAGTCAGGGGCCGGTGTCCGCCCCTCCTGCGTGAGGTGACAGCTTCAGCTGGACTCTAGCTATCCTCCGGGTCCAGCCCCGAAGGTCCTGCCACCTCTTCTGGCAGTTGTAGATGCGGCGCTTGTAGACCCCCACAGAACGAACAGCCCGGGCGATGGTCAGCCAGATCTCCTGTTTCTGGTGGGCATCAACCTGTGAGGATGGCAAAGTGAAAAGTACATTAACACACATGCCCCACATTTGGGCAGCATACAATTGGATATACATGTCATGATCACAAAGGGAAATACATTACACAGGTATTGCAACCATGGAGAATGAAAACTCACATGCATGTCTGACATGTTAACACTGCCTGGATAGTTTAAGCTTGCAACAATGCACTTTAGCAGCAGGAAAACTATTCATTACATGTACCTACACACTTTGGTGGATGAAAGTAGTCAGTAAGAATGCTTGCCACTGGTGTACACACTACTAGTACTGCTAGTCAGTCAACATGCATAATTAGGAAGGCAGTGGACAGCACACTCACCTGCTTCCCTGGTGTCCCATAGAGCTTTCTGTACTCTGGAAGGAGCCCGTCCAGCAGGGCCTGGTTCTCCTCCTCAGTGAAGGCTGGGGCCCTCTCCAGTGTACGTGCCATAGCAGGAGCCAGAGGATGCATAGACAGCAGCAGTGGTAGCAGGGATGTGGTCCAGTAGCATGTAGTGCAGGCAAGTGAGCTCCCTGGGGGCCAGCCAGCCTTAAATCTGTGCTGCAGAGGCAGACTCTGTGCCATGTGTCCCAAGTGATAGGTCCAACACGGTTACATCCTATGAATCTGGCCAATCCATTTAAAAGTACGACTCGTACACGCCTTCCGCATTGTTCAAATCTTCACCTTCATGGAACACTTGAAATTGCAACATTGTTGTAGGCATCCGACTGAATTTCCAGTGCACAACTCGTACAAGTTTTGAATCCGCATCCGTCTCCATGACAGTCCTGAGCCAATGGGTGCGCCCGGCTTGTTCAACTGACTGTACAACGCGTATTTTGAATATACACATGCACCCGTCTCCATACGATTCAATGGCCAAGGCGTACGCCTGTTTCGGACCATGCCTGTCCGACGCGTATGCATGATAGTCACCCGCGTCGGACCTCAGTGCATTCAATGACAAGGCGTACGCACAGCTCGGTCATGACCCGTGCAATGCGTACGCATTGTCACCCGCGTCGGACCTCATTGCATTCAATGACAAGGCGTACGCACGGCTCGGTCATGACCCGTGCAATGCGTACGCATTGTCACCCACGCCGGACCCCATTGCATTCAATGACAAGGCGCACACATGGCTCGGTAATGACCCGTGCAATGCGTACGCATTGTCACCCGCGTCAGACCCCATTGCATTCAATGACAAAGCGTACGCACGGCTCGGTCATGACCCGTGCAATGCGTACGCATTGTCACCCGCGTCGGACCTCATTAGTGTGACTATTATACAGATGCAGCACACATATACTGGCCATGGACACCTGCACACACCTGCCACACTATAGCATTGGCCACATAGTGTCCCATGGCATGTGAGGCTGCATTCCCTGGGTGTTTGAGGGGGCCACAGCTGTTTTTTTGTCTGGCACTTTGTGCAGCCACTCCCAGGCTGTTATCTTGTACATGGGGGCAGAGTCCTTTGTGTGTTGTGCACATTAGCACTGTGATGTGCAATTGGACAGTAATGGGCATGAGTGAAGGCCACAGTGTCAGGTTGGATATGTTTAAGACATCTAAAAATCAAATGGGAGAGTGGATCACTGGTCCTGGGAGAACCAGGGTATTGCACGGTCAGTACTGAGTACCGTTTAAAAAACCCTCATTCACGTTTAGTAAAGGATCGAGTTAAGCGGTATATCTTGATTCTCCGCTAGTTTGTCATTAACGTGATCGCATAATCATTGGGTTAGTCCAATGCTTCCTCCACCCGGAGGTATTTGCCACTGGTGGTCCCAGTAGTGATCGTAAACAGAGAAAAAGGGTGAGGTGACTAGTGATGAAAAAAAAAAGGTGTTTTTGTTTTAACTGTTAACTGTTGTATTCAGTGTCCAAAGAGACCTCTATTTGGACACTGAATACAACAGTGCACTAGACCGTAACAAGTCTAACGAGTGCACACCCACAAGAACTTTTTATAACCTATCCCGAATCCAGTACCAATAAAGAAATCTACTGGCTTTACGAGATTTTTAAAACAAAAACACCTTTTTTTTTTCATCACTAGTCACCTCACCCTTTTTCTCTGTTTACGATCACTACTGGGACCACCAGTGGCAAATACTTCCGGGTGGAGGAAGCATTGGACTAACCCAATGATTATGCGATCACGTTAATGACAAACTAGCGGAGAATCAAGATATACCGCTTAACTCGATCCTTTACTAAACGTGAATGAGGGTTTTTTAAACGGTACTCAGTACTGACCGTGCAATACCCTGGTTCTCCCAGGACCAGTGATCCACTCTCCCATTTGATTTTTAGATATACTGAGATAAGGAAGCTGAGTGGATCTAAGCCTCTTCTTTCTCCCTCCCCTTGATTTTTGTATGTTTAAGACATGTCACATACACCCTGAGTCCTGGGGGTGAAGGCATGTACGTCACAGTGAGACCTGTAGCCCCAATACAGATGTGCACCCACAGTCTGGGTGACAGTCTCCACATCCATGTGGTATATGCATCAACCTTGATGAGGTGTGTGTCTAAGAGACGTACATGTATGGCCGGCAGGAACAACAGTGGCCACTACCTGTGGGACTTACGCTTGCCTTGTGGTGTGTATGTGCTACGCCATGTCCATTGCTGTGTTGAGGTGGCAATACAGGGACTCTGGGTTTCTGCATGGCAATGATCTGTGATGCCTGGGAGACATGAGTCCTTATTTGTCACTGGGGTGGGTTTTTTGAACATTGCAGCAGCACATAGGTTGGGTGACACAGCCAGATGATTAGCCCATTTCACTTATGTGGACATGTGGAATTGAGATGTGAGGTGGTGGTCTTGTAGGTGACATATGTGTCCATGCCAAACAGCACACACCTCAGTACATTGTGTAATGTCATGAACTAGCATGTGATAGTGATCGTGGTCATGGCCACATGGGTGGATGTACCGACAATCTTCCTTTGTGCATCTCTGTACTGCAGGGCACCAGCTGTCCATCGGCCGTTCCCAGACTTTGCAACCATGCAGGAACGCGACAGCATCAGACGGTACCGCTTCACCAGGCCACTGATTGAGGAGTTGGCGGAGCAGTTGGCGCCACATCTGCTACCTGGTTGGACATACCCTACAGCACTGACCCCAGAGGTGAAGGTGATGGCAGCCCTGCACTTCTTTGATACCGGTACCTTCCAGTACACTGTGGCTACTGCTGGTGGTATGTCGCAAACGATGTTTAGTCAGGTCCTACGCAATGTCTTGGAGAGGATGTTAAAATTCCTCGACCTGTATATCAAGTTCCCGAGCCAAGATGAACTCCCTGAAATTAAGGATGCCTTTTATACACTGGGGAGGATGCCAAACGTCATTGGATCCATTGACGGGACACATGTTGCCCTGATACCACCACAGGCACATGAGCAGGCATACCGGAACAGGAAGCACTACCATTCGATCAATGCTATGGTGGTCTGTCTTGCTGACATGTTGATCACACATGTGTGTGCACGGTTCCCTGGTTCGGCGCACGATGCCTACATTATGAGGAGTAGTCACATTGCAACGCTGATGTCACAGATGCCAGCTCAGCGTGCCTGGCTTGTCGGTGTGCACTGACTGTTTCTCATTGTGTGTGTTTGTCAGTGTTGTATTCTGCACTCCTACAAAACTCAGATACTTGTTCATTTTTGTGTGTGTAGGTGACTCTGGATACCCCAACATGCCGTGGTTGCTGACACCCCTCAGGAACCCTGTGACACCAGCCGAGCTGCGCTACAATGAGGCACATGGTCGGAGCAGGAGGGTGATTGAGTGGACATTCAGCCTCCTGAAAAGCCGCTTTAGCTTCCTGGACAAGACCGGAGGGGCCCTCCCTTATGAGCGTGCAAAGGTGTGAAAAATAATACTGGTCTGGTGCATGCTACTCAACATGGCGGTGCGGAAGGAGGTGCCTCTCATCCAGGATGACAATGACGACGACCAACATCCGGCACCTGTGGAGGATCCCGGCCTGGGCCAAGATGCCAGTGATGATGAAGATGATGGTGACGTCCGCTCCCAGCTCATCAACAACTTCTTCACCTGAATGTGAGTTTCCAGTGTTGTTATGTGAATGTATGGAGGTAGCCTGGAATGTGTTGAGCCAGCTCTGTTGCTGTCTGAGTGTGTCTGTGTGCCACGTGACTGGATGTGTGCTGTGATGTGTCCATTCAAGTGGTGTGTACTCCACAATAGGGTAGTACTGCTAACTAGTGTTTGTGTAGGTGTTTTGCAACATGTTTTGTGCATGTGTATTGCATTTCTCTCCTGTTCGTCTGTGCTTTTGACTGTATCTTATTTGTCCTTTGCCTGTTGTGTGTTCAACACTGACCCCCAACACCCAGAAGCCAACATCAGTGTGGAAGGTGACAATTCCCATCAACTGATGTACCACACATCCCTGGATTTCCATTCTCCAACACATTGTGAGTATGTGTCCACTGTTACGTAGAATTACCGTGCTACTAGTGTGGAATAAACGTGTTGCTGATGTGTTATGAACCTGTGCTACGCTTTGTTATGTGCGTTGTCTGTCTTCCCACATCTGAGTGACATCTGCCTACCTCACCTGTAGACTTGTTACCACTGACTGGGGTTGGTGTTGTGTCTGTGCATGCCAATGTGTTTCAGGTCAACATCATTGTGTGTGATGAGTAACATGGCCATGGTGAATATGTTTTGTGTTGCCATAGTGGTGTGTCTCCCTCACATGTGTCACATCCCCATGACTCACCTTACGTTGGTCACATTGTTGCAGTATTTGGCAGGCACTGCGTTGTGTAGCAGATCGACTTCACCCTGAACATGACAAGTTGGACTCACAACAGAGGCAAGTCTGGTGTACTGGTGAGTTTATTTACAAACATGTGTGAGTGAAGTGCACAGGATGGTGGGTGCTGTACAGTGGTTTGGGAATCCAAAGTTCACATTGGAGTTGGAAGTGCTGGTAGATGAAATGTCCAGAGTAAAGTCCACAGTCGTCTGCTACATTGGCCCAACATGAACCCTCCATGTAATGTGGGCGAGTTGTGTGCGATTGGACAAGGTGAACGTGTTGCGCACAAAGAACATTGTCCAGAACAGGTTTGGAGGCCCTGGGGGATGTGCTGGGACATCTGCCTCTCACATGTCCTTCTTCGGACGACCCCTCTTCTTCCGGGGGGGGGGATCCTCATGTGCAGGCCTCTGCGGTGCAGGAGACTCTCCGCCAGAGTCCTCCTCCCTCCCCGTGGCGCTGGCAGATGGTGTTGCAACAGATGTTGTGGGCACACAGGGGGGTGGGGACAGGTTGGTGTTGATCTGGCGGAGGCATTGTAGTATGTCCCGAAGCACCGCAGTTAGGGCATCCCACTTTGCCTTCATGCGGGCATGGTGGGCGACCTGCTCGTGTTGCATGTCCTTGAGGATCCCCACTACCTGGCCAAATCCTCCGGTGCTATCCTGGTACGCATCTAAGATGCGTGCCAGTTGGGGGTCATCATGCAGTCCAGACCCCTCTGCAAGGTGTGCCCTGTGCCTCCCACCCCTCCCAGCACCCCTCTCCACACGGGCAGGACCAGTGGCAGTACGCACAGGTGACACTGGGACCCCTTGGGTGGTGTTGCTGGTGGTGTTGACTGTAGCTTCCGGGGGGTCCTGTGTCCCTGTGCTGTGGGTGTTGATTGTCCTTGGTCTGTCCGTGTTGGTGGGGTGCCCTGTCGGTGTCCAGATGCTGGAGGCGTGGGTACAGGGGGGGCAGATGTTGCTGCTGCTGCATGATGGCTCACACTGGAGGGGCCAGGTTGGTCGTCGTCATCCGAAGAGGACAGTGAGAGAGTCAGATCAGAGAGCTCAGTGTCCACCAGAGTCTGGGACTGGGTATCCTCGTCATTTGGCGCTGGGTGCCCAGCACGACCTGTGTTTGGAAGAGACACATAATGAGATTTATGTTTCTACATGCATCGTTGGTTCACAAACATGACATTTTCTACTTTTCATACAGATGCCTGCTTGTACACTGCTATTTCCCAGCTTGTCACAGACAGAGTTTGATCTTGTTGTTGGCCATTTGCCAGCATGGCCTTGTGCTCCCAACAACAGAGCCCAGTGTCAGACATCTTGTCAGTCCCTTCCCACTCCCTGTGAGGCGAGTATGGTTCAGGTTGATCTTGCAGAGCCATGTGGGTGGGTGTAGGTTGTCTGTGACTGTGAGTCTCATCATACACTTGGCTACACCCCCCTTCCCAGCATGCCCATGCTTCTTCCCTCTTGACTCTGCTTCCCTGTGAGGGGGGGTGACATCAATGGCAAGATGGCTGACTGTGAAATCCTGGTGTTTGTTTGGCTACAAGTCCCAAGTGAGCACCTGTGCTTCACACAGCAGCACCCAGTACGGGGTATCTTTTGCTGATATTTCAATAAGTTGTGTGTCAATGCATTGTACCCGGTGAGTTGTGTAGAGTTTGTGTAGGGGGGGGGTGTCTCCCCATGCTGATTAGTATGCTCAGGGCTGTCAGTTCCCATCATGAAACGTGCTTCCATTGTAGGGCGTGCAAGTTGTCTTTCAGGATGTCAGTCAGTGGTGTCCTGCTTCTGATTTGCACACAAGCCCTGGCAGGGCCTTGTGCTCCCCACAGCAGGAGCCAGTGTCAGCCATCTTGTCAGTCATTTTCCACTTCCTGTGATGTGGGCATGTTTCAGAGGGGTCTTGATGGGCCAATCATGAGGGGGAGCATTATCTGTGACTACAGGCCCCATCATGCTTTTGTCTACACTCACTTCACGTGCATCCCCACTATTCCTTCCTGACAGTCAGCTGCACTGTGAGGTGGTGTGTTTGTGGTGGCAAACTGTCTGGCTGCGTGTATTTGGCTTAGTGCCACTGGCTTGCTCTATTTGTTTGTAGGTTGGCGCATGTCATCACACAGTCCCCAGTCACTATGAGATGGCAGGTATTGTGTTTGTGTGACTGGCATACACATCTTGGGTTGATTATCTATTGGTTAGTGTAGCTTTGCTTGGGGTGCATGGTTTCACTGCCTCCTTGCCACACAATCTTGGGTATGTTGTTTGTGTACTCACCAGTCTCTGGGATGTCTGTTAGGCCATGGACGCTATCTGGTGGTAGGATGTCCCGCGCCTTCTCCTCCCAGGTCCTGAAGTAGACTGGTCTGGCAGGAGGGCCACCGCCAGTGCGCTGACTCAAGGCGTGATCTTTCTCGATGAGTTTCTTGACCCTCCTGCGCACGTCATACCACCGGTTCTGGATATCGTCCTTTGTGCGCAACGTTGGTGCTTGTGCGTTCACCTTGTCCACAATCCTCGCCCACATCTTGGTTTTCTGTGAGATGGGGGTCCTTTGAACCAATGTACCAAACAAATGTGGCTCTACTCTGATGATCTCGTCTACCAGCACTTCTAACTCACTATCTGTGAACTTTGGATTCTTCTTTGGAGGCATGGTGATGAGTGGTGATGGTGGGGGATGTGTGTGTGAGGGTGCAAGTGATGTTGGGTTGGTGTTGATTTTGCTGTGTGTATGTGTGTGTGCTTTTGTATGAGGTGCTGATGGTGTGTGAATTGTGTGATGGGTGAGTTGTGAGTGTGTCTGTGGTTGCTGTGTACTGGTGTTTGCTGCTGGCTGTGTCTCCTGTTTGCAAGGGATGATGGTAGTGATTGTAGTCCTTTATATAGTATGAGTTGTGGGTGTGTCTTTGTCCAATAAATTTTTTTAGGGTATTTATTGGCTTAGTCATTGCTTGTTTGGTCCTTTTTTTGTGTTTTTTCCTTTGTGTTTTGTAGGCATGAAGGAGACGTTCATGTGACGTAAACGGACGCTGCTGTTGTCTCGTGCGGGCTTCTCCGCCTCATTCACGCTGCCTGTCTTCTGTGTTTGGTACGCGTCGTTCGCGGCGGTCTCTATTGCTTGTGTGTCGGGTTGTCTGTGCGTGTCGGTCATGCGGCTTGGTCTCCGTGCGAGTCGGTCTAGTTTTACACGCATTGCATCGTACTGCGCTAATCGTACATCGCGGGTACGGGTCGGTCGGGTTGATTCCGGGTTCGTGTCGGTCGGTTAAAATCGCGTCGGCTTTCCGGCCGGGTCACTACGTGTCGGTTGTAATTCACTCGCGTTGCATCGTACTGCACGGGTCATACGGCGATGGTCCGTGTCGGTCGGTATTCGGTCCGGGTCCGTGTCGGTCGGTTCGTTTTGCGGCCGGAATCGGAATCGGCCCCTCAGTGTCGAGGTTTGGGTATGTTAGTCGATTAGCACCAAAGGTCTCAGGTGTATGTGCTCTCTATACATTTCCTTAACATAATAATTACCATTATTCGAATTGTAATCAGACTTGCTGTTACAGTAACCTTTAGATGATTTTTATTTCCACAATATGTTACAATTGTTATACCTTATTAATTTCACCCTCTACTTTGCCTTCTTTTTGGAAAGCATCATTTGTGCCTCATGGAAACCATTATATAAAACGTGTACAACAATATTTAAAAAAAAAACTGTTTGTGCAATTATCAGAATTATTAAAATAGATTATTTGACTTTCTTTGAGTAGGTAAATACACCATCCATTGCCAGCCTTATGGTGCATCCTCTACAAATTCTCCCAAGTAATAGCTGGCATCCATATTCTTGCAGGGGAGTAGCTCCTCTACTCCAAGGGAGATTGTTGGCAATTTGCGAAGGGCTGGCTTTCTACAGGGGTTCTTGGTAGAGTTTCAGCTGCAGAACGCATTGTTTTCTTCACAATTGTTGAGCCTGGTACAGGCAGGCAGGGTTTGGTGCCATAAAATCCACAGCAAGTCTTCAGTTCTCGTTTTAACGGCTCTTCTTTGTCCTCTTCTTCTGGTCCATCGAATATGAGTTCCAGGCATAAGGGGTGCAACCTAAATACTCAATTTAGGGGTGTTAAAGGGAGTGACAGTTGGGAGCCTTTGGGCTAATCGCCTTTAGGGTGACTACATCCTCTATATAACCACTTCCTGTGGGAAGTGGGCATAACCCTGCCCCAGTGAACCTAATTCCACTAAAATCCAAGATGATGGAATTCTAGTTTTCGTGTTCACATCAGGCATCAGGTAGCCCTCCTTAGGGGTGGAACTGGCCTGATAGTGAAAACGCCTCCTGACTAGCTAATTTTCCCTCCTGTCCTGGTGCCAAATGGGCCCAGGGTAGGGGATGGCATTTCCCCTGTATGGGGGAGGCCTGATCGCATATCAAAGGCGGCAGATGCCTTTGAAGCCTCCTGCCTTGAAAAGCTGAATATTAGCGATCCTGCTTGGAGGAGGTGACAACACTTACGGGCCTGTCAGAAATGAACACTTGGGAAGCCTGCACACTTGGAGTATTCCGACGACAGAAACAGCACAAAGTGCAAATACGCTTTATGTCACTGGCAATCCTAATAGCTAAAAGAGGAATACCTATGTGCTGGCGGGCCCCAACAAGACCCCCAATAGCAGCATGGGTGGGAGCAGTAAACAAGTGGGGGGCAGCAGAAGAGGAAGACATTAGAGGTGAGGAAACATCACATATCCATGAAGTGGACTTTACTCTTACACCGCTTCAAACAGCAGACAACCCGAGATGACTCGAGCGATTCATCTCAAACTCCCCCATCCCACCGACACAGACCTAGATCACAGACGCAAACGGTAATCACCAAGGTGTCACAACCACGTAACACCTCACGACAATTCACCCATACAATAAGCCCAAGAGTTGGAAACACTAAGATAGACATAAACGCCCCTGAGTACAGGGGGTCGGATCACGCCTATTGACATAATGCCATGCATACATAATGCCCCGCCTGAATAAAATCCATAGATTTCACGACAAATGTCCCATTTATATCCCCTAGTTAACAGTTGAGAATGACGCCGGTAGTTACCAAACCAGTAATCCTTGGGAAGGAGATACATCATCATATGTATCGGAGTATATTGTGTAATCATATGCACATGCACAGTCATATTGAGTATAATGTAGGTGCCATTCTAAGTAAGCGACTGTAATTATAAAGATGCATAAGGAGTATACAAGAAAGAATGTAATAAACTTAAGCTGTGTATACCAATGTTTGATATGTTAAAATATTAAAATGCGAATAGAAATATTTAATGGCTAGGGTGGCCGACTTTGAAGGCGGGGACCAGGTTTGAGTCTGGCAGGAGGCTAAACATCCTGTGATTCTGGGCAAATCCCTGCCACGTGCCTCAATAAAAAATAAAAAAATGAATGTGTCCGTCTGTAATGCAACTGGTGCTCATGTAAAGCGCTCTGATACCTTTGGGTCGAGTTCACGCTTAATAATACTCAAAAAACAAAAAAAGGGAACTAAAAGCCAACACATGTTTTGTGGCTTCTTCTGCTAATTTGTCATTTCTGGAGGGCTTGTAGATAAGATCCATGGTATCCTGTAGTCAGTCATTGACAGAGGTACCTATGTAAGGTTTCACCATATACATAGCAGTGAAAGTGATACCTATGCTTGGTCAGTTCTGGCAGGTTGAATCCTGTTAGTTGTGATTTAGAAAGGGGAGAGGATGTGGCCTAATGGCTAGGGCGGTTGACCTCGAAGCATGGGAACTGGTTCGAGTCTCTGCAGAGATTCTCAACATCCTGTGATTTTGGTCAAATCACTTAATCTCCCCGTGCCTAACAAAAATGAATGTGTCCCTCTGTAACATAACTGGTGCTCATGCAAAGTGCTCTAATACCTTTGGTTCTAATTCGCCCTATATAAAACATTTAAAAAGAAAAGAAAGAAGGTAGAAACATACCTACCACACAAATTGCTTGCCTTATTCCCTACCACCTTCCCCAGAGTGGCCCAATAGCTCCTCATCTTAAAAAGATGCGCTCGTATACCTGGCAACTTCATAATCAGGGATGATGGATTGGCTCAAAGACCAAAGTATCTCTCCAGTGTATTCCAATACTACCAGCTGGCCAGACTCATGAGTCTGGGTCTCAGAATGTACTCTTTGCTCTAGCATGAGTGCACCTGGCTGTAAACCAGAGCAGGACCGGATTTATTGTTTTGCAGACAAGCAAAAAACTCGGAGGGACACCTTCCCCCTCACTTACGGTGTTGAGACAGACTATCGAGTTGGAAATGTCTACTTACACAAATATCGAGTTGGAAATATCGACAGCAAGAATATCGTGGTCAAGAATATCGAATATCGAATTTAAGGTAAGAAATATCGTTTTTTTAAATATAGAAGTCATTAATATTGTTTGCAAAAATATAGTTGTTTAAAATATCAATGTTTTAATTAGTGTTATGTATTTTAGTTTATATTTTAGATGTATGTGGTGTATTTTTTTGTATAAGTATTGTTTAAGTTTTTAAATATATGTGTTACATTTTTAGTAGTTATCAATTTTATTTTAATTAACTTTGCCTTTTTTTAGTTCCGTAGTGGGTTGTGGGATTAAAGGGGAATAGTGTGGGAAGTAACTTAATTATAATAAATTAATGATTAAGTAATTTATTTATTATTAATTGGCTATTAATGAATAGTTATTAATTAATTGATAATTAATTATAGTAATTGTGTATTATTTTTAGGTGCGGGTTGTGGGGTTTATAGGGGTTTATGGGGTAAAGAGTGGGGAGTAATTTATTTTTTATTAATTAATAATTAGTTTCCAATTAATATTAATTAATTGATTGAAAATTCATTATGGAAATTGTGTAATTAATTTTAGGTGCAGGTTGAGGGGTTTATAGGGGTAAAGGGTGGGAAGTAATTTATGTTTAATTAATTAATTAGTTGATAATTTATATTTACTAATTAATTGATAATTAATTGTGTGTTTTTTTTAGGTGTGGGTTGTGGGGTTTATGGGGTAAAGAGTGGGAAGTACTTTATTTTTAACTAATTAATAATGAGTTCTTACTTAATATTGATTAATCAATTGAAAATTAAATATGGAATTTGTGTAATTAATTTTAGGTGTGGGTTATGGGGTTTATAGGGGTAAAGTGTGGGAAGTGTTTATATTTTTTTCTCTGGGGGTTTTACCTTTTAAGGGGTAAAGGGTGGGGATTAAATTCATTATACTTTATAATTAGTTTTTATCTACTATTAGTTTTTTAATTGAAAATAAGTTTTAATTGTGTAATTAGTTTTTTTGCAGTTTAATTTTACCAGTGGTTTGTGGGCATTATAGGGGTAGATTGTGGGAAGTTTATTCATTTTTATGAGTTTTAATTTGTTTTTTAATTAATAATATTTCTTTAATTGGTAATTAATTATGTTATTACGTAAGTACATTTTTTAAATAAAATTTAGATGTGGGTTGTGAATTGTGTGGTGTCATAGGGTAAGAAATAAAAAGTTAATTTATGTAATAATTAATATTTTTGATTCTAAATATTTTCTAATTAAAAATATGTATTTGTTTGAAAAATATTTTTTATTTTATTTAACATATTATTTGTAGGTATTTGTCATATGCATTTAACATTATAATATGTTTTTGTAATTTTGTAATATTAATTATATTTGTATTTTAATTTTTAATATATTTACATTTAAAAAAATATATATGTTATTGTTCATATTTTGTTTGTTTTTACTTTTGAACTGACTGGAGTGAGAATATTAATTCGTTACCCCTTTGCAATCCAACTTTCTCCCTACTGTTGCCATGATTGGGCTGGGAATAGTGAATTTTATCCTGCCACTATCCAACATTTTCCCTATTGTTGCACTCACTGGAGTGGGAATAGTAAGTTTTACCCCTCCGCTATCCAACACTTTCTCTACTGTTGCACTCACTGGAGTGGGAATAGTCATTTTTACCCCTACGCAGTCCAACTCACTGGAATGGGAATAGTACATTTTACCCCTCCGCTATCCATAACTTTCCATACTGTTGCACTCATTGGAGTGGGAATAGTAATTTTTACCCCTACACAATCCAACACTTTCCCTACTGTTGCACTGATTGGAGTAGGAATAGTAAGTTTTACCTCTCTGCTGTTGAACACTTTTCCTACTGTTGTACTCACTGGAGTAAGAATAGTAAGTTTTACCCCTCTGCTATCCAACACTTTCCCTACTGTTGCACTCATTGGAGTTGGAATAGTATTTTTTACCTCTCCACTATCCAACACATTCCCTACTGCTGCACTCACTGGAGTGAGAATAGAAATGTTTACCGCTCTGCTATCCAACACCTTCCCTACTGTTGCACTGACTGGAGTGGTAAATTTAAGTTTCCAATTTTTAAATAGTTTAATGTTTTCATGTATAATAGAATGTTTTTTTTTTAAAATAGATTTTATGTTAATGGTATATATATATATAAATATATAAAATCCTAAAATAAATTCAAATGAATACTTTTTTCATTGTTTTAAAGTAAATATGTATATATATATATATATATATATATATATATTGATTATTATGTATGTGAGTTTCAATTTTGTTTTAAGTTTATTTGTTATCTTTGTTAAAATGTACATTAAATTAACTTTCTTTTTTTAAATTAATTTTATTTATTAATATATGTAATATTTATTATTTTATTTTATATATATATATATCGATATTTTGTACAGCTATATTTTTAACATCGATTTTTTGTTGTTGATATTTTTGTACTTACCTGTATAAGTATAGGGAGTCGATATTTTTGAATTCTATATTTTTTCATCGACATTTTTTACTTCTATATTTTTTACATCGATATTTTGTCAGTGAACCGCAGATATTGTAACCAAAATATTATTTGGATTAAAAATGATTCTCACTTGCCAAGAACAAAAAAAAGAGCACAATAAGTTAACATGAATTATTAGGAAAATGTCATTAAGGCCTGGAGTATTTCTATTTGTTTAAATGTGTAATACACGTGACTCCCTGAGGTTATGCGAGAAACATCCGTTGCAGCATCTTTCATCTCTGGGAAGGTAATTCAACACCGAGGATTCCCACAGGCTGTTGGCAGAACATACAGTGTGTGTGCAGCGGTCACAAGGCAAATCCCTGACGGCGCAATTGCTTGAGTGATTTCTCCTCTCATTTAGTACTTGTTGCAGCAAACCAGAGAGTTAGCTGCAGGTGGTAATGTGCTTCTGATGCCAAAGACTCAAGGCCACATCAGTATGTGGAACAACCCACCAGCCTGTGATGGACACGCATGTCAGATGGTGGCCCTGGGAATGCAGATCAGCTTGCAGGTAGAGCCTGTTGGCACTTTACGAGTACACCTTCTGTGGGTGGCCCTTTTGGTGAAGATACCTGACCACATCTAAGAAAGATTTGTATCCCCCTTGGAAGCCTTAGGTAGCCAGAATTAACAACATGCGGCATTGTGCAGGGATTCCAGTGTGTAGAAGAAAATCAAACAGTGCACCAGTGAATTATAGAGAGACATGTAAAAGAAGTTAACATTAAGGGAAACTAGTGAAAAAAACAAATATTCATAAATGCCATAGGTTTTACCTGCCTTTACCCAGACAGCAGCAATCCCATACCCATCCTGGGATTCAGAGAGATGGTTGGCTAAGCACGTACACTGGTGCACGCATGTTACATGTGCTCACTTGCAAAGGGCTGTCTCTTCTCAGAGTCTGGGAGGCCTCCTCTCGTATGAACTGGAGAGAGATAGGGGCAGATGAACATGCAGCCCGTGTCTATGACACCAGACAGTAATGGACATCAATTGTCCCTGACAGAAATGCGTTAATATCTCCTGACAGCAACATGGCCCAGGAAAGTACATACCTGAATGGTACGAAGGAGTATACGTGTTAATGGTGTTAGGCAGTGTATGTACAAATCCCTGAGGTATGATATGTATCCGTGGCACCATACAGTATGGATGTCAATGGTGCTTGGCAGTTAACGTGCATATGTGGACCCACACAGTACTCAGCTTTAGTGCCGCTACACATTATGAGCATTAATGGCCTCGCACAATAATGAGCATTAACAACTTCTCTCAGTAACTTGCATTAACAATCCATTCAATCAACTCCATCAATGGTCCTACAGAATAACTAGTCTTAATGGTCCCATATCTTAACCGATCAAGAGTATAACATCACTGAAGCATTTCATGCTAAGATTCGATTTAATTGTGCAACGCCTCATTGCATGTCAATCCGAACAGATGAATTAGTTATATTAGTGGTCTTAGGCAGTATGTGCTTAAATAGTGGCCCCGTGCAGTACATTCGTCAATGGTGCCAGGAAGATAATGGGCATCAATAGCCCCACACAGTAACAAACTTTAATTGTGATATACATTATGAACATTAATGACCTCACACAATAATGAGCATTGACAACTCCACTCAGTAACAATAATTAACGGCCCCCTTGAGTAAAGGGCATTAGTGGTCCTACACAGTACCCAGTTTTAATGACCCAACATCTTAGCCAATCAAATAGAATGACATCACCTGAGCAACTGCTGCTAAAGGAAATTTTAATCGTGCAACGCCTTATTGCATTATTATTGTCAATTACAACAGCTGAGTTGAAAAATAAATCTATCTTCCTTCTCTTACTTGATGTTTCCAATTATCCTTGTTAGAATTTATGGCCTTCAGTCAAGCTCAAGTGATTAAAGGCTGCAGACATCAAGCATCTTTGTGTTCAAAATTAAAAATGTGGTCTAACCCATGGAGCTTAACGCTTATTGTGCCGTTCGTTTACTTAAATGTCAACTACTTATTATTAATCATCTATTTTCGTCCAAAAGTGGTTTCATAGCCAACCTGAAGCTAGATTTTAAAGCTTGATTCACATATGACAACGGTTAGTACATGGCTGCCCCATTTGGCGGAGTGGCAACCACAGGTATCACTTTAACCAAGAAATATGGATCCCTTACGCTTCATGGTACAAACAGATGTAGCTAGTCATAGCTGCCAAGTATCCCAGGTTAATGCCTGACCAGTTAGTTCACTTCCATTATTTTTCTTAGAATTCTGTAGCCCTGTATTTAAACTCAGTTAAATAGCAGTAGCGGCCCATGCCGGTAAGAATGGTGGGCCAGGTTAGGGGGTATTCGACAGACGACCACGAGCGAAAATTAAATAAATAATAACATTTCCCTCGTCTTCTGTCGAAATTCTTCACCCGGCCCCGCCTCACTTACCTGCACGCGCCACTACTGTTAAATAGAAATACAAGTCCCAGACTTCCAAGAAAAAACCTGGGCTGGACAACTTAGTCACTCATGGAAATGGGATACTTGGCAGGTATGCAATCGCTGCCTCTGAGCCAGGATCCAGGTTGCACTTGCAAGGACACACACATGGCCTTGTAATGCTACTGGAGTGGCTAAGATAACTAGATAATGTATGGTGTTTTTCTCTGGCAGCAGCACAGATGGGAGGAGGGCAGTCAATAACCTACCTGGATTTTTACGTCTGTCTTGGCAGTGCACTCATAAGCAAGACCTATTGGCATTGGCAAATCTTGTTTTCCTTTTCTTCCTCATGCTGTAATTCGGCAAAGGTGCGCTCATCATAAAGCAATATAGAGGACTGGGGAAAAATAGGAGACCTTGTAACATGCTGAAAACTTGTCCTAGAAGCCGTCATATATTAGTTATTTCAGCCGGTTATATGCGCCATGCTTACTTTAGTATTGCTGCTAAGTAACAAATGAGCAGCAGGCATGCACCCCCAAAAAGAAGAAATATTGTCTTCTGAAGAACAGCAAAACCATGAAACAGATGTGTCAAGTTTTCAGTATGCAGGAACACCATATACCCCAATGCATTGTGGGAGAACGTGTGCAATGTGTGTGTGTGTGTGTGTATGTGAGAACGTTAAACTCAGAGCAGGTAGTAATTCCTACATTGGTTGTCTAGGCCACGCCTCCTTTAACAGTGCAGTTTATAAGCAGAAAGTAAGCACTTCAGAACGGAAGCAATAATCTCTTCTGAAGAACGACAAAAGCATGAAACGCGTGTCAGGTGATATCAAATGCGAATGAGCGGGGGACGTGGCTTGCACGCAGCCAAGATGGCCGCAGCTTTGTGAGCTCCGGAGCGTTTCTTCTCACAATGTTCGTGCCCTGAAGCCCGGAGTTCTTTCAGCCGGCTCAACTATCGAATTTCAGCTCCTGAAGGCTTTGCTGGTACGGCGGAGGCATTTCGGCGCTTATGGAGTGCCTTTTTCATCGATTTCTTCTTCGTGCTCGTTCTCTCCTCAGACGCGTCGCTTAAGATGGCGGCAGCGCGAGGAGCACGGGCGTTTTGAACTGGACTCTCTGCTTTAGGGCATTCCTTCTCCTGTCCATGGCGCCTTTATTTATTCAGGTATTACCTCCAACTGGCATTGTTCCTTCTGTTTTGGGCTTCGTTTAAGCAGTGGGTTTTCAGAACTTCAATGCCTCATTGACTGTCTGTGGATAATGCTGCACTTCTGAGGAGTCTTTCAATGTGGTCGCAGGATGAGAGTTTATGCAACCTTTTTGCCTCATGATGCATGGTGAGATTTTCTTCCTCATTTGCCACTGATTTTTTCTTGACATGTATTAAACTCATTATGATGGCTTCCTCGGTTGGTGCTGTGATTACACGGCATTGAATGTACGCGGCGCTGCTCACTGGAAGAACCTGTTAAAGATCCTTTCATGATATGTGTGCGACACGGCGAGACGGGATGACTGTTTTGTGAGGAGTCACACATTGTTGTGCCTGTTCGTCGGTTTGGAGCGTTATCTTGGAGGTGCAGGATCTTCTTGACGGATGGTCCCTTGTATTCGGTCTTGGCTTCTTTGTAGCGGCTGGTGCTGATAACTCCTTAGTTCTGCTTCTATCAACAACTCACTGCTTCCCTGTGGTACCATTTAAGCGTGTCAAATCTCAACGCTATCCTTTGTTGTTTTTTGCGCCACACATCTTTTTATTATTGTGGCTTCACCAATATTGCCTGCTGTTGTTGCCTGCCTTCCTCTGTCATCATATACTGCGAATCTTTTTCAATATGGATACTGCGCATTCAAGTAAGCCTCATACAGGCTCCTCAGGGGGCCGTAAAGATTCTAGTTCTTCGTCTGTCAAACGGTCTAAGAAAGATCCGCCTTCTCCCGATAAGACTCCATTACCTCTTACCCTCGAAGACATCATGGAGGAGCTGCGCCTTATCCGCCCTTTTATGACAGACACTGTTGCCACTCTCCAGCGGTTAGATGACAAGTGGTCTAGTTTAGATACGAGACTTTCCGATGTCGAGCAGAGGATCAGTGATGCGCAGGATGTGGTTGCACGAGTTGTCACTCTCACCGGGGAGATCAGCCAGCTTAAGAGAGTCACAGAAGATTTAGAAAATCGCAATAGGCGCAATAATCTCCGCATTTATGGTGTTCCGGAGGGTTCTGAAGGGGCGGACATGATTCATTTTTTGAAAACTCAAGTTCTTCAGATTGTTGGCCTCCCGAAATCTTCAGACTTTAATATACAACGTGCCCATCGTCTGGGGCCTCGGAACACCTCCTCTACTTCTAAACCTCGGGGAATTATCGCCTATTTCCTTCTTTATTCAGACCTCATGACGGTTCTTCAGGCTGCCAAGCAACATAAGCAAATGATCTGGTCTGGTCATAAAGTTTTTTTCGCCCAGGATGTTTCCAAGCCTACCGCTTCTCGCCGAAAGGAATTTCTGGACCTTCGGCCCGCGCTGAGATCCATGAACGCACGCTATGGTTTGATACACCCCTGTTTCTTCAAGGTGACTTATAAAGATAGAACCTACAGCTTTGAAGATCCTGCAGACTTGAGGAAGTTCATCCATACTCACAAAGGAGAACTCATGGAACTGAGCAAACCCTCATTTTTCTGTTTTGTTTATGAATGATGTATCGCATTTTGTTTTAGTCAACTTTGCAATGTATAGTTTAGTTCTTGTAAGTCTTTTGCTCATTTATCTTTTTTTCTTCTTCTCGTCTTGCAGGTCCTCCCCTCATGGTATTGTTGTTATGGTCATTATTCATGTTGCCTTGCTGTCTACAATGTGTGTTTTATCCTGCTGCCGTCCCCTTCTCCCTAGCCAGTTGGTAAGTTCCTTCGTCTGTACTATTTGGTTGCCTTTAGTTATGTACTCCATTCCATTATTTGTTTTCTTTTTCGACTACGATAGCCTGTTCTTCCTTATTGTATTCTCCTAGCTCGGCTGTCTTGTTCTTCGTTGCCCCTCTCCCACATTAATGTTTTCTGACTGGATGTTTTTTATGGCTAAAGCCCCTTGGCTTTTTGCCATCTTTTTTCTGCTATTTTTTGGGGGATTTGATTCCCCCTTATTTTCCTTTATATTTCTCCCTCTTTCTCTCCCTCCCCCCTTCCTCCCCTTTTTCTTACCTTTCTCCCTTTCTTCCCTCCATTTTTTCCCCTTTTTTTTCTACTTCCCTGGCAATATGTACACTACCTTTTCTACTTTATGTTTTCTTTTCTCTTTCTACTTAATGTTTATGGTACTCTGGTGTTTTCTTCTGCTGCTTCCGTTACTATTTTTGTGGTGGGCACATGTGTTGGTCTCCTCGCCTTGGTTTCTTTTCCATTATTCATCTTCTTTCAATATCTTTTATCCCATTCTCTCTCGTTTTCCATTCTATTTTAACTTCTCTACTTTTTCTTGCTTATATACTTTTTTTTTGCCTTAAGAAATGAATGGTCTTCGTGTTATCTCTTGGAATGTCAAAGGTATTCGTAATCCTGTTAAAAAGCAGCGTGTCTTATCTCACTTAGCAATATTGAAATGCCAGGTTGTATTGTTGCAAGAAACTCATCTAAACTCACAGGATTTGTCCTCTTTGCGTAAGCAATGGGTTGGGGAGGCCTTCTGCTCTCCGGCAGTTCATAACAAGAATGGTGTAATTATTCTATTTCATAAATCGTTGTCTGTTCAGCTATTGAATGAATTTCATGATGCTTGTGGGAGGTGGTTATTTTTAGATGTTACTGTTAACAACACAAAACTTTCTTTCTGTAATGTTTATGGCCCTAACGGGGTAGACTTAGCCTTTTGGAATGAATTTTCTGTGCTTATTTCGTCTCATGCTACTGATGATTTAGTTGTTGGGGGTGACTGTAATCAACTTATGGACTCTTTTTTGGATCGTAAATCGCTCACCAGATATGCACCTAACAAGATGCAAAAGTCTTTTTTTAAGGCCATTTCCTCCAGAGGTCTTATAGATTCATGGAGGCTTTCTCACCCGGACACTTTAGAATTTTCCTTTTTCTCTCCCGTACACGCATCACACTCTCGCATTGATTATATTTTTCTCACTCAGCACACCTTTCAATTCATGACTAACCCAGAAATTGGTTCTATTCTAATATCCGACCACGCCCCTGTCATAGTTGATATGGACTTTCCTTCGCCTACTCGTACCTCTAGGCGCTGGCGCTTCAACAATTCGCTCCTCCTCGATCCACAGTTTACTGAGCAATTTAAGCTCTTTGCAGCAGACTTTTTCACAAATAATCTTCGCTCTACCTCTCAATTTCATTTTATTTGGGACACTTTTAGGGCTACTTCCAGGGGCTTCATTATTGACTTTGTATCTCGAAAAAAGCTCTATCTATGTCTGCTCAAATTCTTAAACAAATCAGAGACCTGGAGCATCTTTATTTCACTACTACCTCCTCGGATGTACTTTCTTCTCTTATTAAAGCTAAAATACAATACAATAAACACTCTTGGGATTCTGCATGTAATAACCTCCTTAATTTCCATGCCAAGATGTACGGAGGTCGTAATAAAGCGGGTAAATCTCTCGCTAATTATCTGAAAATCAAAAAGCAAAAATCCAAAATAGTCACTATTGCTGATTCACAGGGGAAGCGCCACCACACTGACGAAAAAATCCTTGAATGCTTTGTCCAATATTATTCTTCGCTTTATACTCCAGAATCCGTTCCCTCTCAGGATCAAATTGATGCTTTTTTTCAGTCTCTTCCCAAGCCCCCCGGTAGTTCTCCTGATCTCTCTTCCCTTGATGTCCCCCTCTCGGAAAAAGAAGTGCTCAACGCTATTACTCTTCTCCCTAAAGATAAAACACCGGGCCCTGATGGGTTTACAGTCCGTTTTTATTTGTATTTTAAGGACATCCTTTTGCCGCACCTACTTTCCCTGTTTACCCATTTTCTTGCTCAAGGAGAGTCCAGGGGTTCCTTTACTCAGGCAATGTTATGTCTAATCCCTAAAAAAGATAAGGATCCCTCCCTTTGTAAAAATTATAGGCCTATTTCTTTAATTAACACTGACTGTAAAATTTATGCTAAAATTCTTGCCTCTCGTATTAATTTAATTATCCCTAATCTTATCAATATTTATCAATCTGGCTTTGTCAAGGGCAGATCCATTACTGATAATTCGAGAACCTTTCTTAATATCATTCACCTTGCCTCAAAGATGGACTCCCCAGTTGCTGCTATTACATTAGACGCTGAAAAAGCATTTGACAGAGTATGCTGGGATTTCATGTTTGGTGCATTGAAATGGCATGGTTTTAGCCCTACTATTATTCGTTATATTCAATTATTATATTCTGCCCCTTTTACTTCGATCTGGATTAACGGTTCCCAGTCTCCATTTTTCCCTCTACATAGAGGCACTAGGCAGGGCTGTCCTCTTTCCCCTCTTCTTTTCATTCTTGCATTAGAACCCTTTCTGGAAAAAATTTGTCGCTCTTCCTCGTACACTGGCTTCATATTTCAAAACACTCACATTAAGTTCACTGCCTATGCTGATGATATTTTACTTTATATTTCTAATCCATCCACATCTTTACCTTCACTCTTTTCATTGTTACATGAACATTCTCTAGTATCTGGTTATAAACTTAATATAGACAAGTCTGAGGTTTTACCTCTTAAAATATTTTGCCTTCCTTATATGTTTCAGGGCTCCGGCTTTGAATGGAATTCTGGCAGCATTAAGTGCCTTGGCATTCTTTACACTAACAATATCAGAGATACCATTAAGCTTAATCACAGTGATATAGTTAAAAAATTGTCTTCCCTTATTGCTACTTGGTCTCCGCTTTTCCTGTCATGGTGGGGGCGGTTAGCCACTATTAAGATGATGCTTCTTCCTATTGTAAATTTTTACCTTTCTATGCTTCCCATTTCCCTACCACTCTATTTTTTTAAAACAATTAATCGCATTTTTACCTCATTCTTGTGGAACAACCGCAAGGCTAGGATCTCTATTTCCCGTCTTCAACAACACAAAGAATCGGGCGGAGTCAATTTTCCCAATCTCACTCGCTTTCACTCTGCTTTTACTTTAAAGCAGATCTGGCCCTTTTTATCTGACTCATCTGATCCTCCTCTTACAGCCTGGAGCTCCGTGGAACTTGCGCAGCTCTCACCTTTTTCCTTTCATATTGCTATTCGTTTATCTCAGCCTCCGCAGCGCTTTCTTACCCCTATCTTTCGACATTCCAGAGCACTTGCTCTCTCGTTGTTTCATTCCTCTCTTTCACAGTCAGAGTTTCTTTCCTCGACTCCAATCTGGTATAACAAATTCTTAAAGATTAATAACAGAGCGCTTTTTTGGAAGGAATGGATTGATAAAGGCATTATCACCTTTAATCATCTCCTTGTAAATAATACTTTGCGAGATTACGCGGATGTCCGTGTTTGTTTTCATCTTTCCAATACACACTCCTCCCAGTATATCCTACTTCAAAACTCCTTTACTCGCATTCTTTCTCAAGTCAACTCTTCCCCGCCTCCTGACACAGCCCCTTCTTTGTCTTTACCAGATTTCTCCATTCCTCTTAAGGCTGCTGCTATTTATAAACTTCTTGCCAGCCCCCTTGCCGAACGACCCAAATCCAAACTTGAACTTTCCTGGGAAAAAGACCTTGCCAAAGAATTTCCTCGTCGGATCTGGAATTCTTTATGGTCCAAGATACACACTGTTTCCCGCTCTGCTAGCAACACACAGACTTTGTATTTTTTTTATAACAGACTTTTTTTCACTTCTTCAGACCTACATAATTTCAAATTTTCTGACTCTAAAAAATGTTGATCTTGCTCTCACACTAATAGTGACTTTTTCCACATGTTCTTTCACTGCCCGTTAGTTAAATCTCTCTGGTTGCGTATTTGGTTAAAATTGAATGAAATACTATCTACTGACCATTCTTTTGAGATTATTCATATTTTTTTGGGTGGCACCTCACCTATATGGAATGTTTCTTGTAATGTACGTACATTTATAGATTTGTATATAGCAATTTCCTTACAAATAATTACTACGAATTGGAAGGACACCTCCAAAATCTCCTACAATGCCTGGTGGAATTTACTGTGTCATCACCACAGACTTGATCGTGCCTTTGCGACCACTGTACCCCTTTTGATCAAAAAAGATTTGTTATGGTTGCCTTTAACTAACTTTCTCTCTCAAGTTACCCCTTGATTATCTTATTTCTGCATCCTCTTTTATTTTTAGTTGCTATTTTAACTTTTGTGTATTTTTTCTCCCTTATATTGATCTATTTCCCTGGTTTCTCACATGATATTTTTTCTTCCCACTTTTCTTGATTACTTCTTCCCCCCCCTTCTTTTCCCTTTTTTCCCTTGCTCTTCTTTTTCCCTTCCCCTGCCCCTTAAACATGATACCTTTAAAAAGCTTTTTCCCTTAGTATATTCCCTGATTCAGTTGGGCATCTCTTCAACCTTGTTAGAATTTTAATGCTTTTATCGTCCTGTTTCATTGCCTATTGATGTTATTTTGTACTGATGTTTTACGTTGTTTATTATACTCAATAAAGCTTTCTAAACTAAAAAAAAAAAAATGCGAATGAGCAAGAATGTAACCAGAAAAATAGCTTGAATGCAAGTAAAGTGAACTACATCTACCATAATGCACTGTTAGACGACCCATGCAGCGTGTTATAGTACAGGCCACCACATAGAAGACGTTTAGGAGTGTAAGTTCCGAGCAGACCCCACACTTCATTTGGTATTTCATCGCAGTAACCTAGAAGGAGCCCGGAAGCACCCCCGAATGGAAAGAATATTCTCCTCTAAAAAAAGGCAAAAAACAATAAACACAGGCCAAGTTATTTCCAGTATTATGACTGGGGAAGTAGCTAAGAAAAAGTTAAATATGAGTTCTCTGAACTGAAATGTGAGTACTCTGAACCCCATCAAACATAATACATTATGGGAAGAGTGGGGAAAGATGGGCTAGTGCGAACCACATCCTGTGAGATTGTCCCTTTGACTATCTCACAGGATGTGGCTATGTGGCCGGGAGGAGGGAGTTGATACTTGCCAATGGATGCTCTCTGGTGGCCCACCAATGGAGTGCGTGCCAGTGAGTGCCCTAAAGGGATGCAGAGGGTGGACAGGTCATGGCGCTCCATTGGCTGCGTTTTGGAGGCACAGGAGGTGGGGGGGGGGGAGACGGATGGTCAGTGACTGCCCTTCTCTGGTGGTCGGCTGAGCCCAACTAAGAGTCCGGGTTTACGCAGGCTGTGCCTTCCCCTCATGAGACTGGCGGAGGACGTGTTGCACATGCTGCAATGCAGGCAGATGGACCCTTTTCTTTGTAATCAATCCTTAAAGTTAACCATTAGAAGCAGGGGCATCGCTTCGGGTTGGAAGGGGGGTTTCATCCCCAAATAAATGTATAATCTAGCCATTAGTTCGGTACCGGTGCTTTCAGCCGGGTATAGTGAGGTGTCTGTCGGATTTCACCTCGGATTTCTACATACACACACACATAACAACTCACACATGCACTCTCTCTCATATCTCGGTTTTCAAGGGTCCTAACATTTTTTACTTATTTTGCACAGTATTGTGTTCTAAATACCCCTAAGAATCTGCACTCCTCTCCCCTCCCTCTTAAGCCCCCCCCCATGCCCTGCTTCTTATATAATTTATTATGATATGCCAGCATGATTATTGGGAAATATATGAACCACATCTCCCCCCTCCAACCCCCAATCCTACTGAATAAGCTACGCCTATGCTGAGAAGAGTCAGACATTTTGAATTGCACTTGGTACCTGCTGGTCTCTTGCATGCTGGTTACATCACATGTTTGAGGCTGTTTGCAGCTGTTGGTTCTAGGGTTTGTCAAATGTAGTTTGGGTACCGACTGATTTCAGCTGAAGATGGAAGCCAGTGCTTTCCTGCTCATGCGCTGGCCCCAAGCTAGACATGTGAAGGAGCGCTGTGCTGCTATTGTACCTGTTGTTTGCATGCAAGAGAAGGAATGGATGCCGAACATGCTGAACTTGTTTCAATGTGGGACACTTGCAGTGCTTAATTTGTGAAAAAATAAGTACCAGGGTCCTCGTCAAGCGGCCACCGCAGCTTGCACCGCCTATTGCCTTTGCCAGCATTGCCAATGGCAGCTCCTACACAACTACCAACCATCACACTGCTACAAGTGTGACAATTCAGGCTGTTTGAGGACCCCAAAATATAAGACTGGCTTGGGCGGCAGCTATTCGTTGTTTTTAATTATATTAAACTAATAAACAACTGTTGTTCTGCTTACTATAAACTACACAACATCGCCACCATGTGGCAGTCATCATAAGGGCTAGTGTTGACAATTAAGTGGCGGTGCCCAGCTCTGGAAATCACTGGCTCAAATTAAGCACTGGACACTTGTAATGATAATAATTTTTTTTTGCCTTGAAGCTGTGCCTTGGTATTCAGGAGTGCCTTGGCATTCAAAGCTGTAACTGTGTTTGAGTAGGTGTCTGGCCATTTCAGGCTGGGTGAGCATTTGGGTAAAATGGATGAGGATGTACTCTCGGGCTATTCAAGACTAACATGCGTATGGTTACTGGTTTCTGGTAGCTGGGTCTGTGATGCCTGCGATCGACCCCTGTTATATTATGGCTTCCCTCCTGCCATGCGATGGCAGGACCATACTTAGTATACTGGGCTACCTGAAAGAAAAACACATTCTTTCATTTGAGTAACTGTGTTATGTTATTCATCTGACAACTATTGTAGGATTATTTATTTCTCTTGAACCAACAGGATCCCTCCCGGTTGGAATGATATGTCCCAGCAACTCTTGTTATGCTCAACAAGGCAGAGGCCCTGCACAGCTTTCCCAGGCACATGCACTCAGTTAATCAAGAAACAGACCTGCCCACAGTCATACAAGAACGCATTGCATCAATACTTCTTGCATTTTACTTCCCTTCTGGAAAATAAATACTGTTAAATTCCTCACTGCCTTCCTAGCTCGATGCTAAGCCAACAAAGCGTCTTCTGCAGTCCTCAAAACCGCACGTGCACACACACATATACTTGTAATTTCAATTAGCAATTACTTCAGCCTTTCAGTGATCGCTTATCTCTCCTCATAATGACTGCCATTGTAATTGCCCAACTCCACCTTCCCTAGGCTTTTTGGTAAGGTGCAGGCTGCATACCAACGCTGCAAATAAAAACAAGAAGATCACATGAACCGCACCCAGTAAACCTCTCCACTTGCATTTAGCAGAGGCTGAGTTGTGGATTTAGGAACCCACGAAATCTGGAGTAGTCCCAAATTTCATATCCATATAGAAAAACAGAAGACATTCTGGCCAGAAAGCTTGGAGAGGTATATTCAGGCCCTGAGAGGCAAACATTAAGGTGCCGATTCCGATCCGGTAAAAATAATTTGCGTACGACCCGTATCCGTATTTTTTTACGTACGAGTCGTACAAGTACCGTACAAACTGGCAAGTACGATTCGTCGGTGAAAAATAACTACGAATAGCGTCGGGAAAAGTCTACGAGAGTGCGTCGGAAAGTGTTCACGTCCGAATATCATCGGGAAAAGTGTACGAAAGTGATCTGGACAGTTTCACGTGCAAATCGTAAAACACAAGTCCGAGCGCGCAAGTACGATCCCGACCGTCCGTTCAAATACACAATCGCACGTAAAAAGGCCCGTACGGAGCCAACGCTGGTGCACACATGTACACGGGTAAACCCCCCCATGTACGCGCCGTACCCCCCATGTATGCGCCTTACCCCCCTGTCCGCACTGTACCCCAGCCCCGCACCTGTACGCGCCGTACCCCCCCATGTACGCGCCGTACCTCCGCATGTACGCGCCGTACCCCAGGGCCGCACCTGTACGCACCGTACTCCCACCGCATGTACACGCCTTACCCCCCATGTACGCGCCGCACCCACGCATGTACGCGCCGTACCCCAGGGCCGCACCTGTACGCACCGAAGCCCCACCGCATGTACGTGCCGCACTCCAACACCGTACCCCAGCACCCTCACCCAGCATCGCGTATGTACGGATCGTACCTACGCAAAAATGACTGTTACAGAACCAGAACACTGTAAAACAGCACAAGGAGGGTCAATTCGACTCGCACAACACCACAAAACACGTCTACATGACAAAATACATCTCAATGACTGACCTGGCACATCCAAACAGGCAAACAGAGGCCCCAAATCACAACCACCACTTATAACACACCCACCAAAATTCAAACACAGCCACACCCAAAAATGGACCAATAAAAAGGGCCCACACACACAACCCATGAGCCTTTGCAACAGACCCACTGCTGCCAGACCCCACTGAGAAACAACTCCACAGAGAAACTACTCCACATCACTCATACCTCCACTACACCTTCAATCACACACCTTCACACAACCTCATCCACAAACATCCCCCTCTTCACATTCACACACACACAGTCACATTCACACCCACACACCCACAACCATCCACACCCACACCCACACCCCACACCATGCCCACAGACAAGAATCCAAAGTTCACAACGGCGGAGCTAGACCTCCTTGTCAATGAAGTCATCAGAGTCGAGCCACAGCTGTTTGGAACATTGGTGAGACAGACCAGCATATCTGCAAAATCTGCCATGTGGCAGAGGATTGTCGACAAGGTGAATGCTGTTGCGCCCATCCGAAGGACCAGGCATGAATGCCAAGCCAGGTGGTACGATCTGCGCAGGGCGGTCAAGAGGAAAATGAATGAAGAATATGCCCAGACTAACATCACTGGAGGTGGGCCGCCCCGCAGACCCGTACACTACCATCCCTGGGAGGAGAAGGTGATGGCCCTGCTACCGCCGGTGGGAGTACACTGAGTCGAAGGAGTCGCAGAGCCTGGTGAGTACACAAACAACTTACGTAACATGGGGCAATGGGGTCCACACCACATACACACCAAATGCACCCAACGTCCCCCAAGCACTCACCGCAAACAACCACACTCAAAAACCACGCTCATGCCACCAACGTCACCATGCACCCTTCACAGATCAAGGCAAGGCCATCTCCAAGCCTACAACAACCACAAACACAAGACTGGATGTCCGGGAGGCTGGGAGGGTGGGCCCCACACAACACATTGTGGAAATGAGACGCAGACACCAATGCCCTCAGCCCATATGGCATAGGTACATAACCATGCACAATGCACAGGGACTGGCAAAGTACTGACAAGGTAGATGACACTTGGCCCTGCTGTATGCAGCACAAGGCCCTCCTGGGACCACTGTACACTCAAACACCAACTCCACAAGCACAGCTATCTAGCACAGGAACTCACACTCACTATCATGCCAGCATGCACCATGAGGGGACAGACACATCACCTGGGAGACCCAATGACAAATCACACTACACACAACAGCAGGCCCGGTCACAACCCCCCCCCCCCCCCAACACAAGCACACACACCCGGGGCAGGCAACGGATTTACACACTCCCACAATGGACATGTGACACAACAAGACCGATCCAGAGCCAAATAAGCATCAGAGCAAACAATCTACAGGTCAAACACTCAGGAGAACATCCCAATCTGTCCCCCGCAACATACCCATCCCCAAGTGGACATTGAGAGGAAATGCTAGGCACATCCAACTACCTGGAGGAAATGTGTCAACCTGAATATGTATGAAACTTAGATGTCGCATGAAACACCATTAACATTGTCTCTCTCTCATACACAGGGCAACGTCGTCGATCTCCCCCCAACACTGGGGGGGGAAGAATCACAGTGCCAGGCACCGCGTGAAGACGATCCCACCGGCAGCGACGACTCTCACCACTCCGTGGATGACCCCGACCAACCTGGACCCTCTGGTGCCCAAGCCCCTGCAGCACCTGCGTCAGGTACATCTATGCCAACCACCACCCCCATTCCTGCCACATCCCAGGACACACCCAGGAGCCCTGCTCACACTGAACAACACAGCCAGTCTGACCACGAGGGACAAGGTTCTCCGCGCACCCAGGAGGAGGCAGGCAACCCTGAAAATGCCATCCCTCAGGGGTTCCGTAGACCCGATGTGCCCACAACGGCAGGCCAGGCTCAAGTGGGCAGGGGTGGTGGGAGTGGAGGCAGGCGGAGGCGTGAACCTGACCAGCCAGCTCAGGACCCCGGTATGTCACACATACGCAACATCCTGGACTCATACCGGCGTGACACCAGAGGCATCAACCAGGTCGTGTCCAGACTCTCAGAGATGCAGGGGACCCTCGATGAGTTAAAGAACCTGCAGGTCGAGCATCATGCCAGTCATCACACCAAGGACGGATGGAGGCAAGACTGGCTGAGCTCCTGGCGGTGCACAGGGACATGAGCCAATCACTCCGTCAGATCGCCCAAAGCCTGGCAAACCCTTCCTGTGCCACCAGGCATAGACCAGCACCAGACACAGGGAGGGAGGAGGAGGAGGATTCATCTGACGGAGCGTCCCCAGCATCGTCAAGGCCTGCATCTGAGGGTCCCCGGAGGAAGGTGGGTCGTCCACGGAAAAGACCGTGAGAGTCAGCGGACCATCCCCATCTCCCAGGTCACCTGGCCTGGCACCTAGCCCTCCGGCGCAACAGCAGCACCTCATCCAATGACATTCTCTGCCACATGGACTTGCTGGTCATAGTCTGACCAATGATGACCAACACTGTGGTCTGGACTCTGATGACTTCCAGTGCCAAGGATACCATCTCCCCCTGTGAACTTTGGATTCTATTCCCCCGGTATAGCACCCAATTGTATCTACCAAACCACTTACCCCACCGTAAATAAATATTTCACTTTGGACATGAGACGTTCCTGTCATTTTGCATTATTCAACGACATATGTGTGTGGAAATGTCAAACTATGCCTGAGTGTTGAACCAACTCCAGCCAACCATACCCTGGGATCAGAGTCTGGTACAGGATACACATGGGTCAAAAGGTATCATTCAATGTAGGCATGGAGCACAACACTCACCTGTGATGGCCTCTGGCTGCTGAGGGGGGGCTTGCTAAACTGTGCGGAGAGAGCTATTTGGGAGATTATCATCAAGGCGTAGAGGTCATGGCTCATGTTCCCGGGGAGGTAGTCCCAGGTATGTGTGGCCAGGTGGGAGAACAATGTCCTGTATGCTGGAGCACGGTGGATGTGAAGAACGGTGGCCAGGGCAAGGTTGGATGCACGGAGATGGCCCAACGGGATCTAGGATGACAGACGTACAAGGTTGGTTGGGGTCGGGGTTGTGGACTGCCTCCTGAGTGTGGGTGGGGAGTGTGGAGGTCACCCTGCAGCAGACAGTGATCCATTGCAGCTATCCATGGTGGATGGTGAGGTGGCTGGGGCGCAGGCTGTTGAATCTGAGGTGTGCAGATGCACCCTGGAAGTGGACCAGTTTCCTGGGAGATTGGATGTACTTGCTCCGTAGAGGGCAGGGCAGTATGTGACACGGATGTTGTCATGGACCTGGGGGATGGTCTGTCTTTTCTTGGAATGGATCTATCTGTGGATCATGTGCATAATGCAGAGGGCGTTGCAGCATGAGGTACAGATGCTGTGGACTAGCATGGCATATGTGAGCGAGCCAAACATGATGCACACCATCTTGTGTGTGTGGTACTGGGTGCTTGTGCAGGGCTCTTGCGGGTGGGACACAGGCACTTGACCCAGCTGGAAGGGGACAATCCTCAGATGTGCACCTCAGTCCTGTACAAGTCAAGCCTCGGGGTGCTCGTGTGCAGCCATTCATCAATGGATCTCATGCATACTTGAATGATGGAACTGCCAATGTCTGTGTCTTTGTTGAGGGTGAGGAGCACCTGGCTGTCAATGGCATACGAGCTGATAATGAGGTGCTGTGCGCATGTGATGGTGGATAGGGGGGTCCTGGACACTCTGTAGATTGACATGCTGAGAGATGATACCTGTGCCATGTCCCAGACAATGACACCATACTACATGCTGAAGCCTTGAGTCCCACTCCCATGACCTTGCTGGGCCACAGAGCCAGTGGGGAGTATTAGGGACGTGACCTGGTTGGTGTGACAGGGCCTGGAAGGCGGGGCAGCGCAGTGTAGGCAGTTGGAGTTGCACACTCAGCATGCAAAGGTGTCGTGTGTGTGCCCAGGGTATGTCTGACAGCAGGCGTTAGATGTGCGGATGGACATAGCTCGGAGAGTGGCTGATACATCAGACTGTAGTGTGATGTGGGTAATGCAAGGACAGGATGGTGGTGCAATATGCACCTTGCATGTGCTGATGGTCCAGCCTTTGGCACCGCGTGGTGGCAACAGTGGCATAGACAAGCTGAGGACAGCAAAATGAATGGGTGGAGGGAGGAAGTGAGGAGCATCCTGGAGGCGTGTGTGTTGCCAAATCTGGATACTCTGTTGGCCCTTGCTGCAGGGGCTGCAGCAGCAGGCGGCATCTCCTCGCAAAATGACAGAATTTGCACACACAAACTAGGATGTCAGAAGGACAACTGCAACAGGCGCGTGTGTAAAGTAAGGAGTGTCCAGTGTCACATGGCACACCCAGAGACAATGCATGCACAATCACCAAAGAAGCATGACACCGGATCAGGAAACTGAAGGCCGACCTGCGCACAGGAGACACACCCTCAGCAGCTGTTGGTGGCCCATTGTGCGGACCAACATGCCAAAAAACATACACGACCATGTACTTCATGCCCAATAGGGAGCCTAACCCATGAGCAACTGCATGCATGTTGCTAAACTACACATGGACTCCTATGCATAATCTTCCACAACTATGCCCGATATGCCGCATGCAAAGTGGCAAGAGACCTGCATTGACAGAGATGAGGCACCTTGGAGTGTGACAAACACCTTTATTACTCAGCCGCACACTAAGGGAAATGCATCAATTGGAACAGACTCACAGGTAATTTGGCTGACCATGTGTGACCTACACTGGACACCCCCTTCAACACACAGATGTGTAAATCCTACTGAGCTGGCACACAAGTGAAGGGGTTGAGCCTAACACCCCTTGCTGCATACGGAGAGTCAACAATTCCCCATTGAGCCTCATATGGGGATGTCCCACACTATGTCCACCATTAGCATCCCGTATGTTCCTTGGAGCCGTTATACACACATTGATGCCTCCATCAGAATCCACACACCATTACAGATGACTGCCAGGAAGGGTGACCATCAATTCATGGGAGCCATGCAACACGTCATGTGGCCCATGGTGAGTCGACATGTATGCATGGTAACACAACATGCACAGGAGCAGTCCCCACATATCACAAACACGTACCACCCCCAAAATGCCTTGCTGCACTCCTTACCCCAAATTACTTGTCACCATGTCTGTGCATGTAACTCTGATCCAGCACACGTTGCTATACTCATGAGGAATAGCAGGAGGGCAATGATGACATGAGCAGACGACAGCCGCAAGTACCTGGGGAGGACAGACACACAACAAGTCAGCGAAGAGCCAGTAATACGCAGACATGTACATGTACTCTACAGGAATGATGTTGTCACCATGCCCTTAACAAATTTAGTGTCCCAGCTAATATGTGTGGAATGACATCATCACTTGAATGACACATCAGAACACAGCTCCAAGTCACTTAGCACACAGTCAGCTCGACACACACATTGCAACACATGCCACACAAGGCTCAAAGCATGCACACTCAGACACAGGGACTCACCATCATGAGAAGAAGTTGCGGATAAGCTGACTCCGGATGTCCTCATCCTCATCCTCATCCTCACTTGCCCTGTGCCCGAGCCCTTCATCCTCCACGGGTGGATGATCCTGCTCATCCGGATCAAGGATGAGTGGCACGGCCTTCTCCACTGCCATGTTGTGCAGCATGCAGCACACAATGAAGATTTTGCAGACCTTCACCGGGGCATATGGGAGTGCACCGCCAGTCTTGTGGAGGCACCGGAATCTGCTCTTCAGGTTTCCAAACGTCCTCTCAATCACGCGCCTCGTCTGCCCATGGGTGTCGTTGTACCGGTGTTCTGCGGCTGTTCTGGGGTTGAGGAGAGGCGTCATCAGCCATGGCATGTTCGGATAGCCAGAGTCCCCTACATGGAAACATCATGTGAAGAAGTGGGTCAGGAGATGCCGTAAGAAACAAATATAGCGCTGAACACAGGACTAACAGAGTATACCCACCAACAAGACATGCTCGTTCCGCGTGCAGCTGCAGCATCATTTCTGGCACCCTGCTACGCCTCATGATGTATGCAACGTGTGCGGACCCTGGAAAACGTGCACAGACATGGAAAATCAGCATGTTAGCAAAACACACCACAAGGGCATTAATGGAGTGGTAATGTTTTCTGTTTCTATAGGCTACCTCCTGTGCCTGTGGTGGTACCAAAGCCACATGTGTCCCATCAATGGCCCCAATTAATGAGGCATCCCTCCCAGGGCATAGAACTCACCCTTGACACCTGTCAACTGCTCACGAGTGGGAAAATGGATGAATTCATCCAGGTGCAACAACATGGCTTCTATAACATCATGCAGGACACGGCTGAACATAGTCTGGGACATGCCACCGACATCAGCTAGGGTCAATTGAAACGTGCCGGTTGCAAAAAAATGTAGGGCTGCCATCACCTTCACCTTGTGGGTCAGAGCTGTAGGATACCTGTGTTGTGGTTGGAGGTGTGGTGCAAGCCGGCGGGTCAAGTCCTCTATCAACTCTTGCGAGAATCTGTATCTGCGTATGCAGTCATGTTCACGCATGGCATCCAGGTCTGGCATTCGTCTGGCGAGGGGCGGTGCCCTGCAGAGATTTGGAAGGAATAACGAAGAGTGAGTACATTACCACACCAATGTCACTGAGGTGAGCACATGTTCAACAGCTAATACACATCTGCTTATTACAGAGTCTGTGCTGTGCAATACATCCAGGACACGTGGGCCAGCCAGGTGATACTCCTACAAACAGCCAGCCACAATAGTTGCATGGCAATGTTTACGTGACATGCCATGAAATAGCTGTTGGACAGTGTAAGTGACAAGCCAGACACATTACATGAGTGACAGATATCCACATATCAGCATTAGAAGGATGTCATCTCATACAGACAGCTGGCGGGAGTCTAGACGCACAGGTCACATGTTATCTGGAAATGGACAGATTACACACATTTCCATTAAGGGGTCCATGTCAAAAACTTATGTCACAGACATTGAGACAACGCAGACATTGCCTCATGTCAGGAAGTCATCTGCGAAACATCATGACACATGTAACGTGTGAGTCCACATGTTGCATGGTGTGCGTATATGTGTGGCATGCACAAATGCACACATACAGATGGAGTTGACAGAACACCAGCGGAAAGCTCATGGGAACACATGACACAAACATGACATAGTCACATCGTGGCACACTGGGAGTCACATGTCAGGTGTAATTATCTGTGTACCTGGCATCAGGGGACAGTTGGGGGTGTTGCAGACTGTGCCATACCAGTGATGCAGTGCTTGACACATGTGTCGCACATGCACACATGCACAAAGTGTGAAGGGGATGTGTGCCACGTAGTGCCCCATCACACATGACATGTGTAAACAGCTCATCACACATCTATTGTGCCACAACATGAGGAGATATGTGCCACATCACTGCCTGACACACATAGGCCCTGCACATGAAGGACTGCACTGACAATGACTTGATGTACAGCCTTGTGCAAGTCTGACACCTCCATTCCTTTCGTGTGTGCCTCCTATCACCAGTGTAAGCAGTGAAACGCAGTACACACGCTCTGAGGGCGTGTGTAGGGCCCGTACTCACGCGTGTACGGGCCGTACACACGTGAGTACGTCCCTATCACTATTGTTGGGGGTACCGTAGGCCCCAGTGATAGGCACGTACTCACGCGTGTACGGGCCGTACACGCGTGAGTACGTGCCGTATCACTGGGGCCTACTTTACCCCCAACCATAGTGATAGGGACGTACTCACACGTGTACGGCCCGTACACGCGTGAGTACGTGGCGTATCACTAGCGCCTACGGTACCCCCAACCATAGTGATAGGGACGTACTCACGCGTGTACGGCCCGTACACGCGTGAGTACGTGGCGTATCACTAGGGCCTACGGTACCCCCAACCATAGTGATAGGGACGTACTCACGCGTGTATGGCCCGTACACGCGTGAGTACGTGCCGTATCACTAGGGCCTACGGTACCCCCAACGATAGTGATAGGCATGTACTCACGCGTGTACGGCCCGTACACGCGTGAGTATGTGGCGTATCACTAGGGCCTACGGTACCCCCAACCATAGTGATAGGGACGTACTCACGCGTGTACGGCCCGTACACACGTGAGTACGTGGTGTATCACTAGGGCCTACGGTACCCCAACCATAGTGATAGGGACGTACTCACGCGTGTACGGCCCGTACACGCGTGAGTACGTGCCTATCACTATCGTTGGGGGTACCGTAGGCCCCAGTGATACGGGCCGTACACGCATGAGTACAGCCCGTATCACTGTAGTGATGGTGCCCTAGGGGTACGTGTGAAAAGCGCCGTACCTGTGTGGGGATTTAAGAATTACAATGGTGAGACATGAGGGACAAGTATTAGGGCCTAAATGCATGCTGGTTGTCATGGATACCGAGTTTCAAGTTCAAATTTTTACACCATGTGATCTGGAAAAATCAGTTGGCCACATTTAACAATGTTGCAAAGTGGTTGTTGACTTGACATGATGCTGCTAAATCGAGAGAAGCAAAGGCTGTCACTGGTGTATGTTTAAAGGGATTGGAGGAAACATAGGATGCAAATGAGTCTGACCAATCACTCTGTACTCCTGTATATGAAATAGGCCAGCAAGGCAGATATAAGGCAGGCAGAACCCATGAGAGGGCACTTGCCTGCACTACATGTCAGTTGATACCACTGCTGCTGTATTGTCTCCCTCTGGCACCATGTCAAGGACTGTGGAGAGGGCCCAGCCTTTCACCCAGGAGGAGAACGAGGCCCTGCTGGATGTGATCCTCCCATAGTACCCCATGCTGTATGGTCGACCAGGGGAGCAGGTGAGTGCTGACTCCAGTACCTTTGCCTGTGCACCTTTATTGTGTCTGTGACAGACATGCAATGTTGGGTGGAGTGGGTCCCAGGGGGGGGGATGACTTATGTCTCTCATGCAGGGCTTGATGTAGTTCATGTGTGCACTCCTCACTTGCATTGTGCTTACTGTGACATTCACTGCATAGTGCATGGCACATTCCGCCAGTCAAATCCTCTTGGGCATTCTTGTTCTATTGTCCTGCGGTGATTCAGTGGTCACCCCGGTGTGACAGGTGACTGCACCCACAGAAGTGTGTGAGAGTTGAGTGGAGCTGTGGTGAGAGTGTCCAAATGATGTGTACACCCCCTGGACATTGATGTGTGTGAATGTTTCTTGTCATGTGGATGAGTGTCTATGTGGAGTGTTGCACCACAGCTGCATGGAGGAGGCAACTGCTCAATCCATCTGATGTGTGAAGTAAGCCGTGCTGTGTGTCTGACTTGCTGAGCTAGCCCCACACCTGTGACCCCCCCCCCCTGGCAAGTGGCACATGTGCAGAGTGAGGTTTGCATCCGCTGTTGCCAATGGCAGGTGATTGATGTGTGCCTGTGTGTGTCTGTGTACTCTGCTGATGTTTCGTCAGTGGCCTGGCGCATGTGACTGCTTAGCGTTGCTGTCCATCAGCCTTGTGTTGCTTGGGATGCACAGTGTGTGCCATGATCAGGGATTGGTTTGCACCCCTCATGCCACCTGTGTACTTACTATGCCATGTAGTGCATTGCTGCGTCCCCAGTGGAAAAAGTCCCTATGACTGAGGTGCTATTACTTGCCAGCATACTATGCCCTGTTCCACAAATCTAAGATGTTCAACTGTGTCTCTCTGTGACATGGTGCAGGTGTAGTGATGTTGTCCCACTTTGTCATCCACACAGGTATCCCCCTACCACAAGGGGAAGATCTGGAAGGACGCCGTCAAGGCCGTGCAATCGGTGGAGGGTCGCAGTCGGCGCCTGCCACAAGTGAGGAAGAGATGGCAGGACATTCGGTGCTGGACCCGGAGGATCGCCCGGGTCATGCTGAAGGACTCACCTCCTCGCAAGCATGGCGGGCGCCGGCGCCTGACCCACCAGATGCGGCGTGTCCTGGCGGTGGTCTTCCCTGACCTGGATAGGCGGATACGGGAGTTACAGCAGCAGGAAGGGGGTAGGTACATGTGTTTGTTGTGTGTCGCCAGCTTTTGATGCTGCTCAGTTGCCTGGAGACACTGCCAGGGTATATATGTGCAGTGCATATCCTGTTCCCCCACAGTCAACCTGTGCTGTTCTTCCTCCCATCCCCTCCTTGACATGTGTTACCTGGTCTGTGTGTGATCACTCTTGCACATGGTCATCTAGGCTGCCAGTTTATCAAGGTGCACACTGCTTTCAGCATCATGTGTGGGGGTGGTCTGCCTGTGCCCTGTCCTGTACAGTCATTAGGGGGTGCATATTTGTTGCCACTGATGCTGAGTCCCAACATAGGAGTGTGAGGTTTCAAATTAACAGACTTGCTGCATGCATTACCAATGTTGTGGCCTCAGACATGATGTGCATGAGTAGGATATATGCATAGTGCCTGGACGGTTGCTCTTGTAACAGTCAGCTCATTCCAGGACCATGGAGCAGCGTGCACACTACAGTCCCCTGTCACAGCCTGCCCTCCTACTCATGTGTGTCATCCAACACTGTGCACATTCACTGTGGGTTCATAATGGCTCTGCCTCTGTGGCATTGTTCCCTGGCCTGGGTAGTTGTTTTCACATGTGTGATACATTTGCCCACTGGACAGGGATACAGCAGTTTGCTTGTGCATACTCACACTGGGCAGTGCCTGTGTGGCTATTCACAACAATCTGTTGATGTTTGTTTGTGACCAATATGTTTTTGCAGCCCTACAAGGTGATGTCGTGTTAATGAAGCTAGTTTTCAAGCACAGTTATTGTAACCCTGAATAAGAGCTCTCACTTCTTGATTGGTATCAGTCACATTGACTCAGGTATGGGTCAGTGTGCGCGGGAGGGGCGTACATGTTCAACCCTGATGTTTCATTGCCAGTTCTGACTTGTGTGTGATGATTCGCAGTACAGAAAGTCATCGTGCAGTGCCCCCGTGATGTTGGCCAGTGCTTGCTGTTGGTGCTTCATTGCCTGTGTCAGTTCTTGGCAATCATGTATCCTGCTTGGACATTTTTGGCACCTGTGTGTGGTTCAGATGCTACACAGTTGTGACTTTGTGTGCTGACATCTGTGGGTACATTCTGGCTTGCCATGAGGGGGAACCCACAGTACAGCTAGGCTTTTTTGCTAAACAATTGCAGACCCATTGGCTCATGCATTGTCCTGGGTGTGGACATTGTAGCGTTTGTTTAATGCTAGTTTACATATTTGCGCGCTCGTACTAAAGAACCACAGGAGCCGGTGATTTAGACTTCACACGTGGCTCCCGACTAACTCGCCGAGGCCACGCCTCTTTATTTATAACCGCCAGCGTCTGACGTCACGCGTCAGCGCTAGCGCACTCCGGCAGCGCGGAAGGCTAGAACGCCTCGCGCGCGCCGGACATTACACTCCTTCCAAACTTTATCAAAGCAACAACCAATTAACACAAAATGCAAATGAACGATGGATCTGTTACCAGTCTGCCAGTCCTTTCGGGTTACACCAGATAGTCAGCCAACTGGGACGATGGTGCGGGATTCTTCCGCAGGCCATAGCGGGATTGGCCGCCTCTGGATAGGGCCACCTCGGGGGTCCTGCACTTTGGGGTGTTGTGCTCCTCCCGGGACGGGGAGCAGCTGGGCAGGTTACCCCCAGGAGTGGCTGGCAGGGACTGGGAGTCACAATCTTCATCCGGACCTTCCTCCCCCTCCTGGTCTCCACTCAGTTAGCTGTGGCTTCATCCTTCTGGCTCGAGCCCGGGACATGAATGCGTCCCAGGATGGACTTTCTTGGAGAAGGACACGTCTCGGGTAACAGTTTCAGCTCCTCTTTGGGCGGTCGCCATCATGCCTGTCCGGCGGGTGACGGTCCATGGTCGTGGTTCGAAAGGGAGTCTGAATTTGCTTCCAGGGTATCGGTCCTTGACATACACCTGATCTTGCCATTGGATCGTTGACTCCTTGGCTCCTCTCCGTTTGCTGGCTTGATCATTCGAGCATGTCCGATTGGCCAGAGTCTTCTCGTTACTGGCCTGTATCGGAACCCAGGTCGGGTGGTGGGGAAGCGTGTCACTCACTATTCTCCCCATGGTGGCCGTTCCCGGCGCTGCCTCTGTTGTGACATGGGGGGTCATCCGGTATTCCCTCAGGAAACTATAAATCGCCCTTTCCAAGGGAGACCCGTCCGCCATGGCTATGCGTATGGTCTTATTGAGGGTTCGCATAAATCTCCCCACCTCTCCGTTGGCTTGGGGCCAGCGGGGTGTCACCTTGCGATGATGGATCCCCCAACTCCTGAGGTACTCTGCAAACTCCTGCCCTTGGAAGGGGGGGTCCGTTGTCGGTCTTGACCACTTCAAATATGCCATGAGTGGCGATGGTTTTCTCGAACTTCGCTATCACCTCGTTGGCTGTCTGGCTCCCCACTATTTCGACCTCTGGATATTTGGTAAAGTCATCGATGATGACTAGTGCATAACGTCCATCTGGGAGGTGTCCGAAGTCGGCACTCACGCACTCCCACGGCCTCTGGGGGTTTGCTTCAGTTACCACTGGGTGAGGGCGGTCTGGCTGTCCTGCCGCTTGGCACCAATTGCAGGTTCTCACAGTCTGCTCTACCATAGCGTCCATGCCGGAGAACCATACCTTGGCTCTGAGCCTGCCTTTAGTTTTCACCATTCCTTGGTGCCCTCTGTGGGCTAAGTCTACTGCCTGCTGGGCAAGGCTGGCCGGCATGACCAGTCTGGGGCCTCGTAGAAGACATCCTTGGCCGTCGATAGACAGTTCTCCCTTTATTCTCAGGATGGACTCCAGTGTCAGTTTGGCTTGGGGTGTCCTCCGACTTAGCGATTCTTGGATTGCCTTCCAATCCCCTGACCTGACGGCCTCCGCCGCTGCTCGCAAACATTCGTCTCCTCTCGACGCTTTGATTATTGCAGCTAGGCTCATCGGAAGGGGTTGTGACCGCTCCGTCACAAACCGGACATATTCCTCTGTGTCCTCCGCCTCTTCCTTTTCTTCCGTGGTGGCTTTCCGCGGGTGCCTCGACAGATAATCCGCCGGGTTCATGGCCCCCGGTTTGTACTCCACCCGGTAGTCGTACCCTTGTAATTGGAGTATCCATTTTTCAATTCGGGGTGGTGGTTTCGATGCTGACCCTTGGAAGAGAGGTATGAGGGGCTTATGATCAGTCGCCACCGTGAAGTGGTGGCCATACACGTATACGTGAAAATGTCTGCAGGCCCAGTGAATGGCAATGGCCTCTCGCTCAATCTGCGAGTAGCGCTGTTCTGTCTCGGTCAGGGACCGGCTCGCGTAGGCGATGGGAGCCCACTCTCCCGCTCCCAGACCATAGGGGCTTGCGTCCACCGCCACGTTGGTGGGCTTCACAGGGTCGAAGTACGATAAGGTGGTGTCAGCCGAAAGGGCTGCTTTCGTTGCTTGGAAAGCTTGCTCTTGTTCGGGGCCCCACTGCCATGTGGTCGATGATTTTGTCAATTCCCTGAAAGGTTTGGTGAGGTTGGAGAGGTCAGGGATGAAGCGTCCGCAGAAGTTTACCAAGCCCAGGAAGCTCCTGGCTTCTGAGATGTTGGTTGGGGCTGGGGCTTCCTGAACGTCCTTCACCTTGTCCGGGTCTGGGGCCACTCCTTGATCCGAGAAAGTGTACCCGAAGAAACTAATCTTGTTCTGCAAGAATTGGCTCTTCTCCCGGTGCAGGGTCAGGCCTGACTCCTGGATCCTTTTGAGGACTCCCCTCAACCTCTGGTGGTGTTCCTCTATGGTTGACGCATAGACCAGCAGATCGTCGCTCACATTGAGCACTCCAGGGAGCCCGCTGAGGACTTCTCTAATGGTATTTTGGAATACCTCGGCGGCACTCGAGATGCCGAAGTTTAGACGCCGATACCGTCTGAGGCCCACATGTGTGGAGAAGGTGGTTATGTACCTCGGGTCCGGATGGAGTGGCAGCTGGTGGTAGCCTGATCGGAGGTCCATTTTCGAGAACCACCTGGCCCCGTTCAACTCCCCCAAGATGTCATCAATGGTGGGCGTCAGGTGTCGTTCCCTTTTTACTGCGGCATTGGGGAGGCGCATATCCACACAGATTCGGACTTGTCCGGGCTGTTTTGGCTTCCTGGCAATGACGATCGGGGATACCCATGGGGTTGGCCCACTGACCTTCTCTATGATGCCTTGTTTTTCCAGAGCCTCCAGCTCCTCTTCGACCTTTTGCCTCAGATGGAACGCAATTCGCCTGTGCCTCAGCGCCACCGGTTGGACAGATGGATCGATATGTAAGGACACTTCCTTCCCTTTCAGGCATCCGATTCCTTTGAAAACTTCTCCAAACTCTTCCATGATGGTATCCAGCTCCTCCTCTAGGACCGCCATGGCAAACGATATCAGTCTCAGCTCTTCGGCCGATTGCCCGCTCAGCAGCATCCCACTGCCCTCTTCTGTGACATAGATGGTGGTGCCTATTTTCCTCTCCCCGTGTTGCAGTTCCGTCTTGAAACACCCGATGAGAGGGATGGGCGTCTTCTGGCCGTATGCAAATACTCGGATCTTTGCTTCTCGCAGCGGAGGTTTGGTGCGTAGCTGGTGATAGACGTTGGCGGCCATCCGCTCAATGGACGCCCCTGTATCAATGGTCGCTTTTATTTCCTGTTGGTGGACCAAGATGCGACATTTTGGAAGTCTGCGCTTCTTCTTCTGTGGCTGGTTGGTCGCGAACACGTAGTGGACTGGGTACTCCTCGGTGTCATCGTCCATGTCTTCGCTATCTGCCCCCTCATGCACTGCATGTGCAGCTTCTTTCTTGACTCTGGTGGACCTGCACACCGCTGCGAAGTGGTTCATCCATCCGCATGCGCTTCATTTTTTCCCTCTTGCTGGACAGTCTTGCATGCAGTGGGGATGGCCTCCGCAATACCCGCATTCTTTCTTTTTCGTATCCGGTTGTCTTTTCCCTCCGGCAGGTCTCACCTTGGGCCGTACCACATTCAACGCTTCCGCCACCTGTACTTGTTCAGTCTTCACAGGGCGATGCAGGGCTGCTTCCATGTGCGAGGCCCTCGCCTGCGATAGCTCCTTTGACCGTCCTAGAGTGAGGATGTTCGCTAGTGGCTTTCCGTCTTCCTGGAGGACAGTGACTCGGAGCTTGGACGAGTAGCACCCCTGTATGACCTGTCCTCGGATCTCCTCCTGCTCATCACGGAATCCACACGTGCTGGCTAGCTCCTTCAGTCTGCCGTGGAACGCATCTAGGGACTCTTCTGCCTCCTGCTTGGCTTGACGAAAGATAAATCTTTCATAGTCTCTGTTCGCCATGGGTTTGAAATGGGCGTTTAGAGCGTTCAGCAGGTGAGGTAAGTCTTCGGCGTTGCCTCCACGATGGTCTTGTAGATGCGGTGGATGTCTTTGCCTCCCAGGTGGAGTAGCAATGCTCTGCGTCTTTCCCTCGAGATGCCTGCCCCCTCAAAATATATTTGTAGGCGGTCTGTCCAATCCCTCCAGCGCGGGGCAAGGGACGACGGGGCACCATCAACAATGAAGGGCTCTAGGGCGGGAATCGACGCCATCTTGGCACGCGCACAGCGTGCTGCGGAGACTGTCTGCTTCACTTCCCCTGGACGGACACAAATAGGGCGCCGCCCTACGCGCTTCCGGTGTGGTCCACCCTTACCCCTCTACCCTGCGGGGTCACGTTGCTCATGGATCCAGCTGCAGGGTCCTAGGAGTCTTGACGCTGCAACAGGGCATGGGCCTGCTCCGGGTCACTGTACAGGCATGTGCTGGCACACCAAGTGCATTATCAGCCACCAGGAGGTCGTTGGGCAATGCTCCCGGGGCACATGGATGGGGCTCTCACCTCTCCTCGCACGCTCAGCATCAGCCACCTCTGCAGGCCTCCAGGGGGAGATCACCGATCTCTGGCCACCAGCATGGTGTAGGCACTCAGCCCTATAGGGACATGGGCACATTTAACAGGGTCCAAAACACTCCCTCGTCGCCAGTGTAGCATTTGTTTAATGCTAATTTACATATTTGCGTGCTCGCGCTAAAGAACCACAGGAGCCGGTGATTTAGACTTCACACGCGGCTCCCGACTAACTCGCCGAGGCCACGCCTCTTTATTTATAACCGCCAGCGTCTGACGTCACGCGTCAGCGCTAGCGCACTCCGGCAGCGCGGAAGGCTAGAACGCCTAGCGCGCTGGACATTACAGACATGTGTGCCACTCCAGATGACAGTCAGTAGGTCATATGTGTAGCCAACTGTGAGATCAGGTGACGGATAGCCATGTGACAAATGACATTATTCAAGTTGTTACTCTGGGAAAATGTCCATTGGCACTCACTACACCTGTCAACAAGTCTCAATGTTTCATATGCTTAACCTTGTTGTTTGGTTGTGAAGGACAATGATGTGCCTGCATGACAGATGTCTCCCAGGGAAGTGCACAAGACACCACCTTTACACTTTCCAGGGACACGCTGGCACATTTAAAAGTAATGCACAGTTTGGACAACACTTGTTTGGAGTTCATACATATACATGTTCCCACAGTGTGCTAGCATTTGGGTTAGTCCTTGGTTGTTGCTGATACAAAATTACGAGTGTCAAGTCATCCAGCCACCCTGGTGCCATGTATATGTACTTACTGCTACGCCATTTCTTCCTAACAGTGGCTGATTTGAATGAGTCTGGCAGCTCAGACAATGACTGTGTACATGTAGTTTGGTGTGCACCTCCTTGTGTGACTTCTGCTATACAGACACATGTGTGTTGTGTTCACAGAGTGCCACATTCACACATGCTAGACATGTCCATTTTGGAAAAGGTTGTGATTCTCCAGGAGTTACAATGTATTTCTTTGGGGTGTCAAAAGTACTCACAGGTCTCTGAGTCTGGGGACACCTTCTACATTGGCATGTGGTATTTGGCCTTAGGTGTGCGACAATACTGTTTGTTTCCCAGTGAACAATAGGTGGCATGCCTTCATAGTCTTGCTGTGCTCAACTGATCCCAGACACTAGCTTCTCATGATCTTGTGAATTCAAGTCATTTGCTGTTGTGTCCTAATTTTCATTGTTTGCAAGTGGCATGGTGCGTCAACCAACTGGGGAGTGCAGGGCTTACATATGTGGGGAGTATCCTAGATGTTACTCCTGATGCCTTTCCTGATATGCACTGTTGCCTATTTTGTTTGGACTCATGTGTCAGATGTATACAGGTGACTGATTTTTTCCTGTCTCTTCAACTTGCCCACAGCATCATCGGAGGACACCGAGGGAGACACCGGCATGGACGTGGAGGAGGGATCGAGCAGTGGTGCCACCACTGCTGAGGAGTCGGCGGAATCAAGTGGCACGGAGGGGAGTGAGAAGGAGGACCTGCCCAGTACCAACACAGACTACGAGGCAGACGGGTCCGAGGCTGAGCTCCCAGAGCGGGCGGAGGCTGCTCCCAGAGCTGAAAGCAGCAGTACATCTCTCGCCGCCCCCTCCATTCCCATCACCGCCCTCCCACTTGCTCGGGTTCCTTCTGTCCGTGCTAGGCCACACCGTGTCTCCTTCGTGCCAGGCACCGCACCCCCTGCCCCTGTCCCCCCTGCTGCCCTCACTGCCGAGTCTGTGGACATTCAGCGGCAGTTGCAAGTTGGGCAGACATCGATCCTGACTGTCCTCCATGGCTACACCAGACTGCTGACCCAGATGGTGTCGTATATGAAGGGCATGTCATCAGCGATGTCTGACCAACGGATGTTGCTGAGGTCCCTGGACTCGTCACTGACGGCAGTAGCGAGTCACCTGCAGCGCTGCCTCCCCCCCTACCCCTGGCCCATCCACAAGTCCAACACCCATGCCTGTCCCAAGCACACCCAGACATCCACACACACGCACCCCACCAGACACAAGCTGCACACCACCACGTAAGGGCAAGCGCACACCTCCTGACACGAACACTCAGGGGGTAGCAGGCACACCCACTGTGTCTGGAGCACACAGGCAGGCACGCAGCCACAGTCCTCGTCCACATGACTCACTCCCCAGTCCCTCCGATGTCACTCCCCTTGGCTCCCCTGCCCCAGATTCTGAGAAGGAGGCCTACTTTGCTGGGCTGGGCCTCAGCCCCACTAGTTCACCTGGACGCAAACGGTCAAGGCACTCCACGGGTAGGGGAGTTAAGTCCCCCAGCCCGTCCACCACCTCCCCCAGTAGCGCTGCAACCCATCCCTCCGACCCCCCCCCCTCCTTGGGGCCTGTTGTTTCTCCGGGTGCAGGGGAGACGCTTGAAGAACTGGCAGAAGTGTGCAGCGCCGAGCTCGCCTCCACCTTTGGCGCTGCCCCACCCCCTGTGGTGGAGTCGTCTGTCCCTGCACCCACCACACCTACCCTTCCCCCTCCTGTCCCTGCGGTGCCTGGTCCTTCCCCACATGATGCCCCCCCCCCCCCCCCCCCAGTCGACGAAACACTCTTGTGATGTGCAGGCAAGCTAGGGGAGACGCATGGCCATGTGTCCCCCCCCCCCCCAAGGACTGCTGATATGGACTGGCCATTGGCCTTTGTGAATAGTCTCGTTTACACATTATTATTTTCATGCTGAATAAAGCATTTTCTTTTTCGTTGGAAAAGTCTTGCATTTCAGGTATTGATGTCGATGCTGATGCTACAGGAGTTGGGGTTGTGGGCATGTGTTATGTTTCAGGGATATGTTGTGGTCTGCTGCTCATGGGGTGGAACCTGATATCTGCGTGCCATCACGCGATCTCTGCAAAGTTTATTTGTCGTGTATGCTCTTTGTGTTTGGAGACATTGTCCCAAGAGGTGTTCCTTCCTCTGTGGCACCTGACATCTCCCCTGCAGAGAGTTGCACAATTGTTGTGTTGCCCTGTGTTTTCATGTCCTTTGTTGGCGATGGATCCCTTCAACTCTGGGCATGCCTGCTCAGCAATGTGTCCGCCGGCATTGTCTGTGCCATCCTTGGTACTCACTGTACTTGTGTATAGAGTATTTTGCCATGCCTTCATGGATAAATAGTCCATTTTCCGCACAATGCATGTGTGTAATCCCAGCCTAGTACACATATGGTACTTGTTCTGCTGGGTATTTGAACACCTGACTCACAATTGTGGGCATTGTATCTGTGGGAACTCCACACTATTCCTTCCATGACAGACAACATCTTGGTGGCTAGCCCAGCACCTGAACATTCCTATCAGTCCTGGGATGTGCGTGACAGTGTGTGTTCTCTTTGGCACTCTTAGTTTGTTAGGCAGTGACATGACTATACAGTCTTGTGGCATGATCTCAGTGTGTGTATTGTGCTGCATCTGCCAGGGGTGGGTATGCACATGTTATTTGTCCTCACACCCACATGTGGTGTGTCATGCAGTGGGGGTTAGACCTCCTTCCTCCTGGGAGTGGGACAATGCTGTCAGTGATGTGTTGTTATGGCACTATTCTCATTGTCCTAAGTTAGGGATACGTACATTCACCCATGGAGCTGTGGTCATCTGATTATGATGTACACCCCCCCATGTCTCTGTCCACTTCTGGGAGTCCTCTGCACCCACCCCTCTCATGTCTGGGCACTGCTGGGAGTCCTCTGCACCCACCCCTCACATGTCTGGGCACTGCTGGGAGTGATAGGCACCCACCTCTCACATGTCTGGGCACTGCTGGGGGTGATAGGCACCCACCCCTCATATGTCTGGGCACTGCTGGGAGTCCTCTGCACCCACCCCTCACATGTCTGGGCACTGCTGGGAGTTCTCTGCACCCACCCCTCATATGTCTGGGCACTGCTGGGGGTCCTCTGCACCCACCCACCTGCGCCCTTGCTGTGGTACACTGCTGTCCTGCCCATACACCACCCCCAATTTACAGCTGATGTGCTGCACCAAGCCGTACACCTACATCCGTGGCGTGGGTACGCCTTGTTGTGTTGGGGCTGTAGGGGTACGCGTGTACGGCCCGTACCCACACTCTGGGGGTGTGGGTACGGTCCGTACACGCGTACCCCTACCTCACCACTCTCTTGCATAGTCTCCAGGCTTGCTGTGCAATATTTCCAGAGCTGTTCCATCTGCTCAAACCAGTCTGAGGTTGCGTGTGCTCTCATTCAAAGAAAATGCAGTCCAGCATTCCACTGGGCTGTTTCTATTTCAACCAGTGCTTAATTTGAGCCGGCGGTTTCCAGTTCTCAGCCCCAGCACTTTCCGGTGCTTGGCACTGGCACTTAATTGCCAGCACTGACACATGGTGGCAATGCTCATCTATTAGACATGAGCAGAGCAACTTTTTTCATGAATACAATATACATAAAAAATTACTAATTCCTGCCTCCCCAGCCATTCCTTTAGCTTTGGCAACCTGGTATAATCTGAACTGTTACACTTGCATGCGAGAGAGATGGTTAGTAGTTGTTTTGGAGGCGATGACGGCAGCGATTGGTGGTGCAAGCTGCAGTGGCCTCCTGGTCAGGGCCTTGGCACTTATTATTTTACAAACTAAGCACTGCAACTGATTTGCATACAGTTGACAGCACAACACAATAACTAAACAAACAGAGCTACATGCCACAATATTACAACAGACAACACCAAAGTAAACTACAGATCAACACACCACAGTAGCAACTGAAGAATTGTAATAATGCAAAACAATACACTTGAACAACGCAAAAACACAAATCGACTAAAATGCACACTAAGACAACAAAACACAATAGCAATACACATATCAACGTTTAGACACAACACACTACTACTATGAGACTAACACAAAAGCAAAACATTAATATAAGAGTTGCACAATAACAGAATGACAATAACCGAACGCAAAAGACAATACAGCAGAAAACAATGACCAAAAAGCAACAGAACAGTGCAATGGTTTTGTGTGTTTTTTTAGCTTGTCTTTCATTTGTGTGATGTGTTATTTTGCATTATATTGCATTGTGGTTTTGGTTTTTGGGTTGATATGGTATGTGCTGTTGTGTCGTTGTTGTGTTGTATTATCTCCGTGTATTATTGCCTTATGCTAGGCCTTGACTTGGAATTTATGGGCATTTTTAAGAGGGATACTAAATCAGAGTATCATGTTAGAAGGAACTGTCAGAGCGTGTAACCTGTTTTGGGGTGTTTAGGAAGAGGCAGCATTGACGATGTGTGTTCGTATGTATGCTATAGAAAGTTAATGTTATGGTGGCTTGCACTTGGTGTGCATTTTTTATTTTTGCATCATTCTTTCCATGTATGTGCAGCTGAATGTGACAGGTAAGAGGGGCATAATCCTCCCATTGTGGGTGTAATGTGGGCATAATGTGAGCATCAGCATCAGTGGGATGGCGGTCACTAACGACAGCATAATGCAGGACTGGGTTTAATTGTGGTTCTTTTCATACTGCAGTCATCCGTGATACGATGGTACCCAGTTTGGTTATAAAACTGCCTTGGCATTGGGTGTAAATTCCTTGATTAATGGTGGTAATTCTTGGCAGAAAGTGGTCATCCATGGCATGTTCATGTGAATCCTGTGCAATGCATGAACTCACATATACTGGTAAGTATTTATGTACTGTGGGCATCGTTGGTACGATGGTGCCCGGCCCTGGTCGTAAGCTTGCATTTGCATAGTATTGGTCATTTTCACGTAGTATTTTAATAACATTATCACTTCTGCCTTGGTCTTTACGAAGGGTGAAACTATTCTGTATCCATCCATACAACATTCAACCAGCCTTTCATCCATCCCTCATTCATTTACTTACTCGTTATGCCTTTAATTAGCCATTCAACATTTCATTCAGCCATCCATGCACTCTTGCATCCATCCAAGTGTTTACCTATTCGCACATTCACCTATACATTCACTCACACACAAACTTGCCAATCAATTTCTCTTCGCAAACAGCCAGATCTATTGTACTTAACAATGCTTGTTTCCTTTCCTATTGCTTGATAGGGCTAGAGGCTTGTTTCGCAAACACTGTTTTATCTAATCCTTTTGGGCCAGATGTACGGCCATTTCATTTTGCGAGTCTCTAACTGCATTTCTTTATGGCTCGCAATTAAAGACTCTCAAAAATTAAATGTAGTAGCACATTAGCGATTCCCAATGGGGGTCGCAATTGACCTGCCTCATCAATATTCATGAGGCAGTTCGCAATTCACGGCCTGTAGAGAATGGGCAATAAGCCAGGGTTGGTGGCCTGCTGGGGACAGCAGACCACCAGGTATGTGTTTGCTTTTATATAAAACAACTTTAAAAAAAAAAATGCAGCCAGTTTTCCTTAAAGAAAACCAGATGAGTTTCAAAACGAAAAAGTAAATGTTACTGTTTTATTTTTTAAGGGTAGGCAGTGGTCCGGGGGAAAAAATATAAGCTCCACTCGAAAAAAGCCCCGCAGTGGAAAAGTTTTCCAAACTTGACATACTGCTGGTGTTGTAGATTTCCAGTAGTGTACATGAGATTCTCTGTGAATCCCATAAACATTTTCAACTCTACCTCAAATGTCACAGCTCTCCTATGAGAGAACATTTTCAACTTTTTAAGTCAGCCTTGTCATCCTTTGTGAATCAGCCCTCACTTAAACATACAGTACATCCAAAAATCTATAAAACACCTTCATAAATCGTTCAGTACCAGAGTATAAAGTATAACACTACTACCCAATGTGGATTGCACCACCAATGTCCAAAATTAGTAGACACCCAAGAGTCCATCCAATGATTGTCCATTTTCTAGATATCTTTATTCTTCTTTATTTTATACAAGAAAACACCAGGCAGCCAACGCGTTTCATTCTTATAAAAAGAACTTCATCAGGGCTGTAAAAACATAAAAAAACATATATATAATATAATATAAATACATTAAACAATTTAAAAACAACATAATTTCTCAAGACAGGATACTTATCACTATAATGAATCAAGTGCTCAATGGATATACAATGATATTTTATCATAAATGTCTAATGGTAAGTTTATAATGTTGGGAATGGTGAATTTCTCCTGTCTTGAGAAATTATGTTGTTTTTAAATTGTTTAATGTATTTATATTATATTATATATATATATATATATATATATATATATATATATATATATATATATATATATATATATATATATATATATATATATATATATATATATATATATATATATATATATATGTGTTTTAATGTTTTTACAGCCCTGACGAAGTTCTTGGATGCATTATTCCAATAATCACACAATGGTCTGATGGAGCAGCACCTCGCCATCTATATATTAAAAGATGCTATAGAGCTGTTCTTTTTTATCACATTTGTTTATTTGCATTAAGTGATTTCCCTATATACAATATTTCACTATCCAATAAACAAATCAACCAGAATAATAAAGGAGGAAATGTCCTAGGTTACACACTAACAACAGCCATACCTTTATGTATGCGCATTCAAGCTCAAAACGCATTTCAGATTCCCATTCATTAAAAATCCGGTCCCTCAGATATAGGTATTCGCTATAAATCATCCTTAGTCCCAATGAACCTGGGGTGGTCCCCACTACCCACTCGTCGCAATGAGGGGTGATTCCTTTGTAATGTGCATCCTGTGTGGGTGGGAAGGGTAGGGGATTGGAGGAGGGGAGGTTGACAGGGGGTTCAGGAGGTGGTGACATCCCTTGGGGGCAGGGTAGCGCCTACACATATGCTTCCAACCCTACAAGATCCCCTGAGGGAGAGTCCAAATTAAGACCTGCCGTGTGAAAAGAAGCATCCCCAAACCTCTTCGAATTGCGAACGTTTGTAATTGAATTTCTAAGCCACTTTTTTGAAGGTGGTCACTTCATACATGTCTTCTAACCAAGTCTGTAAGGTTGGACCTTGTCAGACTTCCAGAGGTGCAGGAGAGCTATCTTATCCACGCCCATTGCAGTTGAGTACCATCTGCTTTCCAGATGTGAAAAACCCGGTAAGGGCAGGGTGTCATGTAAAGGGGCCATCCTAGCCATCAAGTGCACCAGTGAGGCATGGTGCCATGTGATTCCAAATTTGGCACCAGTAAGTATTAAGAGAGGGCACTCCCACAAAACAAGCACTATGTCGATGTCCTGGGAACCACTCTGCCAACACTTGGAGTCGATGGGAAATATTGGCGAGCACACTGAGTCAGAAAACCGGCGCTGTCCAAAGATGCAAGAATAATCTGGGTACTGATACCCTGGGTGCAATCCTCCAGCAATACAGAGCCGAAGCAATGACTGCCGCTGTATGTGGGGCAGGGTAGTAGTCTCTTTAAGAATAATGTTTGTCAAAGAACCAAAAACCATTTTCTGAGGATTCTTTTCATTTAGTCCCAGGTACCCCAGTGGTCCCGTGTAGGTTCCAAGTAGGCATTAATTGTATCGTAGATATAATTGCTCACTCCCTAGTTTTTTGGGTTATGCTCAATAACCACATGCCAGGGTATGCATGCATAAGGTAGATTCCTGATGTACTGGGCATGGAGATCTTTAGGAAGTGTCATTGGCCAGGATATGTGGAAAACATACTAAAGAGGATTGGGTTTGGGGAAGTATGGGACAACCCGACTACAATAAACCTGGATACGATTGGTAAGATAAAAACAAAGCTATTGGTCAGACAGACAAGAATTGGCATGAAGCATCGCAGACTGCTCAGTATCAGCAGGTTATATCAGGTAAGAGGATCTATGTGTTGTAACCATATTTGGATTCTTTCCCAGAGCTGCAGTGTACATGATATATATTAGGCTTAGACTGGGAATTTTGATAGGGCGTGCCTACACTGCAAAATGGAATCCACATGAGAACAACCAAGGAAACTGTGGCTGTAAGGAGGGCGGAACTAAAAAATTCTTCCGAGAGAGGTAATGGAACTATGTTGCAAACCGGATTCAATTGCCATTTATAGGCCGATAGTACCCCAATATATGGTCTGCACGGCTGGCAAGACGGGGATCATCGTAAGGTGCTGTTTTAAGTGCATTGTATTTTAGTATTTTTAGATGATTGAAGTTCTCTTTAAAATTATATATTAATACTATAATCAATGTAAGTTTCATATGGTCTTTGTTAAGTTTCTTGTTAAATTAATGTTTTGTACTGCTCATAGTCGAAACAAGAAATCTTTGACATAAAGGAATGGAGCAAACACACACCCTTGTTTTAACCAGTTCTTGATGGAACATTTCTCCAAGAGCTTTCCTAACTTCCTGAGTCTGTTCCTCACCCAGTGGTTTGGTTATTACACCACAAAGCATTACAAAGGTTGAATGCAGAATAAATAGATGCACTCACTTTACTGTCAGGTTCTCTGAAATATGCAGCACCATGCAATTATGCAAGGTGGGACAACCCTACCTGAACCCTATTAGAGAAGCATTGAGGTTGTTTAATTCCTCCACCCAATGCAACTATTTAGTAAGGTGCTGTAATATCAACTTACTAATTATTGTTTACAAGCACCATTGGCCTGTAACTGCTTGGGTGGTACCAGAAGAACCTTTTAGAACTATTAAATCTCCTGTGACAATGCAAGCCATGGAAATCTGTAAATTAAAATGTGTGCCTGTATGCAATCCATCATTTTATTGATTGTGCTCTCCTCATTCATGTTTTTTGCTATGCAAGTTTGTTCCAAATGTGTGTCCCCGTTATTAAAAATCAAAAAAACATTTTGTAATTACATTAGTAGATTTGACTCTTTGGTAAGTCAGCAGAAAGGTGGGCACAAATGGAAAAAGCTCAAATTCCGGGTAGATAAGGTTTTCATTTAAACACACATTGTTTTTTTGTGGAGTTTTATATAACAAACTTGACCCGAAGGTATCAGAGCGCTTTACATGAGCACCAGTTACGTTACAGACGGACACATTCATTTTGTTAGGCACGGGAGATTAAGTGATTTGGCCAGAATCACAGGATGTTGTGCGTCCTTGCCGAGACTCGAACCCGGTTCCCCAGCTTTGAGGTCGACCGCTCTAGCGGCCCCATCCTTTTCAGCCAAAGGACTTTGGTTCTACAGCCTCACAGATTCTACACACACCCTCATTTAAAATTTGAATGAATGCAACATTCATCTGAAAAATGTGAGAAAATCATGTGGTTGGGTTTTCCTCATAATGTAACCGCATGACCGCACACGCACGTATGGGGTGGTGAAGTCAGCCCTAAACGATTCAACCATGGGTGGTGAAGAAGCAGAAAGTGTGCGGAGAAATGGCGGTTCATCACACAGCATTTTATACTTCTCGCCTATTCATATTTACAGCCTCATAAATATGTTTCTTCTGTCTGGTCAGTCGGGTGATTGAGCCCCGCCCCCGGCCCTGTGGTAGCTCAATCAATAGGTAACATAAGGTTGGTAAAACGGATTCTGGTTATTTATATTTATACATTTTAAGTTCCCCAAATCCAAATTAATTGTTAAGCTGGCACATGGGCTCAGTTAGTGGAGACCTTGCCTCTGAAACATGCAACGCTTAGAGGGTCATTTTTTCTAAACTCTAATCCTGGCAAGGCCTTGTCCTTCTAAGGCAGTGGTCTTCAAACTGTTTAATGCCGCGCCCCCCAAGTGAAAAAATGACATTTTTCACACAATTTTACACAATTATTCCATTAAATTGGCAATGCTTAAATAGGTCTCAGCTTATTTAAACACAAGACGTATTTAAGCATACAGTGAAATTATTTTACTGTTTTAAAAAATGCAACCAAATACATGATTGCCAAACATACTATTCTGGTCAGGCAGGCATTACTAACGTGCAGAAGTATCCATAGGGTGATTATTAGAAATGGGGGTGGGGGTGTAGAAGAATATTTGGAGTCCTTTTGACACCTTCTCGTAGCCAGATATAAATGACAAAAGGGGTTGGTGATGTCCCATTACAGAGTGGCTTACTGCTGCTCATTTGATTTCATGCTTAAAACAAAGCTGTCAACATAAGGCTTTTTTTGGCCACAGGCAGGCGCCCCCCCCCCCCAGGGATCACTTGCAGCCCCCCCTAGGGTGGACCGCCCCCAGTTTGAAGACCTCTGTTCTAAGGTAATTAAATTGTGGAGGACATAAGCTGCCTGTGCGCATGTAATGCAAATGCAATTACAACAGGTAAGCACTGTGCTGACAAGTGCCACAAATCCACATCCTGTAGTGAAAAAGTGCTTATGTGTAAATCTAGGGGTTTGAACATTATCTAATATAGAATCGCAAATACTGCACGAGTACTAATGTGAGGAAAAGAAGTGGTATGTCATATCAATTTTAAATGAGAATAGGACATGGTGTGAAACAAAACTTTTTTTAACATTACATTTATCAAGCAATAGTCGCACGGCCTCTCTCCCCGAGTTGATACGTCAACTTATTGATGTTAAAAGGCCGGTCTTTGAGAAACACACCTAAACGTTTGCTTAACAGAAGAATTAAATAAAGCGAAAAAAGCGAGGTGGAGAGAGGAAAGTAGAAACAATTTACCAGATTGGACATAAAACAAAAATAGGAAGCCATCCAAATTAGAAGCAACCCCATGGATTAGTCAAAGAGGGACTACAATTTGAGGGGCTTCACTTCATCTTACAGGCTGGGGGTTGGAGGGGTGAGCTTGACCAAGAAGACCAAACCTCATACAACCAGTAAGATGCATATGTCAGACTGCCTCAATTCTGCGTTACGCTTCAGAAACGAAGGCATACAGCTCTCCCTAAACCAGTTACGACAAAGTCACCCACTGCCACATCTGAACTCTTCTCAGAATGTTCAATTTGGTTAAAAAAAAAAATATATGTGCTTTGAAGTGGCTATTTTGGCTCAGTCATCCCTGACCTTAGCCAGCTCTGATGAATAAAACAAAAAACTGATGGGTGGATCGTTTGAATTAATTTAAGTCACTGGTAATAACTCTGGGCCGCAATCCAGTATCCAGCCAGAGGCAAATCAGTCTTGGTTCAGCCCAAACTGCCACGCCGGGTCCCCTCCGAACGGGAAACACAAGAGACCCCAGAATGGTTTTGGCATTTCTTTCATTGTTGATGAGCGGCATTCCGTATTTTACACATCAAAGTTTTGCTACTGTGACGGATTCTATTGTCCAGAAACATGTCACAAATGAGTCCAAGAAAATTTTAATTATGTTAAGTCTGTGAATCAGATCTTTTACCATGTTCGAAAGAGAATGTTTGTCGCTCACGTTTTATTGCTGTTTTAAAAATTAATATTTGTAGTATGCTTTTATGGTTTTAATTAACGGAATAAAGTGATTATGACTGACTGACTGATTCCCTTGATTGTTTGCTAGTCATGAAGACATATTAATGCACTATTACACTAAGTTATGGCTTGAACTTGCATAGACAATGGAAGAGATGATGGAAGATGGATGAGTACTAAGAACAATAGGGCAATATGTACAAAGCCTTTTTTGCAGTTGCAAACGGTCCGATTCATAGAATCAGGCCTTTCTCTGATGTAGCAAACCGAAATTGCGATTCAGTAACCCATTACCTAATCGCAATTTGGGTTTGCAACCAAATACCGATTCGGTATTAGGAAGGGGTGCGTTTAGGGTATCCTTTCTAAATACCAAATTGGAATGGTATGTATCAATGTTTTGCAACCAAATATTTTACCACCCCCTCAAAGGTGGTGGTAAGCCATTTGCAAATGGGAAGGGGTCCCCAAAGGATCACTTCCCTTTTGTGATTCACTGACTATTTTTGAAAAATGAAAATTACACTTTTCGTTTTTTTGTCCTTTAAGGAAACCGAGTTGCATTTAAAGAAAAATAAATGCTTTATTTAAAAGCACTTGCATATCAATAGAGTAACCCAAAAACACCCAAAGGACCTGGGTAAATTGTGATACGTAACGATAGATATCCAATCGGAAAGGGGAAAAAGCCAAATAACTTACCCTGATTTCATTTATATAACCCCAGTTTACCTAACTCAAGTATAGGGGTGAGTATTGCTTCTGAACATAGGGAAGAATAAATACAACTTTAAAAAAATTAATCACGCATAAAATAATTTTTCACACTTGATTACTTTCAGGATTACTTTTCTAACTCGAGGACTGGATCCTAGATTCTGTCCTGGGACAGTTCTTGGAAACAAATGAGGAAATACGTTTTGGTTACTGTTGTGATTTTTAAGCAATATTTTGCTATTTTAAAAGTTGACACTTGGAAACTTTTTCTGATCAAATTACCAATGTTATCCTATGGAAGGAAATTCACTTAGCAGGTAAGCGGGGTTATGGTTACTTTTTCTAGGTCAGTGTGGGATCCTGGATCCAGCACTAGTGTACCACCTGTAAGCAGTTGAGAAACTGCGTTTAAGTTATACAGGCGATTTTTAAGGAATATTTATAAGTTTGCAAAATCGACAGAAGAAATTTCACAGAAAAACAGTCAATGGTTTCCTATGGGAGAAAATTAAGTTAGTAGTAAGTACGGTCGTAAGTACTTTTCAGGGTCAGTGCTGGGCACCAAGATCCAGCACTGGGATCTCTCCTAATAGCAGGTGAGTATTTCCGTTTTCGTTACTCGGTTGATTTTAGGTGAATATTTTAAAGTTTAGAAACTCCACACTGGGAAGAAATTTCAAGAGAAACCAGTCAATGTTACCCTATGGAAGAAAAGTGAGTTATCGGCTTTTGGGTAAGTACTTGACTGGCAGAGTTAAGGTTCTTGGCATAGACTCAGGGGTCTCCCAGGGTCAGGTAAGTACAGTTGTTACACCCTCACCGGCACAGGGGCAGCCGGGTGCAGAATGAGTTAGGCCCAATGTTATCCTATGGGAGGCAGGGGGCCCTTGGTTGGTGGCTGCTGACTAGCAGGCCACGCGGCTGTGGGAGCTGGGCTCCTGGTCACTTGCTCAGGGTAAATGGGGAAGTAGGTAGGAGTAGAAGTTGCACTGCTAGGCCCACTCGGGCGGCTGGGTGCAGGGTGCTTTTGAGCCTTTGGGCGCTCAATGGATTGTAATGGAAAAGCTCAAGGACGAACAAAGGCTGCAAGCTCGGGGACGAAGATTCTTCAGGTGTGCCCACCACTTCGAGAGGTAAGTTGGGTAGTTGGAGGATAGGTAGGTACCCAGGAGTCGGGCACAGGGGGCCGCAGGGCGCCGGGTACAGAGGCGCCTTTTGGTGTCGGGAAATCTTACCCTCTGTTGATCGTGGTAGGGGGGTCCCTGGTTCTGAGGCTGCAGGCATCGTCAGGAGCATCGAGGTGGGTCCTTGGGTGCCGGATTCGGGGTCACAGTCGCCGGGGGGACGTCCTCGGGGTCTTTGTCCACTCCAGCACAGGCCAGGCTTGGCAGGTGCAGAGTGTGCAGGGTTCGCGGTTTCGGGCTGGTGCCAGGGGTTAGATACTTGCTTTGAGCAGAGCCACTGCTCGTGGGAGTCCATGTGCTCAGAGTCACAAGGTAGCCAGGTCCTCTGGAGTTTGTGAGGTCGCTGGCCACAGGAGGTGCCGGGATTTAGCAGGAGCAGGTTCGAGGGTCGACAGGCCGGTAGGGCTGGGTCCAAAGCAATTGGTGTCTTCCTCTTCTTAGCAGCTGCACTGCAGGTCTTCTTTCTTCTTGATCTTCTTTGCTGTTTTAGAATCTGGAATCTGAGGAAGGAAGGCTCAGGGTGCCCCTAAGTACTAAATTTAGGGGCGTTAGAGGTAGGTTAAGGGCAGGGACCACTGGGTCCCTGTCCTCGGGTGGGTACACCCCCTATCCTGCCACTCTCCTGTGGGAGGGGGGCAGTGGCCTAGTCCTGATTGGGTAGGGCTCCCCATCTTCAAGATGGCGATGGCCCAGAGATGTGCTTCACCTCGCCTCCCCCACCTGAGGGGTGGGGTTGGCAAGGCTGGCACATCCCCTGTCCTTACTTGGAGTTTCCGGCCAGTCTTCCCGCCAGAGTGGGGGTTTGGAACCGGCAGGGGCCAGTTGCTGAGTACAGCAAGTGGCCTGGAGAAGCTCACAAAAGCTTCCCCTGCCCATCCTGGGGGCGACGACCTAGGACCTCGCCCAGGATGTGCATTGTTGCAGGCCCAAGAGAGCGGATGGCTCTCTACCCAGGGGTCCAGCAGCATGTCTGCTGTGTGGCAGCCTAGGCAGCCTGGCAGTGTCTCCAGGCGGCTCTGTAAGTAAATATGCTAATGCACCTTTACAAGCCCTTTTATTGCTTGGAAGGACTTTATGAGGTGCTAAGTGCATTAACATGTCAACAGGCTGCTTAAGAGACACGCATGTTCACTGGTCTATAGGGCCATCAGGGTTTGGTTTTATAGGCATTTTTTGGGTTGTTTGTGGAGCCGGTTTTTACTGTTAATTTACCCAATATTATCACAAGCACTGCCTGCAGTAAACACAAGTGCATGGAGTGTCACATAGCTTATACAACACTAAAACAGCCTGTCTTTACACATGCTTTTGAAAACTGCCCTAATTTGCAAGTGTAGGCCACTATTTTAGCTGTTTCAGTCACTAATGGAGGACACTTGTGGCCCGGTCCAAACCTGAAGACACATGCATAGCTACAGTAACAAGTAAAAAGTGCTATGACACAGCCAGCCTTGACCGTGCCATATTGCTTTTTTTCCTTTTTAAGCCATGTTTGCATAGCAGCCTGTGCTGCTATGCAGTATACCTAAAGGAGCAGTAGTTTCAACATACAGGGTCCTGCCATGTACCACATGATATTGGATTTCTTCACACAGTCACCCATTGAGGAGACAGTATAACATAGTGATCATAGGGTGAGCTGAAACCCCTACATGAAGTAGGTTACCAGCTGATATGTTGGATGCTTCTGTGGAGTTAAACCCATTGTGCAGCTTAAAAGCTCCCCGAGGAGGCTTCAGAAATCTTTAAAGACTTTGGGCCCGACTATGAGCTTTTTGATGTGGGAGCGGGGCGGCACACCACCGTCCCGCTCCCACACCACCAAACTCCACCACAAGTTGTAATCTGTACAGGCAGTCCTGCGGCAGCTGGCACACGGCACTGCCTTTCAAAGGCTCATAGGAGGGTCTTGGAAAGGCAGCGCCATGGGACAGCCACAGTAAATCCCTGACCGGCATGGACTGTAAAGCCCATGCCTTGCTGGAACAGGGGGTATTTGCAGTGGGCCCCCTTCATGCAACCCAAAGGCCTAGAGGCAAAAGGGGACCTTATCGGGCCTCCTTTGTTGACTTTCCTTCAACTTTTCATGGCCGTCTCACCGCCATGAAAAGGGTGGCTGACAGACAACTCGTAATATGCTTGGTGGTACCACTGAGGCACCACCAAGCATATTGCAGCCACAGACCGCCAGGGATCGCAGATTGCTGGCTTTCCCTGGTCCTAATACGGTCGAACCACCGTAGTTGTAATACTGCGGTCGGATGACTGATGCGGCGTCCCCGACTGCCACCGCACCTCCACTGCATGTTTGGCAGTCCAATGGACCGCCAAACTCGTAATTAGGCCCTTTGATAGGATGGGGGGGGGGTCTTCTTAGAATTGAACTGTTTTAAGCCCTGCCCATTGTCTCGCCTTTTCCAGGCCTGTTCAGTCAAGGATGAGCTGACAGCCCCTCACCCAACCCCGCCTCTCACAGTGAAATGTTTTCTACCCCACTTGTTTCCTCTGTTACAGTGTGCAGTGCGCTTACCTTTCACCACGGCAGAATTACTTCCTCACTTTGAGCACACCTCGTCCAGTCCCTGCAGTGAGATAACATCTCATTACACACAAGGGCCTGCAGGCACTTCAAATCAGGCGCGCTTTCTTGGCACTTCACCAACAGGGTTTCTCAAAAAAACTGGAGACCGAGTGAAAGGGATGAAACCTTGCCCAAAATGTGTTCCGATTTTTTTTTTTAATAGGGTCATTCCCTAGAAGCAACTCACTTCTTAATACAGGTAATAATCAGATGCATGAAAAACATTTTTAGTTCAAAAAAGCGATTTGGGAGGTTCCGAAATTCTGCTTGTACAAGGAGGAAAAAGACCCAACGCGTCCACACTTGCATTCTGCAAGGTTCCAACGCACGCGGAGCGCTTCACAAAATCCGGAATTTCAGGATCCGAGTTAAAATAACAGCCGGGAGCTTTGGAAGCCGATATTCAGATGGCTAGGAAGAGCGAAGTCAAGGACGGTGCCAATTTGTTGATCCCAATCTTTAATTAGCTGTGATAGCAAAGGAGGCAACTTCAAATGAGGACGGAAGCCTTCCGTGAGGGTGTGCGACACTGCAACCCCTCTCCGGCACAACATCACTTCTGAGGATGCGATGATAGATGCCACTAAACATCTTCACAGTCAGATGGAGACAAACCAGGTGCGGTTCTGTCATTGAACAATCATAACTAGCAGGTTTCCAGCTCTATGTGTGACTAGTTCATCCGGTCTGTTTTTATTAGAATTGTGTTGTTTGTAGTACTGGTTATAGAGTGGGTTAAATAAGACTCTGAGGCCCAACATTTTAAGAAAAATAACTGGGCCTGCCCTGACTAGTCACACATGGAACTGGGGAACGGGGCAGCTGTAAAAAATACTCCTCGCGGCATCATGCCTCTGGTGTTAGCCATTAGGCAATCCTCTCAAGCCAGTCCCTTAAGACATCTATGCATTAAAACAAATTTAAAAAATGGATAGGACCCCCCTACTCAATCAGATCAGTTGTTAAATTTTGCTTCCTTCAACTTCAGATATTGAAAATAATTCGAATTTATTTCCCACTTAGAACTGCAGCCGTGAACTGCAATCTTATCTCCTCAGATGGATTATTGGAGCAGTCTATTTGGACGCCTCGCTGCCAGATTACAGTCAGATTGATGTTGGGGTGGTCAAGACGAGATCACACCACACCTGCCCTCGTTTCTGCACATTTGTAATTAACCCAACAGGGTATTGTGTTTAAATCCACATGCCTCATACCTAAATCAGTCAACGAGAGACTAGGCACTACGCCAACAGCTTGATGTCATCGCCCCATGCCGGATCTTAAGTCATCTGAACAGTTTCTGTTGCTTCAGTTCAGAGATGGTGGCTGGCTGTCTCTGTTGCTGACGTGGTACAGCGGAATCTTCTATCCTTGGCCCCATGCCAGGAACTTAATTGATACAAAATTCAGGAAATCCTTGAAAACCTGTCTCCCTCCACTTAGTAATATGTAAGCACTGCAAAATGTTCATTTGCGACTTTTTTCAGTAGTGCCAAGATGCCTCCAGGTGTATGGCTATACTCTCCAAATCTACAAAAATGCAAATAATAACGCATTATTTACAGTACTATTTAGTGCTGAGACTTTGTAAAGAGCATATAAATAAACCAAGCAGCACCATAGTTATTCCAAAGCATGAATTAGCCAGATGTGGGTACATCATTCCATGAATCGCCACATTAAGCCAAGAATTAACTCCATTATGCCAAAGGTCGACAGCATCATGCCATATATATTTAAGATATGGTAACAATTATCGCCATCTTGCCATGTCCAGCATTATTTTAGAAGTGGGTGCCTTTGTGCTATGGGTGTATAAAGTCTGCCAGAATTTACCACCAATATGCACGGGCTATCACTGGGCTAGGGGTGGGCACCACCATGATCTGGATGTCCAAATAAAGCCGACTCATACAACTAGTATACCATTAATCATCATCATAATGTGAAGACAAGCATTATGCGAGGAGTGGGTGCCACAGTATTCAAAGGATCATAACCCTTTTGCCAGGGCCAGCTTTATGCCCGGGGTAGGCTTCATCTTGCCACAGATGTCCAGATTTATGCCAAGAACCATTGTGCTAAAGAGCATCTTCATTAAGCCTGGAGGTTGCACCATCATTTCAGATATGGATCCTGCAGGCAGGTCGAAGGTGGGGTCACCAGATGCTATAGAGGGTCTAGTATATGGGTCAAATCAGTGGCTGATGAGTAAGAGTCTGTCAAACTGAGGGTCACTGTCACACACTCACACAAACACATGCAGATTTACAGATGCACAAACACTTAGGTGCCGATTCTGATCCGGATCGGAAAGCACTCCGACCAAGCCGGATCCGGAGTCCTGCAGTCTGGCCGAGGGAGTACGATGCTGCCGTATGCTGCCAGACTCGGTTCGGTCGGACTCATATAGAAGCCAATGGGAGCCTGTCGTACGACGCGTACATGGGCTCCCATTGACTGAATGGGTACATCTCGCGCAAGGGCGTCCCTATAGTGGGTACGCGTCGGTGCCATCTGCACCGTACATGCCTGTGTTGGGGGACCCTTGGGTCTCCCACAGTGTCCGAGTCGTAGGGCTGCGGGTGACAGGGGGTCCGACGCAGACCCCCATAGGCAACCATCCAGACATTTTGTGAGCCGGACACTCCGGCTCGCACAGGCTGTCCGACACGTGCATCGTACTGGCTCGGTCGTAAATCGCATCCATTGCACGCCACGGTTAGCTTCCGACCGAGACGTACGGAGCGGTTCGGACCCGGGAACGACTCATTCGGTGAATTTCACGTAACTCGCATCGTACTTACTTGCTCCTACAGCTGTACGAGTCGGGCTGAAAACACGCGTACGGCTCGTATTTTTTCCGGCCGGATCGCGTTCGGTGCCCTTCAGACCCAGATCGGAATAGGCTCCTTAGCATGCTTTTATTTTTTTGCCTGGATCTGGCCCCGTATTATGGATACAATGGAGTTTGGGAGGCGACGACAAAGGGTTTGAGTATGTTGTTGATTCGAGTACAGGCCGAGTGGCTATCTCTACCAACAGAATCCAAATGAACCTCTTTCTCAAAGGAGTAGAATCCTGTAATATTATGGAGTCCCCTAGGTGAATGCGGGGCTTGGGAGGCAGTAAAAGAGAGGTTGTGATCACTCGTGATGAGGTACAGACTCAATGGATCTCAGTGCCGGAGAACTCAATTGATGCGGCTGTCGGGTGGAGCCAGAGTCCCATCGGACTTAGGCTGCATCTGAGAGAGATCTGTTGAAAAGTATTTTCATCATAAATGTCCCTTTATAGAATAACAATGGGCTTTAGCCAAAGATTTCTAACTCCCCAGGAAAGTTACATTGAGGTGGTCAACTCAACTGCATTGCATAGAGAATTAAGTGGCCACTGTATGTCAGTTTCAATCAATGGATGCCTGATCAAAATAGCTTATTAATATGTCAATGGCATAGACACAACAATCAGTAGCTTTAGCCGTCTCTTCCTATATTGATTGTGTAAGCTCAGCAAGACAGCTGTCTCTAGCTAGACCTAAAAACGTGACCGCAAACTGAAGAAGAAACATTGAGACATGTTGATCAAAAATAACACATTCCCCACTTTTGTAAAATGTACAAGTTTCTTAATCAAAATTATTTTTGTCTGATGGGAGGTAGTGAGCTCACCCCCCTCCCAGCCTCCCTCCCTCAAGCATCAAATAGGGATAGAGTGAATTAAGCATGGGGTTTTGTTTGGAAGCGGCTGGTGAAGCGTTGGGACGCCCTCGCCCCACCCATACACAATGCATAGTTATCTTTAGAATGTTCATTGGTATAGCAACACTGCCTGCCTTCACGCGGACACCCCACAATTGTTTTGCATTTGGTTTTGGTTAGTTAGAAGAAAACATCTAACAGATACTAGCCATGACGGCTCCCTAACTTCTGGGTGAAATAAAAAAATACAAATATGAAGGCATATAGGTTACTGAAAGATAAATACATGGCAGCCTTGAAGGATCAGAGGAATATAATCATGGGTGTAAGCGAGGCATATTAAAGTAGCTCCCTGTGGGGAGGCAGAAATATAATTAATATGTGAACGGACGCAATCGTCTGTCATGGCTTTAGATACATGGTATGCCACGATATGATACAAGCACATATTTGTAATTGTCAATGAAAATGTCAATATTTTTGAAATGCCAATAAAAATATGTTTGGAAAAAAAAGTGATTTTTGTCTGAACCAACATTTGAAGATGTTCACCTTTATATTTTTTTCTAATAGATAAACAAAAATGTTTGTCCTTTAGCACAAATGGGTCTAAACAGTTATTACTGAATAAATAGATTGTGTGCAGAACCAAGCCCATAGGGTTGGCATGCGGCCAGCAGCCGAGACACATCAGTCTTATCAGTTATTCCATCTGAAAAAATTATGAATGTGGAATTAATGTCAGATGGAACTTTGCTGCAGGCAGTATTTATCTTGCCCAGCTGATTATATGAGCAAATTATCCAGTGCTTTCAGTTCAAAGTTGACTCGAAGTGTTTTCTTTTTGGGTGTGCTCCGTATCTGAGAAAACTCCATAAAATTAAATAAATAAAATGAACAGTAGTTCTATGTTTATGTTGGCAGTAAAACAAAACTCACTAAAAGGCTAGCAATGTATGTAATGCAGTCATTTTAAGGATGATTGAATAGCGCAGACCTGTGGGGGCTTTAACCGTAGCCTTTTAAAATAAGGTTTTACCTGAATCGAACTCAAAAAGTGTGACAGAAGTGCTGCTTTGTTATTGTCACTGTTGCTATTATTATCATTATTTTGGGGGTTGTTAGAAATGGGGGTTTCTGGCTGGCTGGGATATACCCTTAAGCCAGGCAGAACCCGCCACTCTAGTCAGGGCAAGTAAGGTACACACCAAAGATAACCTGTGCTCAACCCCAGTAGCTTTACACAGGGCAGTTAGGCTTGTCCCCAGGAGCAATTTGGAAACAGTTTCCGCAACACACTCACACCAGTGACACAATGAATGCACCACACAGTAATATATAAAAATATCCTTTGATTATAAAACACATAGGCCACAGTTACATGAATCACTGTGCCACTAGGCACTTGTTATAACGACACATAGGTCATAAAATCACTTTGCCAATCGGGCAATTGTCATAACATCACAAGGTAGTGTAATCAAGTAAGTACTGGTAGGTTGCACACATTATAAAATCCATCACTGCACATATAAGGCAAATCCTGGAAAAACACTCATTATCCTGACACGGTAAAGCATAAAACGACCTATACCTGGTAACACGAAATGCAGCCTGCAAAGGGAACATGAACACCACAACTGTCCATGCAAAACACCACTACAATATGCAGCATTACATCAGGGCATACAATGCCGGTTAGGGAATAAAACGATAGCTACACACCCTCATTAGGGCATGAAATGTAGCGGAAACCTATGACAGTGCACAAAATGCTGCAGGTAGTGAATAAATCCTACACCTCCTCATGTGTCACTATAAACACCACTGGTCACAGCACCCTTCGAGCTTCTATTACATGTTGGATGGTACATGAACCCCAAAACGTCGGGCCCAGGAGCACTTGCGCACCTACAACTGTTAATACGGTAATTGACCCTGTCCTCCACGACCCTACTCCCCCGTAGGCGGTGGAAGACATTTTGGTCAACAAGCTATGTCCCAAATTCACTAGGAGCAGCAACGGGCTCCTAGCACCAGAAGTATGGTGACTCCATGTGGCACACTCCACTCAATGCCTCCCAAGGTACATGTCAGGGCAGTGGGAGGGGCAGACACCACCCTCAGCGGGGCGACCTCTTGGGGTCCCCCACGGGTAGCCATAACTGCTCGGCCTGTCAGGGCAGCTGCCCGCTCCCACGCAGGGCAGCTGCTGCCCCAGACAAACTGAGGTGTGAAGCTTCAGCTCCTTCTTGCCCAGCCGCCCGAGTGAGCAGGGAGATCGCGGACGTCCTTACCCTCACAGGCCCAACCTGGGAACCAGCAGCAACGTGGGCTGGTTGATCTTCAGGCATTCACCTCCAGGATTATTTGCACAGTGCAGCACGACACGTGCTGCAGGGCAGGTGAAAGAGCTCCTCACGCACTTAAAAACAACAGGCTGTAAAGCACAGCGCTCACCAGGCGCGGTTTCAAATCACACAGGGCAAGCCACTAAGCCCTGGGAGTTCACTGGGGGCCCAAGCAGGAAGCAGGCTGAGACTGCACACAGGCAAAGTCCAGATGGTGGTTCCCTGGCTGCACAGCAAACCTCTGGGGCAAAACCAGCAGCATCTGGGTACAAGTCCACGCAGGGTCTCTGAGTCACTCTGGGCGCAATCTGTAGCCCTTCTTGGCAGGGCAAAGGTCAGCAGGCATCAGGGCAGCACAGCAAAGCTGGGCAGCAGTTCCTAGGAACAGTCAGACTTAGCTATGGCGCAATCCATTCAGCGCAGCAGCCTTTACTCCAGGTCCAGTAGTGTACTCCAAAAGTGCTAAAGCAAATGTGGGGACCGAGCTCCTGTACTTATACTCTGGTGCCTCACTTCTAGAAGGTGGGAGAAGTTTCCAGCAAGATCTGGTCAGTACCAGAAGTTTCCCTCCACCCGTGCACTGCTCCAGACATCAGCAGGGAGTAAACGAGACATTTGTGTGAGTGCAGGACACACCTCTCACTCTTCCAGCCCAGGAAGAACATTCAACATGCACATGAATGCAGATGCAACCTTGTTATACCCAGCCCTCTCTGTGTGATGGCTGTATGGAAAGTATGTACAAGCTGAGCTGTCACTCTGCCCTAGACGTGGATTAGAGTCAGGCTGCAAATCACATACAGCAATAAGCACAGAGAAATGCCCACTTTCTAAAAGTGGCATTTCTGAACTAGTAATAAAAAAATCCACCAACACCAGTAAGCGTGATTTTTCACTACTATTCCAAACATGGCAGCGCTACTCCTTTCAGATCAGGAACTACCACTGAAAACATATCATAGAATGCCCAATGCAAACCTATGAGAGGAGCAGGCCTCACAGCAGTAAGAAACCAAATAAGCAGTTTGTCACTACCTGGACATGCTACACAGCTAAGGCGCATGTCCTACCTTTTACCTACACAGCACCCTGTCAATAGGGCTAGTTAGGGCCTACCTTAGAAGTGACTTATATGTAGTAAAAGGGGAGTTTCAGACATGACTAATACTTTAAATGCCACATCACTGCAACAGTAACCTGTGCAGGCAGGCCCTGCAGTGGCAGAGGCCTGAGACAAGATTGAAAGGCTACTTCTGTGGGTGACACAAGCAGCGCTGCAGGCCCACTAGTTGCATTTAATTTACTGGCCCTGGGTATATGGGATACCACTGTACAAGGGACTTACAGGTACATTTAATATGCCAAACAGGTGTAGACCAATCTTACTAAGCTTACAAGAGAGAGCACATGCATTTTACCACCGATTAGCGGTGGTAAAGTGTCCAGAGTCATAAAACCAACAAAAATAGGTCAGGAAAAAAATACAGGAAGAAGGCAAAAGGTTCTGGGATAACCCTGCAAAAAGGGCCAGGTCCAACAGGGGTGATGGCTTTTTAGTTCACTGGCTTTTCTCTTTTCAGGATTATATTCTTTCATTTCATTTAACTTAACATGTTTTCATAAATCTGGTCTTATCTGGCAAGTTGGTTTCTTTGGACACATGAGGTTGACCTGGTGTGTTGCCAAGATCAGTAGCGACACATGGCAGAAACTGAGAAGTAAACAGCAGCACCTCCACCTTAAGATGAACATACATGCTCACGAGATGAGAGTAGGCAGTGCTCTAAAACAAAGATTCATCCTCCTTACTTGTTGTAAATACCACCTCAATTCAACCCACACACTTGCTGCATGTGGACGGGACCATGTCAGTTTCTAGCTACTGTATGAAGAGATGTGTCCTCTAACAAGGTTCTCTTCAAAAAGGGATCACGTACATTTTATTGATGAGCCTTGGCCGGCTGGCCAGCCCTCTGCACTCCCAGGAAAGCCTGGGCAGACCTTTAACATCAGCATCTTCACAATTTCTCTCCTAGAGTGACCTCTAACCATTTCACATAGTCAAGGAATTCCTGGAATTCTGGATCTTCACTGAGTCTGCTTTAACTATTGATATACCCAATAAGTAAAAAATAATGTGGACACTGGCTTGATTAAAGCTCAGCCATAACAATGTGTCCCTATCGCCCCATTATTGTATTCTTGTTGTTAAGACTGTTCCTGAATACACCTGCTAATTCCTCTCCTGAGTTTACCTTGTGCGTGCCAAGACTATTTTTCAATGAGATTGAACTGAGTCTACTTTTCGTATTGACTAACTGGTTCAGGTCAATACAATGTGCCTTGAAAGCAAGGAGCCATTTGCATTCTGGAGCCAATTGGAAATGGAGAGTGCCAGGTCATCACCTACTCATCATCTTCCTCGTCCCAGTCTTTTCTAATAGGAGAGAGTCAATTTCTCCCTAAGCAGGCATCTTCCGGCCCAGCTAAAAGTTTTTTCCCAGCCTTGCCACATAGCGTAGTTTTGACCCCTCTCACAAAGGGGTTCTTTTTCCAGACATTCTGGTGCAGGTGGTGGTTGTTTGTGGGGGTGGGTTGAAGACAAGGAGTAGGAGCGGCCTGAAAAGAGGAGTCGCTTGGAGTGACCACCACTCTGCATGCCAGCCTGCTTTCTGCATACTGTTGGTATGGTGCAACGAGAATAAATTAAAGAGGCAGGTCACCATATTGCAACAGGCCCCTCTCCGTGAATAGCAGATTGCCAAGAAAGAACCGCAAAATCACTGGCCCATTCATAAGGGAAATGGAAGAAAAAGAGGTTGTACTCGCATAGGTGTATAAAGATTGTTTTATGCACAAGTAAAGAGCTGCAATGCAAGATTTCAAATGCTTCAGAAAAATTTCAATGTGCGGATCCCTTTTGCTTAAAGAAACGGGGGGATTCAGACAATACTGTCTAGGTCCCAAGTAAAAACTAACAAAGTAGACTCTTTCGTAACTTAGAAGAAAAAGAAAAAGGTATACAAGTGAAAAGAATGCATCTGCAATCCTGTCATGCTTCTCGTTCATCTTCTCGCTCTTCGTAGACTTCACTTGAATATGCGACTGCGAGGGAGCACGAAGAAGTTAAATCCAAGGCTGATCTTAGAGGCAAGTTTATCAGAAAAGAGGATATCTTAAGCCAGTTGGTGCATTTGGTGACACATTTAGAACTTCCTGTTGCAGAACATATGCCTGGCATCAGAGTGCAGGGTCTTCCAGCAATCTGACAATCCTTCCTCCTTTAAACTGCTGAATTCGCTCACGGTAAAAGGACCGGCGCTTAGGAAACAAAGGGACTGTTATTCCCTATCAAGGCAAGTTAATATATCAAAGAAGTGACAGAATCAGAACTCCCACCAGCAAATAATGTGGACTTCATATCAGCAAACTTGGTTAGATGCCAATTCTTCATGGCAGGGGATACTTCTCCAGCTGATCCTGCAGATCAGAAAAGAGATGCAAATAGGAGAAAATCATACTCTATCATACATCTAACACGATCTGCGAGATCATAAGCCATCTCTGCATCGCAGTCAATTGATTAATCTGAAACTGGAAGCAGGAACTCAAGAGTGAAGTAGGGAGAGGTCGTGCTGACTCCTTCAATAGAATTGAAGCTCAGGACCAATTTTAATAAGATGCCATGTGTGATGTGTTGAGAGTTGCAGCCCTGGTATCTGGATTCTAGCCCATGGCACCAAAAACAGAGTTTGGCTCGGGCCAGGATGGTGGACACGTTCCAGGAAGCAGATGTTGTAAAATGTTCATTTACATGTTGGATGCTGTTCTTCATTTGATGTGGTTAGCCTGGGAGATATTAGTATCCGACAAGTGAATACTCGACGTTACTTGCAGAGGCTACCAATTTAGGGATGTACCCTCCATAAAAGAATCCAGTTTCCCAATGTTGCTTCAGGTCGTTACAAAATACCCGCTACTGAAGAATGCCATTGAAGAGTTTAAGAGATTGATATTAATGTGCAGATAATCCATTTTAAGAGTGTTCAACACATTTTTCCTCCGGTTTTGCTGGAGGACCTTCCGTTCTCCCTGTACTTCGAAGATTGTACAGCTTTTTGTAGCAATTTAGAGAACATTCCATCATTATTCACACTTCGCCATTCATGACCTACATTAATTTTTGCAGATTGTACTTTTCAGCCTGAAACTACCATCAAGGGTATTTACAAGGATCTTACCACCACTGGTTGAAAACATAAGAAAATAAGGTATCCTTGTTATCCCATGTCTGGACGAATGAAAATTACATACCTCAACAAGAGAAAAACCCCTGAATATTTCTCTCTTGAAATCTGCTAAATGCTAGTCCAGCATGAGTTTCTGGTCAAGATGTTGCAGCCCCTCCTAACCCAAAATAAGGTTTTCCAGTTTATTGATGCGAGATGCTAGACAAATCTAGAGAGTCTTCCTCCTGAAGACTACATTGCAATGACTGCTTGCTATTTATATATACACTAGGACAAGGCTCTCCAACCAGTAGCTTGCAAGTCAATGGTAGCTTGCAAGTTGTCTGCAAAAAGCTCTTGGACGTGAATCCCAGCCCATTCACAGGGTCTTGAGCTGAACTAATATCCAGGACCACAGGGTGCCAGCCAGTCAAAGCCATACCATATTTCTGCTTGCATTAAAGTGTGTGTGTATATATATATATATATATTATCTACTGGCGTTCGCCAGTAGATAGTTATAGTTAGGACCTATTTTCCATAGGAAATCCGCAACATTCTATTGGGAATATCTTTGGCGCCAGTTGATGAATCTACGCGAAAATTTCCAAACATTTGGCCAGCTCTGCTCCTAAACTGAAAGTTTCGTGGTGATTCGTCAAGCGGGGGCCGAGAAAAAAGGGGGGTCCCAAAATGCGTTTTCCCCATGCAATTTCCCATATGGCCTGTTGTCGCAGCTACAGCCCGAACTGCTGAACGGAATTACACCAAATTTGGCAAGGAGGTAGTCCTCAGTTCAGACTCGTGCCTTTTGCTTAAATGGTGTAAATCCGTTCAGTAGTTCCTGAGAAAATTAGAGTTAAAAGTTAGTGATATCTATGGCCGGGGAGGATCCGCGGATCCTCCCCGCACCCTCCCCGAACCCTCCCGAGCACGAGCTGAATGCTAATTGGCTGCCAACACTCTGAATCAGGAAGTGTTGGCAGCCATCTTGTGCCTCGGTAGAACCGAGGCACAAGAAAGCACAAAAACAAAGGCGCAAAACGCGACAAGGGGGCAGGGTAGAAACACCCTGACCCCTAGGCCTGCTCAGGGGGTCCCACAAGGACCCCCAGGGCCAAAAAAAGTATTTAAAAAAAAAAAAACAATCGTCGAGATTCGCGCACCCAGCGCAAATTTCGGCCGAAAATAAAAAAAAAATCCCGGGGCAGAAATAAAAAAGTGTGGGGGGGGGTCCCAATCCCCCCCACACTGCCCCGGGGACTGCCACCCCCCGGGCTCAGAGATACTATATGGGGGGGCTCACGGCCCCCCCAGCCCCGGGGACCACCACCCCCCGGAGCTTATAGAAAATGGGTGGGGGGGCTCGCAGCTCCCCCAGCCCCGGGGACCACCACCCCCGGGGCTTGAAAGTACTTGCGATGGGGGGGCTCTCAGGCCCCCCCAGCCCCGGGGACCACCACCCCCCGGGGCAACTTGTCCATGTGGGAGGGGGGCCACGCGGCCCCCCTCCTGGAGCCAATGATGGCCCTGGGGACCGCCACCCCCCAGGGCCGGCTCCTGCAGTGTCCCGGGGTGCCCACCCCCGGGACACTGCTGTTTGCAATTACAGGGCGGGAGCCTCGCGGCTCCCACCCTGTCATTGCAAACTGCTTTGCTTCATTGAAGCGAGAGCAAGGAAACCTGCTCTCGATTCAATGAAGCAAAGCTGATTGCTTTTCCACATGGGGAGCAGCATGTTAGCTGCTCCCCATGTCGAAAAGCAATGCCGGCAGAAAAGAACGGGATTGGGCGGAGGCCATGCCCCCTCCTTACACCACTCGGCAAACGCCCCCCCGGCGCGTTTGCAGAGGGGGAACTAATTCCCCTTGAATACTGGGGGTCCCTGGGGGCCAACTAGCCAACCAGGAACCTCCAGTAAGCACCAGGGGGCTGCGTTGCAGAGAGGTGTAATGAGGCCACACCCCTTTTTACACCTCTCTGCAACGCAGCTCCGTGGCGCTTACTGGATGTACCTGGTGGCCTAGTTGGCCGCTAGGGGACCTCAGGATTCAAGGGGACTTAATCCCCCAACTTAAAATGCGCCACGGGGCGCGTTTGCACAGTAGTGAAGGTAGGGGGCGGGGCCTGAGGTGATACTGTGCAAACACGCCCTGTGGCGCATTTTAAGTTGGGGAATTCATTCCTCTTCAAACGAGAGGTCCCCTAGGGGTCAACTAGCCCACCAGGTACCTCCAGTAAGCGCCACGGAGCTGCGTTGCAGAGTGTTGTAAAAAGGGGCGTGGCCTCTGAACACCTCTCTGCAATGCAGCTCCCTGGAGCATACTGGAGGTACCTAGTGGGCAAGTTGGCCACCAGGGGACCTCAGGATATAAGGGGACTTAATCCCCCAACTTAAAATGCGCCATGGGGCGCGTTTGCACAGTGGTGAAGGTAGGGGGCGGGGCCTGAGGTGATACTGTGCAAACACGCCCTGTGGCGCGTTTTAAGTTGGGGAATTCATTCCTCTTCAATCGAGAGGTCCCCTAGGGGCCAACTAGCCCACCAGGTACCTCCAGGAAGCACCACGGAGCTGCGTTGCAGAGTGTTGTAAAAAGGGGCGTGGCCTCTGAACACCGCTCTGCAACGCAGCTCCCTGACGCATACTGGAAGTACCTGGTGGGCTAGTTGGCCCCCAGGGGACCGCAGGATTGAAGAGGAATTAATTCCCCAAGCTAAAACGTGCCACAGGGCGTGTTTGCACACGTCACCTCAGGCCCCGCCCCCTTCCTTTACCATTGTACAAATATTCCTCTAAAATCAGCCGAACTACGAATTCCGATTTACTCACCTGTTATCAGGAGAGAACCCAGGGCTGCATCTTTTAGCCCAGCACTGACCCTGAAAAATAATTCTAAGCGTACTTACCAGTAACTTGTATTTCCTTCCATAGGAATCCATTGTGTGGTTTTCAGCAGAAAATTTTCTAAGTGTCCATTTTTGAAACGTACAAATATTACTCTAAAATCAGCCGAACTACGAATTCCGATTTACTCACCTGTAATCAGGAGATAACCCAGTGCTGCATCTTTTAGCCCAGCACTGACCCTGAAAAGTAATTCTAAGTGTACTTACCAGTAACTTGTATTTCCTTCCATAGGAATCCATTGTGTGGTTTTCAGCAGAAAATGTTCTAAGTGTCAATTGTGAAATGTACAAATATTCCTCTAAAATCAGCCGAACTACGAATTCCGATCTACTCACCTGTTATCAGGAGAGAACCCAGGGCTGCATCTTTTAGCCCAGCACTGACCGTGAAGAGTAATTCTAAGCGTACTTACCAGTAACTTGTATTTCCTTCCATAGGAATTCATTGTGTGGTTTTCACCAGAAAATTTTCAGTGTCCATTTTTGAAACGTAGAAATATTCCTCAAAAATCAGCCGAACTATGAATTCCGATTTACTCACCTGTTATCAGGAGAGAACCCTGGGCTGCATCTTTTAGCCCAGCACTGACCCTGAAAAGTAATTCTAAGCGTACTTACCAGTAACTTGTATTTCCTTCCATAGGAATCCATTGTGTGGTTTTCACCAGAAAATTTTCTGTCCATTTTTGAAACGTAGAAATATTCCTCTAAAATCAGCCGAACTACGAATTCAGATTTACTCACCTGTAATCAGAAGAGGACCCAGTGCTGCATCTTTTAGCCCAGCACAGACCCTGATAAGTAATTCTAAGCGTACTTACCAGTAACTTGTATTTCCTTCCATAGGAATCCATTGTATGGTTTTCACCAGAAAATTTTCAGTGACCATTTTTGAAACGTACAAATATTCCTCTAAAATCAGCCGAACTACGAATTCCGATTTACTCACCTGTTATCAGGAGAGAACCCAGGGCTGCATCTTTCAAAGTTTCTAAGTGTCTATTTTCACAAACTAAAAATATTCCTAAAAAATCATCTGTATGACTTAAACACATTCTTTCATCGGTTTACAGGAGGTTGGCCAGTGCTGGATCCAGGATCCACCACTGAGTAAGAAAAAGTAATGATAACACTACTTACCTGCTAAGTGAATTTTCTGCCATAGGATAACATTGGTGATTATATGTGAAAAACATTTTAAGTGTCAACTTTTAAAATACAATAATATTCCTTAAAAATAACTACTGTAACCAAAGCGCTTTTACTCAACTGTTTACAGGAGATGTCCAAGGACTGAGTCTAGGTTCCAGTCCTGTGGTTAGAAAAGTAATCCATAAAGTAACTAATTGCATTTCACTAGAAATTCACATTGAGCTCAATGTTGCTTTGTGTTTGAAATTGTGTTGCCCATTGCAACAACTGTAACTACTGTACTTAAAAGTCTGTTGCCTATTTGCCAAGTATTTAAACTAAAGTAATTCATTCTGAGAAAGTATATTGTGTATTGTAATGTATAATGTAATTATAATGTAATTAAAAAAATATATCTAAAAATAAATAGTTTAAAAAATATAGTAAATCAGTATTAAAAAAATCAGTATAACAATTAATACATTCAAAATTGTCATTTACAAAACCTTTGAAATTCACTGAAAAAACCATAGGTTTCAGGCCTGATATAGTTAGGAATTAGCATTTAAAAAACCTTTGAAATTCACTGAAAAAAACATAGGTTTCAGGGGCGTTATAGTTAGGAATTGGCATTTAAAAAACCTTAGAAATTCACTGAAAAAAACATAGTTTTCAGGGGCGTTATAGTTAGCTGGACATTTCCCTCGTACAAAACCCTAGAAATTCCCCCGTTATAGTTAGTTCAGCTAACTATAACTCGCGCCCCCGCAATGCACTGCTGATGACGTCACATATTACATCACTCATGACATGGTCAGTGACATCACTGATGACATCACTGATGACATCTGAAATGACATCACTGATGACATCACTGATGACGTCATCCAGTGAGTGTGTGTTTCTGTAAATTTTAAATATGTTTAATATATATATAGGGAAAAACCTATGGAAGAATGAGTGGGTGTATAAGTGTGTGAATGGATGATTTCGTAGGTGCGTGACTGACTCTATAACTGAGTCATTAAACGTATCTTACTCCAGACTAGTGACTAAACTGTGTGAATGTCTGTATCTGTCTGTCTGTTGGTGTATAAGCGGCTGCATGGTTTTGTGAATAGCTATTTGAGAGTTTCTATGGGTTATTGATTGGTTGTCTGAGTATCTGTTTGGGTGCCTGAGTGTTTGTGTGGGTGGGGTGTGTGTGACTCTGTGCATACATGTGTGAGTGGGTGATTCTATGGGTGCATGGTTTTAAGAGTAAATCTGTGATGGAGTGTATGGTTGGGTGAGTGTATGTATGGGTGTGTTAGTGATTGAATGTATATCTCAGTGGTACATGTGTGAGTAACGACATATGTGAAAAGCAGTATATATGTGTGTAAGAGTATATAAGTGGGTATATGTGAGAGTGTGTGATTGTTAGAGTGGCTGTATGGATGAGTGTGTGCTTGAATCAGTGATTGTAGAAGAGCGTAAGAATGTGGTACTATTTTTATGAGTAAGTGAACTTGTGTGTGTATAACTGCATAGGTGAGTAAATAGGAGTGTGATTAATTATTTGCATGACTGACTAGGTGTCTATGGATGATTGGTGGCGTGTGAGTGTCTATGTAGGTGCATAAATGCATATGATAGTCCTGTACTGAGTGACTGTAAGTATGAGTGACTGTACAGGTGAGTGAGTGGATGTGTGTGTAGATCTAAGAGTCAATGAGTGGGTATGTAGTTATTGGTATTGGAGTATCTATGGTTTTGAGAATGGACGTCTGAAATTTTGATTGAGTATATCAAAGGGTGTGAGAAGATGCACTAATTTATCACATGGATGACGTCATCAGTGATGTCATCAGTGATGTCATTTCAGATGACCATGTCATGAGTGATGTAATATGTGACGTCATCAGCAGTGCATTGCGGTGGCGCGAGTTATAGTTAGCTGAACTAACTATAACGGGGGAATTTCTAGGGTTTTGTACGAGGGAAATGTCCAGCTAACTATAACGCCCCTGAAACCTATGGTTTTTTCAGTGAATATATATATATATATATATATATAAATACACACACTCTCTCTCATTCATGAATACACACAGTGACACAGTGTGGGTCTGCAACAAGACAATTAATTATGCCTCGTTGTTGTGTTGAAGATCTGCAGTCAGCCAGTGGGCTGGTCTGTGTGCCCATGCATGCTTGTTTTAGGCGACAATGCAAGCAGGGGCCGGAGTGGAAGAAGAGGCAGTTAAATGGTGCACTTGATGCGGAAGGGTCGGGTGCACACATTTGCACAGGTATATGCATCTCTGTGTGATACATGTGTGTATTTGCAAACAGTTATGTCTCGCTGGCAGATAGACTCCCAGCCTAGTGGCAAGCCTTGTCATCTGGGACCTCTAATGGTATAAGATGCACCGCAGCATGTGGGAGGCCATCTCTGTCACAATGATCACCATTCCTGGAATAATGGTATATATCCCTGGCATAATGACGTCCTCCCCTGGTGTAATAGGAATTCTTCTTGACATATTTTGGCATCCTTGTCCTAATCGTGGTTATTCACTTGCATAATGGTGTCCCTGGTCTGAGATAATAGCGAGGAGAGGTGTGGCGCAGTGGCCAGAGTGGCTGGGATCACAGTTCAATCCCTGGTGCCAGCGGCAGCTCAGCTCAGCTCAGCTCAGCACACTTAATCTCCCCGACGGCCCCCAGTGCCTTGAAACCTTAAGGGGTGATATGTTTGCGCTTTACAAAATAAGGATTATTATATATGTCCTAACATATTGTGGATGCCCTTGGCATGATGGGGTTCAGCTCAAGCATCACAATTTATTATTATAGAAGAAGGCAAAGACCCGTGTGCTAGAGCAGTGCACAACAAAGATTTGTAGATACTCCATTGTCATGTTCCTTAACTTCTCAGACCCAAAATAGTGACCCACCGAAAACTGCCCATTGGGGGTCTTGGGCTGGCAAGTCTGAAATTTCCATGCTTAGCCTGTCCCATGAAGCAGTCAATGGGTAATTTAATGAGGCCCCAGTACATTTTACCTGCAGCACAGATTCACAGGCAAACAACACAAGTCTAAGGGTGAAAGGAGATCGAGTGGGGGTGGCGAAACAACAGCTCACATTATGTAAACTATGTTAGTGATGAAATATTGAGGCATTGCAGTTCCCACAGATACCTCCTTGAGAGGTGAAAAGTAGCACATTTCTGGAATGCATGCAACAGTCACAATGATGAGAAGGAAGCTGCTAGAAAGAGATAACTCGTTGATAAGTGCAACGTCAATGATAACCAAAGTTTCTCTTGCAATTGTTATGGTTAATCCAAAACAAACTCAGCATGAGGGGGCGAACACTATAGGAGGACACATATTGAGCTATGCCAGTAAGTACTGATGGCCACCAAAAGTGATGCAAGTCTGGATCTAGCATGGATTTTATGCTTCAATGGTCTGCAATTATTGTGTTTTGTGAAACTGTAAGTAACCGTTCCTGTAGTTCTCGCATGGGTACATGGAAGTCTTGTTGCAGGAAATACAGATTTTGCTTGCATGTGTAGACCCGCCAGCGTTCAGAAGCTCTTCAGCCAAGAATGGGTACGTTTCTACGTCGTAGGGTGTACCAGCAACGCAGCAGTGATATATTCACAGTCCCGAGTCGGCTGGCCAAACAAGCATGTGCACTTAGTGTGCCCACCACTCTTCCGCCCCATGCTCTGTCAGCAGAGAATCCCTGCCCTTTCCCGCCAAGCTGCAGCAGCAGGAGGAAATAAAATGATAATAACATCAAGTCATCATCATTTTATTCTTCCTTTATTTGACTGCTGCAAAGCAGTGAGTGGGGAGATGCTCCTCCACCTTAGTGGAGGAGCCGCCACTGGAACTGGTTATCTCTTCCTATTGAAAATTACACTTAAAAATTGTAATAAGGCAACACCAATGTTATCCTATGGGAGAGCTAGGCCTTGCAGGAGTGAAAACCTAATTTAAGAGGTTTTCACAAACAGGACATGTCAAACTTAGAAGTAAATGCTCTACTTTTTAAATACATTGCATCCTGCCCTCTGGTATGTCCAGGGCCTACCCTAGGAGCGACTTATATCTATTAAAGAGGAAGGTTTGGGCATGGCAAACTGTTTATTTTATATCCATATAAGGAGATAGAATGCACACCTTTGTATTCCACAGTCCTTTTTAACAAAATGCTCAAAGGCTAAAATGTTTGCGTGCAGACTGGTGTAGTGCCCTGCCCCAACGGCACGAGTGAATGACTTCATAACATGCGAAGCAATACTGCGCTCCAAACCAGTCGCACAGCCGATTCAGACAATATTCAAAAGACTCCATCATAAGTTAATTAATCCATTTTAATCTGTTTTGATTCATATTTTATTTCTTGAGTTTCTCGTTATTTTCTTCATTCACATAAAAGGCTGCATGTTTCTCAATTTTTTCAAATGCTATAGATATGCCAATCCGGGCCTTTTTCTGTTGCACGTGAGAATACATTGTTCATCCTGGGCAGCTATATTCACTTTGACCCAATGAATTTCGGGCTGGACAGCCCTTCGTCAGGGGTAGCTATAAATTCAAATTAAAACAGCTATTACTATTTTGCAACATTATACATGAAGCATAAACTGTAATGTCTTGACACATTATACCAACTGTAAATCCATGTCTATTTGGTATGCATCATAATACATAATCACCAGTGCTTTATAAAACCAAACTGTTATCTAAGATATAAAACTAAACAAACCGCTTCAACCAAATGCGACTCTTATAAAACGGAATATCGCCCAGTGTGTGCCAAACTCAACCCCGTAGTATGAAGTCTTCCCCAGCACAGTGATAATAATCTGTACCTGCTAATGCTAAACATTGTTTCTAAACAGTTAGACCAGCATATCTCCTACTCATCGCACTGCCGTGTGAGTTCACAAAAAACAAACTGCTGAACTCGTGATCCCAATTAGCCAAACTAAAAGTTGTTTTCCTCTTAAATACCCCCTGTGTATATTCCCGCCTGTCACTTCACTCTAATCACCTATTCAAACACAAAATCTAAGAAAACTACAAGTCTTTCATTAAACACCAGGTCGAAATGGCAGTTTAGAAACTGCACACACAGGTTCTACAATGGCAGGCCTGAGACATGTTTAAAGGCACAAGTGGGTGGCTTAATCAGTGCTGCAAGCCCACTAGTAGCATTTAATTTACAGGCCCTGGGTACACACAGTACCACTTTACTAGGGACTTGTAGGTAAACTAAATATGCCAATGGGAGAACTGCCAGTATTACCATGTTCAGAGGAGAGAGCACAAGCACGTTAGCCCTGGTTAGCAGTGGAAAGTGCCCAGAGTCCTACGGTCAGCAAAAAAGAGATCAGCACAAAAATTGGACGGAGGAAGGCAAAAATTTGGGGAGGAAGACCACCCAAAGTCTGACGAGTTTAATAGGTGTACCGTTAAAATTGTCACTGATTTAAACCTTTTGTATATGCTTTGCACAATTTCTAGCTTTGCTTAAGTAGCCCTGTTGGTGAATGCTAGTGTATAAAGCAAACACAAAGAGATGATGGACAGAGTGCTGAAACTTTTCAGACACTTATCCCCAGTCACAGATCTTGGTTGAATCCATCATCGTTCTTTAGCTCTCTTCACCACCTCAGTTCAGACCCAGCCATATGCAAATCAGTCTTGACCCTGTGCCTCATGGGAACAGTCCACACCGAACTGCCAAGCCAGGTAACACCCCTCATCAGCCCGTGCTCTCCATGCCACTGGACTCAAGCTATCCTGGCTGATGAGAGGTGAAGTCCCGAAACCGGTCCTAGGACGCTTGTTTTCAGTCCAGGGAGGACCTGTCCTGGCAGTTTGGGCTGGACTGTTCCCATTGGGCGCAGGGTCAAGAGTGATTTGCATATGGCTGGGTTCAAACTGGAATGGCATGGGGAGCAAAAAAACACGATGGATTTAGGCCCAGATCTCTGTACTGGGGTGAATTTATGACATTGTTCTGCATTCTGAGCATCAATTTTTTGTTTTTGCAAATGCTAGTGTATGCCACCTCTTTAACCTCAGAGTGTTTAATGCCTACATCAATAGGTGAGGGTTGTCTCACAGATTATATGATAGATGATGGGAGAATAGGTATTGTACCTGTGAAGCATAGTCAGGAACGGGTGGTAAATATGATAATGAAATTAATCAAATGGGTTATCACAGCTACATGGATCCTATTATGTATAGTGCTCACGTTCTATCCTCTTTTGATAATCTTTTATGTATTTTCTTTTTCTAAAGAACATCTGGATTTATTGCTGAACACTGTGCTTTCAATATTTTGCAACAGTGTATCCTTTGTTTTGGCTAGGATTTAAATCATCTCAAATGAGTAGCATAACGAAGTTGCCCTGAGGAAGGCGCTCAACTTGGTTAGTTACTAAATGCACTGAAACTAGTCCACAACAACTCTGTTAGGTCACCCACTGGAACAGATTGTTTCAATGTTGACCATAACTTGACGTTTTACTGGTGTCATAACACAAAGTTTGATAAACAGGGAGTGTCCTGCAGTGTAAGACATGTTTCAATAATATTCTTCTGTTTCTCCCAGGTTATACATATTCTTTGTTTGTTTTTAAATTCACATATGATAATGGACATGTTGAGATAGAAGACCCCAAGATCGCTGTGTGGCGCAGCGTCTGACCAACACGACTAATCCTGTCATAGATAAGGACGCAGCATATAAATTAAATCTTAACACTGGGATTTACTTTTTTTTAAGGTTGAGTGCCGATCAGAGGTGCGGCACTCCTTGGTTTAATAGACTCCATTATAAGATTTATTAAATTAATGTATGTCTCACAAATAATGACTGCCTATGTAGGTCCAGCTTCCTGCCCTCTGGGCTTGAGCCAATCTGTCCTCTCGCCCTATTTACCATTTTATTTTCTTGCACCCTTGCCAGAATAGGCAGGTGTTTTCCCTGAAACTCTCAGTACACCGCTCACAGGCACTACAGTGGTTTTATACCTTTCATCCTTATTCCCTTTCGTCTGGTTTATAGCTTTAAGTTCCATCCACCTCCACCCTTAACCCAATTCACAAAAAATGCAGTTAAATCGGCAATACTAAGCGGGCGTAGACCTATTGATTTTTGGCCTTTAAAGTGCATAAATAAATAGGGCTTTGTAAGACAGGCCATCTGTGTCTGGCCTCAAGACTTTCTTGAGCAGGCCTCTCCCCAGCTGTTGAATGCGGCTTTTGTTTCTAGGTACCCCCACATTAACCTCTTCGTGTGTGAATGTATGAACAGCATCGTCTGAGGAAGACATTGCTTTACCTTAGTGTGCAGTATTCAGCTTGCCTTATGTACACAAACAGCTCTATTGACTGACAAAGTGCTATTTAAGTGCTATATGCTGTCCTGCTACGGAGGTGTGATCTTGTGAAGGGGCAGAGAGGGGTGGACAATGTAGGAGATTTAGGGCTGCAAAAAGACGATGAGTTGAGGCTAGCAGCGGGGACCCACTTTGAGCCGGATCACCTAATTCTCCATGGCTTACCCAGTTACTGCAGATAGTCGGGGTGCTTTTAAGACCCCCTCTTTAACATACCACCCTGCCATGGTCATGCATAATACTCTGAGGACCTGTTTTTTGTTGGTTACCCAGCCAGGTACGAGCATGAGACTGATGATGGACCAATGGTGTTGGATCAAAGGAACCTCCTTTTTAATTATTCTACAAGGCCACAACCGGCTAAATGGAATAGTTCCAAATATATCATTGACCTATTTCCCCTTCCTGCTATCCTCCAGTCTTAGATCACAGTGGTGATCCTTCTCCCAGTCCCTCTGGCTGAGTGTCCCTGGGTTTACAATAATACTTTGACTTATCTGCCCTCTCAGCCACTACCTTCTCCACCTTTTCTGTGACAGGTCCTATGATGTTTCAGCCTATCCTGTCATCATCCCCATAGATATTCTCTCATGATACCACGTCCAACATTAGAAGCGGTCACTTACTTGCACCAGTAAACCCAACAACTGTGCTGTGGTTCTTCGTTCTGTGCTATAGGACAATCCATGCGACCACTATCAGTATTGGCCCACATCGTCCTCCAACAAACCATGCCAACATCCTGCACACACTTGCGAGGTTGCATGCATCTATCACTTACTTCAGGTGATTTCTATTCAGTCATATTGGTACTAACAGCAAACAGAAAGATTAGCAACTGGTAGGATTATAACAGAATCTTAACAAAGGATTAGCAGCTGGTACATAGAGATTTCATCTCTGGAGGCAAACACTGTCTGGGTACCTTTTTGTCCTCCCCGCACTGCAACAACTAAGGCAAAAATCACCAAACTCCCTTCTAAATCATATAGGACACATTTATGGACAATGATAAAAACTGTCCCTGTCCCAAACACCCATCTTAACATGTAAGTACCATCCAAATAACTCTTCACCCACCAAAACATATTTACAACATTTCAGGACATGTGGTGCTCTTACAAATCCTTAAGCTTATCTACACCAGAGCCGGGCCCTAATTTTCAAGGACCAGCCTTCATAAACATGCTGGCTGATTGCTCATGGGACAAACAGAAATAAATTACAAAAGGGGAAAACACATTTTTCTCAAAGGTGCATGTTGAAAATTCCTTCTGCCCATTCAGGCTACCAGGATTTTTTGCTTTTGATCACACATTTTTGGATCTCTGCTGTGGGCAAGTCTCACTCCCTGTAATTTCATGGGGGGTAGGGAAGAAGATTCTGGGCATGGGAGCGATGACAGCAGAAGAATGGTCAGCTGGAAAAGGAGCCACTTGATGACCTAGAAGATTGACTAAGGACTTTGTCTCCAGCTGACGCCCAGAACTAGATGGGTCTCTCCAGGTCCAGTGGCACTGGCCCCCTTATGCCCACTGAGGACCAGTTGTGGAAAGACCTGGACCTCTATGCTCCCCTAAGTTGGCATTCGAGACAGCCAGGAGGCTATGTGGCAATGGAGTGGGGGCAGGAGGTTGCTCTGCTGTCTGGTGATGGAGGGGCTGTGCAAGATGCCCCCACCAGCGGGAGAGGAGCACCAGAAGCCAGGCAGATGAGAAGGCTGGTGCGGGGTGCAACAGTTTATAGGCCAGGAGACCTGCAGAAAAGTTCTGTGGTGGCTATCCCTGGCCAACAGGAGCAAAACGAACCAAAGATCATCTAGTTCGGCCATAGGGGACCAGAGTTATGCATTTTCAAAGATTTTACATTAAAAGAAAAGAACTGCGAAAACAGGCGATTAGTGCTCAGCCGCATTTCGCTGATTTCCTAAAGGATAGCCAAGTCCCCGATGGCCAGCACAAGGTTATGTATTTCCATCCATGGGCATGTGTGGGCACCCCTCCCGAACACAAGTTCACCCTCAGGGGCTTCCATCTCCCCAAGGGCTGACCCGGTATTTACTGTGGCAAAGGACCTCATTCCCAGGACCCTGATGGGGGAGGGCTGGTTCGAGTCCAAAATGTACCGGGAGCGCAATCCCCTGGGACACACAGATAAAGCGAGGTGCCGAGGACTGGGCGGGAGTGAAGCACAGCGAATCTGATACACGTGAGGCGGGAGCACAGAGGAGGATGTACCGACACTGCGGACCCCACACTGGAGAAGCCTTCCTTTGCGGTACCTACGGTACCACAGATAGATGCCGGGTACCCCATTTAAGGGGCAAAGGCACCCGGCTCTGGGAAGAGTGAAAAAGCAAAGGTTAAGACAAAAAGAAGACACCAGGCATATTTTTTAGGTCTCGCCTACGCAGCGCGTATGCGCTGCATAGGAAAGAGACCTTTAGCAATCGGCACAGCTTTCCCAGCAAAAACGTGCACGCGTTGCATTGCTTCCAATGGCAACGGGTGCACGTCTGGCGATTCACTTGCGGAAGCGAGCAGCTGGCGCCATATGTTATCAATTATCGCGCCTTGCTGCTCGCTCCCGCAAGGGAATAGCGCAGGCCCCCTCCTCTCTCCCCACCCTCTGCAGCTGCACGAGGCGCACGCGCTTGTGCTTGTTTTCTTTTCTTGCAGCTCTTCCTTGTTTGTTAAGGTGTGGGCTGTTCCTACTCTCATTTCCATCTAAACGCAGAGGCCATGCCGCTCTCTCCTCTCTTTTCTTTCAGTCACATGTACACTAATGCGGTCTTTTCCGCTCTCTGCCAAACCGTAACTTGGTGATCAGAGCCTTTAAACGCTGGTGGTTCTTTTTACAAATAATGGACTTTATTAAACGGAGACAACACGAGTTGCCCAGGATAACACAATGTAGTCTAGCGGGGAAGCTGGTACTCCACCCCCCCTTCTATGCTCAGAAGTGAAGGTACTCTACCGTTCAAATTAAAGAAGGGATAGTGTTTGGTACTGCAGTGCCTGGCCATTTAAAGCACTGGGTCAAATATATTGAACTCTGTCATGTGTCATAATCTGACCCCTGCAGTACGTGCTCAGGTTAAACGAAAGACTGGCTCACGTGGGCCCATGATTCACCCAGTATCCCCTAAAGCCCGAGCCGCATAATTTACTCCAACCACCCAAATTCATTCTAGCTGCAATCTTAACATAAAAAAATATTTATGTAGTGCGGTCACAGGCTTGATGCTTTATAGCACTACCAGTAGCAGGCATTAACTATTATTCTATGCAGTGGTGCACTGTTTATCAGCCTTTAAAAGGTGAAAGGTGAGTGGACCTCTGAACCTGTAACAGGCAGTCAACCCACTGAGAGGCCTTACCGGCTCATTAAATGGGAGCCATACAAGAACTTCCAAGTGAAATTCAAGTGAAGAAGGCAACATTTGTCAAAGGCATGTTTGGAAAATGAGCGCAATAAATCATTAGATTTCAATTAATGGCAGTGCCTTCTGAAGGCGAAGAGGGCACAAATCTGAACACTAAAGTTAGAATCCGGGAGCAGCAGCCTTATGCTCAATGTTTCAGAAGTCCACAGAGTGTAATATTGTATCGGACAATATTTGCACTGGACATTTATTGTGCTGTGCAAGGGCACGCGGCTGTCAGCACAAGGTCTATGCACACACGTTAATGTTTACTTAGAACAGCAGTGTAGCAATGGTTCATGTTTTCTAATGCGAGGAAACAAAACGTGCCCCGCCCGTGTTCACTTTGGGTGCTAAAGACAACCATACTGGGGCCAACAGTGCCCTTTATATATATCTTGCCCCCGGTGCCACTGCACCTCATGCACTGTTTATGGCTGCGCCCAGCTCAGAATTTAGGAGGCAGTCTGATTGCAAGGGGCACTAGAGCAAGCAATGAAAATTGAACCTCCACTCCTAGTTTGGCATTAAAAACACCCTATGTGTATGTTTGCCAGGTGTCATGGCACCCGATACCGCAGCCTTAATGATGGTATTCTGCATTTTAACAATGGGTCATTTACACCCCCCCTACACACACACAGTTGCGCAACTCACCTCCTTAGCCCCCCAGATGAGTTTGCACACTGCGTCCTTGCAGCTGTAGATGCACTCTCCATAGTTGGGCTGGAAGTGCACCTCGGCCCGCGTCACTCCGCGGTAGGACCCGGCACAGAAGGCGGGCTAGCCGAGCTCCAGCAGCGGGGGCTCCACGTCGGAGCGGTCGGGGAAATACATAACCGAAGAGCAGTCCATGGAGGCGGACAGCAGGGACAGATCTGCCCCATCCTCGGCGCCTGGCAGGATGGCCGAGGCCAGGATGGCATCGATCTCCTCCTCGGACAGGAAGGCGACCACCTTCTCCTTCTTCAGGAAAGCCCAGAAGGCATTCCGCCCCCCTGCCAGCAGCTGCTCCACCGCCAGCCGCTGCGCCTCGCTCTACAGGTCTCGCTGTAGGAGGGCAGCCTCGTCCCACTGCCGGGCCCAGAGGTGCCCTGAAGGCAGGTCGTCCAGGCACTGCGACTGGTGCGCCATGAAGCTGAACCCGGGAGCCTCAGAACGGTAGCAACTGACAGACGGAAGGGGACAAGATAGACAGGTAAATTTAAAAGCCAGTGGCAGGGACCCAGCTAAGCTGGTTGCCTCAGCCTATATATGACATTTAAATACAAACACCGCGCGCTCCTGCAGTTATTGGTCCGCTGACAGCCAGCCCTCCTCCCCGGCCCCTGTCTACCTACTCCAACCCTTCGCGCCGTGCCCCGCACATCGCTCACCTATTCCCAGCCCCTACCTGACCCAGGCCCTCACATGCACACCCCGCCTCCCCTGTGCCAAGCGTCCCTTCCCAGCCCGTCTTACATATCCTTTTGTGCTGCCCATCCTTCGTCTTCTTCCTGTGACCAGCCCATTGCTAGATGAGGGCTGCTCCCGCCCATTTGTCACCTGACGCATAGAAGTTTACTTATACTTTAGTGGTGCTCTGTAGCCCTTTCGTTACACCCAGCCTGTTTCCACCAGGCTTGATCCACCACAAGCCGAGCTCATGGGAAGTATCAGCTTCGGCCTTCCCCGCCTTGACCAGCCTCTCCGTTTACTCCCATGTTTTCTTGTCTTCAATAAAAAAAACTCCTTCCCCAGATACCTGCCCTCTTCTGCGCTGCCCCCGCTGTGCCAACCAATCAGTCCCTGTGCCTAGCCTCAGGCCCGGTTCCAGGATTCTGGGTGTATGTAGGAGGGCCAGGAAAGAGCATGGAGGGGCAATGAAAAATAATGCAAACAAGCATTGGCATAGCCAATAGGTCTCGCCTTTGGGACCTTATAAGTGTTTAGCCATGCAACACTTGATGTTGTTGCACCAAGGATATTGTGCTGGATAACTAAACACTTATTAGGTCCCAAAGGCGAGACCTATTACCTATGCCAATGCTTGTCTTGCATTGTGGTTGCTCCAAAATGCGCAGGGGCATCACCACCATTACCAAAACATGTTGTGCATGCCGCTATAGGTGCTGGAAAGCCCTGATGGTTATTCGGAAATCTTGCCCTAGGACTCAGGGCCTACTGAAATCATGGCACTGGAGAGGCTTAATGGTGTTTTTAAAACAACTTCTGGAGCATTTGCTCTTTGGTTCTAGAGTACAGGGATCCCTTTGTGGTTGTGTTCAAATTAAAAACACTTTTCCTTAATGAACATTGCAATGCCTTTATAATAATGATTGCATTGATAGGATTATTACTTCCATTGTTTTCAATGTTTTCAATGGGGAATCCTAACGTGCTTACAGTTTAAATAATGTGGTAGCACTCTGATTGGCTCGTGATATATATTAATGTGATGACCCCTTGACTAACCCAATAGGCCCACCTTATAAATAATGACACCCTTTTGGAACTGGTACTTTCTGGTTGGCTGAGGCAGTGCCCAAGCCAGGCAGAACCTACGACTCCTGTCAGGGTTAGATGATTACACTCACTATATAACCTGCGCTCACCCTTGGGTAGCTTGGCACAGAGCAGTCAGGCTTATCACAGAGGCAATGTGTAAAGCATTGGCACAGCATTCTTACACAATAAATTTACTGAAAGTCACAAAAGAAACTTTACACGAGGTGTAGTAAATAAAGATTGCATTCAACACACACACTGATTAACAACAACATGAACATCATGTATTTCTGGGCACAAATCACACTTGGAAATATTACTATCAGTACTTGTCCCAACGGTATTAAAATGACAATATGCACACTTGGGAAAAATCCTATTTTACCCCAGCACCCTTATGCGGTGCAACACGTTGTCAGATCTGGGCCCACCCTGGCAGATAACACAGTTCAAAACCACACAGTTCTAGGGTGCTCCCCAGGTCACAACAATATCAGGAATGTGTAAACACAGGAATTTATAACACTTTTCAGCAGCACCGTGGGCCAAGGCCGCACGGGTAAAACCAATGTCAAAACAGAGTATTCATTAGGTAATGAAACAGACAAGTAAACAAACACTGCTGGGCGGCGCAACTATTAGCAGGCTTTTCTCATGCAGCACATTCTCCCACAATCACACAGCACTGTAACGCAGTGCGAAGGATATCGGCCAGTCTGTATGGATCACACTCGCACACACACTCTGCACTGCAATGCGGTGCAAATGAGACCCAGGTCAGTTGATAATATGAATGCGGACCGTGTGGCACAATCTCTCCCACACCTCTGTTACCCCTCCACTACTCTGCCTGCAGGTTGCAGTCAAAAAACCCCACCTGTACTACACCGGTTTAATGCCGGAGTTACATTTAGTTAGGAGCCCAGGGGTGAAGGCTGGAGTAACTATCAGAGTAACCAGTCGACAAATGGGGGGTTGGCTACCACTTGGGAAGCTCACCCATTTTATGGGAAGCAGAACGGCTAGAGGCTGTCCCAGTTCAATCAAGAGATCCTCAATTTGCCTTCCGGCACTAGCCTAGTTCTGCTACGCACCGGAGGGGGGGTCACGCAGTCTCTCTACCCACTTTTGATCGCTCTTGGAAGTGTTCCTCATAACAGTCACTTACTCTCACCACCCAGGCCCACCGGGCGCTACTACATAGCAACACAGAGTCGTTGGGCCGGGTGAGGAAAGGGGAGTTGATTTACTACACTGAGACAAGACGGAACACTCTGTGAATGGGGGGTGAAGCTGTCCCTGCACCCCACAGGAAGTGATACACGTCTGGTGCAAGTTGATCCGAGTCGCACCAGAAAATCCGGTCCCAATGAACCAAAAGTTGGTTTTGCCGTACCTTTCTGGAAATGAGGCACAACATCCAGTGCGCGATGACCCGAGTGACACCAGACAATCCAATCCCAATCAAACCAGTGCACAAAATATGTTGCGCGAACATACGAGTTGCACAAGATAATCCGGTTACAGTCAACCCACAGTCAGGTTCGCCGTACCTCCCTGGAATGAGGCACAACGTCTGGTGCGTGATGACACTAGTCGCACCAGACAATCCAATCCCAATCAACTCAGTGTCAGGTTCGCCGTAACTCCCTGGAAATGAGGCAAAACATCTGTTTAGCAATGATACGAGTCGCACAAGACAACCCGGTTATAGTCACCTTACAGTCAGTTTCGCTATACCACCCTGGAATAAGGCACAACGTCTGGTGTGCGATGATACGAGTCGCACCAGACAAACCAGTCACAATCAATCCACAGTCTGGTTCGGCATACCTCCCTGGAATAAGGCATAATGTCTGGTGCACGATGCTATGAGTCGCACCAGACAATCTGGTCACAATCAACCCACAGTCAGGTTTGCCGTACCTCCCTGCAATGAGGCACAATGCCTTGTGTGTGATGATACAAGTCGCACCAGACAATCTGGTCCCACACACATAGCCGCAAGTTCAATAGTACTGTACGAGGTAGAATGAGGCACTAATATGGATGCACTCTCTCCCCAAGGGTCGCAACCAGTGAATCGGACACCGCAAAAAATAAGCATGCTGTCGGCACAGACGACAAAGCGGATCAAGCTGAGTCGCACAATCGGTGAATCCACTCACCACCGAGACACTTGTGTGTGCTGAGGCCCCAAGATGCAGGGGACACACTTTTTAGGTGCGGGCACGGTTTGGGGACTCCACACAAGGCAATCAGGTCTCCAGGCACAATGTTTAGTTCCAGGCTCAGCCCGCGATGCAGTCAGGATCCAGCAGAAGAAATATTGCTTGGGAGGGCACTGCTCTCCAGGTGAAACACGTAGACTTGTAGGTCTCTCACAGGAGGTCTTTGATATCCCTGAGACCTGCACAAAGAACAGGGGGCAAGCCAACAAGACCTTGGAAAGCACAGTTCAGGGCACCACACAATAGCAGGTGGTCGACCCAGGCCAGCCACTTTTCAGGCAGGGTGCACGGTCCCTTCCAATGGCAGTCTCCTCCTTGTGCACAACAGATTCTTCTGGAAGTGTGCACCACGCAGGTCAGGATGTCTGGTCCCATGTCCCCACAAGCGTATCTCTGCCCTGCTGAAGTATGGCACCAGTAGTTAAACTGTAGTGTGCCTTTTTAGTTGAAGGTGGTCCAGAGGGTTCCACTAAATTTCATTCCTGTCTGCAATGAGGCCTTGGAATGCAGATCTTAATAATCTGGCTTCCCAGAGGCCAGGTGTCAAAACCTCTCCCCCCAATCTATCCAGCCAAGATCTCAAATGGCAGAGGTCTGTCATTCCAGTTGCATGCCCATTGTTTATAGTTGTCTCTGGGAAATGCACAGATATGCTCCCCCAGCCTCTAGGGTGGACTGGAGTCAAACTAAAAGCACACAAAAGAGTTTAGCGCAGAGAAATGCCCACTTTCTAGAAGTGGCATTTCTAAGCTATTAATGGCAAACCCACCTTTACCACACCCTTCAGATGCTCCACAAGATCTTCAGGTGGCTCCCACTGAAACCAGAAGGACCGTCACACAGGCCCTCATTACCAGCAGACTGGACTACAGAAACATGACCTACGAACGAATCACTGCACGCCTCCTAAAGAGACTCCAGGCAATACAAAACTCAGCGGCAAGACTCATACTCGACCTCCCTGAAACTACACCATCTCTCGATTTACAGAGATGCCAGTTCAAGATACTGACCTACAAGGCCCTGCACAACGAGGGACCAGCATACATCAACAAATGCCTGACCCTACACCAACCGACCAGACACTTTCGATTAGCTTCCCCCTCCCGTGCAGACATCCCACGGATCCGTCGAGCCAACAGCAGAGGCCGCTTCTTTCTCACACCTGGCAGCCAAGGCTTGGAACAACCTCCCCTGCACCTCAGGACTGCACCGTCACTCCAGCAATTCATAAAAGCGCGAAAGACCTGGATGTTTGAATTATCAAACCTCCACAGCTCCAGTGCCTTGAAACCTTCACGGATGATTTGTCGTGCTCTATAAATATTTGATTGATTGAGCAATATCCCCATGTTGACCCATGAGAAGAGTAGACCTCCTAGGTAGGAAAAATCCACATGGGGGATTATTCACTACCTGGGTAGGGGACACACATGTATACCTGCCGTACCCTTCCCTTACCACTTGCCCCACCTCTCAGGGCTTACCCTAGGGGTGTCCTAGTAGTAGCGAAAGGCACCGTCAGCATTGGCCAATGATTTAGAAAGGCCAACCTGAGCATGGGTGCAAATGCGGACACATAGGTTTGCAATGGTAGGTTCAACACACGTTTGAAACGTTATTCTTGTGGGTGGCACAATCAGTACTGCGGCCCACTGGTAGCCAGTGCAGTACCTACACTGGGTATGTGGTATACCTCTTAAAGGGTACCACAGGTACAGCATATAAATCAATCAGGTAAGCACCACTTCCTAGCTGGTGTAGGTAGGGTGCACGCACTTTCACATTGCATTACAGTGGAAAAGTGCCCAGAATCAGCAAAAACCAGGAGGAAAAAGCATAAAGTTTTAGGGAAATCCCCTAAGAAGGGCCATGTCCAACGCACCTCCCTTATCATATGATATGATAGGTGGGGGGGTATTGCGATTGGGGTTCACAACCCACTAGGGGTGAAATGTGATACAAAGGTATCACCAAAGTTATTTCCATCTATCTGATGTACCTATTTGTAATTTTATGTGTAGTATGTGTGTAATAAATGCATTTCCTTTTTAAATGAAAAAGCACTAACTGGACAATAACTTTTGATTGTAGTTGCTGCGTGGCAGCAAATGGAGATTACTAGGTCACACCACCTCCCTTGAGTAGGCCTTGGACTGCTCTGCTTCACTACCCTGAAAGACTCAAGTACTGCAATGGGGAAATTGGTTCCCAGTAAGGAGACGATTGTGGACATATTACTAGTGAAGGACTCACATCCATCACAAGTAATAACCCAATGTCTTATAGTGCAGGCACTGTATATGGAGATTGGGAAGACCAGCTATATCACTGGGAAGCATCGGGTGCTGATATAGATCTAAAGCATTTCCCTTTGAACTGGGCTAAAAACTAAAATACCACAATTGCCTGTTACATATTAGTAAATACTGGAGCCGCTGGATTTAACATCCAGAATAAATGTCACAGTGCCAAAGATGCTATAGACAACAATGTGGTTCTTCGACACCGTAAACTCAGCAAAAACTAATTTACACAATAGAGCACATGTTGGACCTGGCCCTTTCTGAGGGGTCACCTCAGATTTGTGCCTTTCTTTGCAAAACCCATTTTGTAGGCATTAGGACTCTGTACACATCTTCCCTGCTAATCATAGGTAAAGTACTTGTGATATCCCTTGAAAACAGAGTAAAATTGGTATACACCCGATAGATACATTTAATTTACTTCTAAGCCCCTAATAAATGGTATAAATTGTACTACATGTACCCAGTGTCTAAAAATGAAAAGCTGCAACTGGGCTGCAGCACTCATTGTGCCACCCATTAAAGTAACGCTGTAAAACATGTCTCAGGAATGCCACTGCAGCCTGTAGTGCAGTTATAAACTTTTGTTTCAACCTGGCAAAATAAACCTTCTGCCAGGCCTAAGCCTTCTTTTTTAATACTATAAGTCACTTCTAAGGTAGGCCCTAAAGGCTCATTGGGCAGGGAGCGTGGTATTTAAAAAGTAGGACATGTGTGCTTAGGTTTTACATGTTCTAACAGTGAAAAACTCCTAAAGGAGTATTTTCACTGTAGCGAGGCGATCTATTCCCTAGACTAACACTGTGTTAACCTATTAAACTTAATAAGTGATAACTTTAGTTTGGGAGAAGAGAGAAATATTTCTGTCACTCATTTGGATTGTAATTTAAAATCCTCTTCAATGGTACGGATGGATTTTAAGTTACTATTCAGAAAATGTCACTTTCAGATAGTAGGCATTTTTGTGCCTACATCAAATGTGCATTTCTGCCAGTGTCCAATGGCACGTGATTGTGAATGGCACTTCTGTGGTGGGCTGTGTATTTCTGCCAGACATGGGGACAAAAGGGTCTTGGGTGCAGAGCAGGGGTTTTCTCTCTTATACAGGAAGACTTGGGGTAGTACTCAGTCCTTTATGTTCAAAGGATAGCCTGAGTGCTGTGCCCACCCCCTTCCTAACTTCTGAAGCTTCCTGCCCTACCACAAGAGCAGCTTACACTTAGTCCATGTGCCCCCCTTGACAGATTGGAGCCAAACACAGCCAATGGAGAAGGTTAGACAAAGGGAGCATTCCCCATCCAGTGGCTGGCATTGGGTATAAGAATGGCAGGCTCAAAACCTTTCATCAGAACACTCCTAGACCTTTGGAAGATTCAGAAGAAGGACTGCCCTGCTGCCTGAAGAAGGAAGACTGGACCTGCTTGTCCTGAACACAGGCTCCCCAGAAGTGACTCCAAGGGTCGGCTGACTGACCTCCTACTTGGGCTACGTAGACACGTGCTTCAAGAGGCCACCCCTGCAACTGTCCATCTGATCAGCATGAGCCCTGCTTCATTGAGTCCTAATCCCCAAGAGTTGTCCCCCAGGTCTTGGGCCCTTGGCTGGCATCAGAGTGTACTCTTCCTGCTTCAAAATGAAGCTCTGGGTGAAAATCAAGAAGCTCGGGGCTCTTTGAATCCGCAACAATAACTGAATCTCCCGCCAATGCCAAGTCCTGACGGCACCCTGCTCTTCGCTCCTAACAGCGACCGCCTGCGCCAACCACCAACACCAAGCTCCAGCCGCAAACCTCCTTGAAGCGACAACGACCTCCTCGTGGCCAACATGTAGATCCAACCAAGGGTCCTCGCGTGGACTTGGTCTTTGAGAAGGAACGCTCCATTGCAGTGACCCTAATCTTGTGACTTCGACCCGGTCTCGTGTGTCTAGATAAGTGTTGCTTTGTGCTTCTTGGTGCTATTTTTACCTAAAATTTTAGAAAATCATAACGCCCGCTCTGCTGATTGGATTTTTGTCATTGGGGCATCATTTTATTTATTAAATGTCTACTCTATTTTTCTGATTTGGTTTGGGATTTTTCTTGGGTTGTGTTTTCACTTTATTGCTGTTTGAGTACTTCATAAACACTTTACACGTTTCCTCTAAGTTAAACCTGAGTTCTATGTGCCAAGCTGCCACAGGGTTAAGCACAGGTTTATGTAGTTACTTTTGTAGTTCACCATGACATCGATTGCGTTTATTACTTGAGTGGAGCTCTGACCCCTCCCAAATAGTATTCCAATTTATTACAGTCCAGGTTAGAGAAGGGAACAGAGATGCATTCCAATGAGCCACTAAACAGGTTCTTGCCACAACTATCACAACATAACACGCTACACACTCCTACACCTCATGCTTACAAAACCCATGACGCAACTACAGCCCATAGAATGGCAACATGTTCACCCTGCAAAAACGAATACACAGCAGATGACACATGGCTTTTTGACATGCAATTTGGCCAAAACATGACCACTGCCTACTCTTAAAAATATTATTATTTTGGCCTTTTGTGTATCCCTTCCCCTTTGCGAATGGGTTACCACCAGGTCCACTGCCTACACCTAAAATATTGAACTTCAAGGTTTCATTTTTTTCTTTTTAAACACATCCCATTTTCCTTTAAGGAAGCGGGATGCATATTAAAAACAAATATTGCTTTATTAACCCCTTCCATGCGGCGCGGATTCCCCCGCGGTGCTGACCGTTGCTTGCGCGGGCGTGGTCATGACGGAACGGTTCCGTCATGAGCACAGCTCAACCGACGCTCATGACGGAACCGTTCCGTCATGAGCACCGAAGGGGTTAAAAAGCAATCACAGGCATGGTGGTCTGCTGACCTCAGCAGGCCACCATCCCTGTAAAGGCTGTGATTCCCAATGGGTCGCGAAGTGCAACCTACCTCATTAATATTCATGAGGTAGGTCGGTTTGCAACCCACAAGGAATCCGTAAATGAAACTCAATGAGTTTCAAACATTAGGAATACCGGCTTCCTAGTTGTGAATCAGAGAGAATCACAATTAGGAAATCGGTATTCATGTTTGTACATCTGACCCTAGCTCCGTCCAAGAACCTTAAACCAAACACACAAACACTGGCTTTTCCATCATTGAATTCAAAGAGAAACACAACTACCAGACACACATCGTCATGCAGGAGGGATCTCAGGGGCAGCCAAGACAGGAGCATCACCATCATTTAGCACAAACCGACCCACAATTGGCATCCGAACACATAATGACACTGATCGGTCAGAACACGTAGAAGATGAAAGTTTTTGATGTCCTGTTTAGGAAGTGGCTCGACATTCCACACATCCCCCCCAATCAGAGTGAATAGCCAGCTTGCTGCCTGGCCCTACTGATTCACTGCATCACAGTTCAGTGCCTGGTTCTCTTGAGGACGAAGGCTTGGTTGATTTATGTAACTGTGCACTGAGATTAAGATGTTCTAAACTCACTCTATAAATAATCGTGAGGGTTTTTAATTTACTCTGGCGCAGAAGAGAAGCCAGTGCTCCTATCTTATGCTGATTAGGTGAAATATTCTCTCTTTTTGCAGTTCCAACTACTTCTCGCACTGCTGAGTTTTGAAGAAATTGCAGTTTCTGGATTTCTGGCCTCCCCGTGGAACACTAGCCCACCACAGCAAATATGTCACCGTCAAGCACTGCGTGCAAAGGAGCACTCCTGGGATACACTTCTCGAATGCCTGGCCAACAAGCATTGGTGAAGCCAGTGGTTTGCCCTTGGCAAGTGTGCAATGTTTTTTATTTATTTATTGTTGCTTGGTGCAAGACAGACAAATAATGAAGCAGTGGCCATACCCATTTCCTCATGCTGTCTGAGGAGGTGGACAGAAGCAAAATGTGAGTGACACTAAAAAAGGCCAATGTAGGAACAGGACTGACTGAAAGCCTGTGCATGCATGTTTATATTATGTATTTTTATTATGATATTTTGGGGGAAACAAAAGGATGGGAAACAGTTAAACTTGTCTGTAGGCCAGACCAAAAAAGCACTCTTGGACTCCCGGCATTCCTACTGACAAACAACTACTTACAACAAACTTCCACCAGCCAGTCTGTGGTTTTGACTAAATACCAGAGCTGAGCAGGAACGCATAGCCCGGACAGACAATGGTACTGCAATGCCACACCAGTGGCATGGATCATTACAAACATTAGCCAAGTAGCCGGCATCCCTGGATGCTTGTGAGCTGCAGCCCGACAGTGCCCTTGAATCTCAGTCTTGTCTGCATATGAAACTCATTCCAGTATCCTGCTAGGTATTGCGGGTCTGGGTCTCAGACTATCTCTGAAAGTCCCCCCTGACTCGTATTCCGCATCCTTGTTTCCCATCTCTTCTACTTTCCATCACTCACTTCTTATTCCTCCGCATTCTTCTAATGTGCCACCTGGAGGTGGACTTTCTCAGTGTCTGGATTGACAAGACTCATTGTTCAGGTAAAACCTCCCTGCAGCTTGTACCAGTGCCTGATGCTTAATCTGCATGTTCTCTGTTCAACCAGGTGACTGCCTTTTGGCTGGTTGCACCAGTTATTAGATCTCTTTGGTGGATTCCGGTTTGTGTGCTTTCTCAGAAGTTCTGTCTAATGTCCAAACAATCCTTTTGTTTTGATTATGGCCATCACACTTGGACAAATCCCAGTGGAGAGCTGGAACCATTCCTAAACTTGAGGCCACTGCACTGCACCTCAAAGCTTGTGTATGGTTTGCTTGCCAGTGCATTGCATCTGTCTGTATCTTTCAAGCGTGCTCTGGTATAGTTCTTCATAAAAATGACAGTGTCCTTTTTAGACCTTCGGTTCTGGTTTCCATCTGTGATTGTTTTGTATCAAGAGCAATATCTATTTTAGCATGCGGCTTTGCATTAATACTGGTAACGTGTTGTGCTGAGAATCTAACACGCCCGGGCCCTTTCATAGGAAATTACACTGCGGTCGTACAACATGTTGGTTTGTGGCAGCTGGGCGATTTTCTGCAACATGCATTCGAATCAGTGTCTCTCAAAAGCAGACAACTTCTCTATTGTTCCATTTACTTTTTTTACTTTATAGTTATGTTATTTGTTGGCTCTTTGTTGACAGTCATGTGGTCTCAGAGTCCAAGATACCTACTGGACACAACATACAGGTCTGTATTTTGCTCTGGCTCTTGCTTAACTGCCAATTCAAACACAAATCCTGTACCTGTCCGTTTATGGCACTCCGAGAGCCACTGCAGACAGACAAGTGCCCTACACATCTGTACAGAAATTATGCATCTCACAGTAACAAACAACATCTAGGTGCACTTAGTGGTCACCCTGATATTTAACCTTAAACTCCCTGGAACAGCCTTACGACTTACTCAACGCCACTTATGAATTCTGGGTATCTTATGTTATATGTCTGCATAAATAAGCCATGTTATGATAACAAGGAAAGAGTTATTCGATGCATTTTACCTAAATAAGCCTTCAGTCTGCAGACAGAGCTGTGAGAGTAAAGTGGCAAAGTTCACTATCAGATTTTTTTGGAGCAGGACGTGCCCGAAGAGGGCATAATTCTTACATGAATATAAAGATTTTCAAATCACTCCACATGTAGTAAGCAGAGTTCATGTGTTTATCAAATATTCCAAAGCAGTAATTGTACCAATTAATTCTTGGCTAGAACATAATATTGCTAGTATAAATGATATTTCAACAAAAGGTATTGCTGGGCCTAAGAAAACAATTCATTTTGGGAACACAACGACCAATCAAGTGAACAAAGTCCCCACTTCCTACTTCCACACACTCAAGAAGATCTTCAAATGGCTCCCCAACAACACTCGCAGTACCCGCACTCTATGGAAATAAACACTCAACTGATCAGAGGACTCCAGACCATACAGCCAGGCTTACCCTCAGCCTCCCACTCCAAATTGACATAACCCCACACCTCAAAAAGCTTCACTTGCTGCCAATTCACAAACAAGCATCCATCAAACTCCTCACGCACACATAGAAAGCCTCACACAACATGTGCCCTATGTACCTCAACGATATCAAAAAACAATGTCTCGGGGGCGTGGCTAGCTGCCGACTGTAATGGCCGCTGCCTGAAGGAGCTCCGGTGGTGAGACCGTTCTCCCCGCCATCCGTCTACTGATCCGCGCCTTGTTGCGAGCCCACAGTCAGCGCATATCACGTTGCAACGAAGCGGCGCCCAGCGACACCGCTCCGGAGTCTCCCCGTGGCCGTTGGCGCTGCCGGCGGTCTGCAGAGAGTTTTGGCCTGTCTCCTCGGCCGAAGCCGGGGCCTCGAGTAGTGAGGCGCGGCCCGAGTGCTGCACGGGATCGCCGCACAACAGTGCCCCCTGCCCTGCCATCGGACGACCTGGTGGTACTGCCTTGAGCCTGACTGCCCTGGCGGTCGCCCGGTTTGCCAGGCGGACTCACGGCACATCGGAGGCGCCGCCGGACTGGTGAGAAGGGGGCGAATCGGCGCTGCGGAGCAGTGGCGACTGCAGGGCACCTGCGACGCCGGGAGTGACCGGACTGCCCGCCTGGAGGTTCCGGGGACTGCAGTAAAGACCCGACTGGCTGTCTGACGCGCCCGGTCTGCACAGTCTACAGTGTGTGTCCAGCCCGTGCGATCCGGATGCGGAGGTGGTGCAGTGCGGGACTAAGACGGACCACGCTCTCTGCGGCGAGGGGAGCGGCTGAGTGTGGCTTAAGGGCGCACACGGCTGTTGGAGCCTTGGAACGCTGGTGAGTGGCTCGCTAATGTGCCTTCCGGTGTCAGTCTTGCCCCTGAGACGTACCAGTGCCTGAGAGGTGGCGGTGTGGCCTCGGGCTCCGCGTGGAGTGATAAGACGCCTGTTTGTAACCCCTCGAGCTGTGGTGCTGATAGCCCTCTGCGAGGCCTGGTCCCCGGCCCCATCATGAGTGGTAAAGGGAGTAGGGCGCACCAGCACGGGAAACTGGATAAATATGCATACACTAAAGACTCTCCCCCGGTGACGGACCCCGCAGTTCGCGCAGAGACGGCCCCCGTTACCACCGGCCAGCCTAAAGTGACATTGGAGGATATCATGGCCGCCCTGACCAGTGTACAAACGACGGTGGGGTCGATATCCACGGACGTGACGCTCCTCCGGGCTGACTTCCAGAAAATGTCCGCCAGAGTCACGGAGGTTGAACAGGTGACTGCTACTCTGTCAAGAGACTCCAGCTTGCTGCTTTCCAAAGTGTCGCAACAAGAGGCCGAAAACAAACGCATGGTTGAGAGGCTTGAGGACCAGGAAGGACGCTCCCGCCGTAACAATGTACGCATTACGGGCATTCCGGAGAGCGAAGGGAGCCCAGCCATGGATCTCTACGTGGAGAATCTCATCAAAAATTAACTGCAGCCCAGGGGACTCTCTGCCTTCTTCTCGGTGGAGCGGGCGCATAGGGTGCCCGGGGGTAGGCCTAAGATTGGGGCTCCCCCCCGGCCGGTCCTGGCCCGCATTTTCAAATTTCGTGATCGCGATGTCATTTTGCAGACGGCCCGCGTGGCTCCTCCCTTGCGTATCCAGAACTCACAAGTGTCCTTCTTTCCGGACTACACGGCGGCTGTGTCGGCGCGCCGGAGGAGCTTCCTGGAAGTCAAAAAGCAGCTCAGGGCCCGTGAACTTCCCTATTCCATGCTATTCCCGGCCAGGCTGCGAGTGGTGGCAGATGGAAAGACCTGGTTTTTCGAATCGCCTGAGGAAGCGCATGACTGGCTTGAGGGGTGGCGGCAGGTGAAACAGTTAAGCCGCTCAGACAGGCGAAAACGCCCGCCTGGAGAGGCGGCGGACCCCACTGGCCGAGATGATGCTCTGGAAGCTGCGGCCCGGCTGCAGCATGAGGCGTAATCCAACGGCGACAAACTTTTACTCTTTGATGTATGGTGCAGGGTAAGGGGGATGTCTCCGGGGTGGCAGGGTGACTGTGCATTCCTAATGTGGCTCGGAACACTTGAACGCTCAACATGGGGATGGCTCTGGTCTTCCTCGGACCTCCCGCTCCCTACACACAAGTTAGGTATTGGGATATGGGGTCTAAGCACTCTGCTAAGTTGGGGTGGCGGGCAGTTTGGAGTCCGCATGGCAGGGAGGCAGGGAGGGGGGCGGGCGGAATGGGGGTATTCTTTCGGGTCCTTTTCTTTTGTGTTTCAAGTTCAAATAGACAGCAATGTTTGCATTACAGTACACACAGCCGCTGCGGAACGCAGGCTGCGCATTGTTGGTTGCGCGCTGCTCCCTCCCCTGGTGCATCGGGTATCCCAGCGCACCGTACACGCGCCAAGCACAGCACGCACGACCTTTGCCAATATATCCTTACTGTTAGTTCTCCACTACCCCAGGTGCCGTGATGGCTGATATAGCGCAAGGACAGTCTGATGAGATCCCCCTAACTCCGATGCAGCCCCTCTCCCTGCTCACGTGGAACGTGCGTGGTTTAGGGGACAAAATCAAACGGGGCTTGGTCCTTCAGAGTCCTAAGAGGTGCTCCCCGGCGGTGGTCTTGCTGCAGGAGACCCACCTTACGGGCGATGCGAGTAGGGCCATGGACAGGTGGGGTTATAAGATGGTAGCGCACTCTGAATTCTCCTCTGGCTCCCGAGGGGTGGGCATACTGGTTAAAAAACAATCCCCCCTCATTATACGCAGAGTTAAAACTGACGACTCAGGGAGATTTGCAGCGATCATCGCCCAATGGGAGGGGCGGCCCCTCAATATTGTCTCAGTCTACATTCCCCCTGCACTGCACGCCACGGCGCTCCCTGCGTTGAGTGGCTTTCTGCTCGCTCTGCCGGAGGGGGAGCTCCTCATGGGAGGTGACTTCAATGCGGTGGTAGATGACCTGCTTGATCGCTACCCAGCGCGGACCGGGGGTACAGGGCCGTCCCGACTCGGGAGCTTCTTCGAGGCACTCGGGCTGACGGATATCTGGAGGCTGCATCACCCTACACTGCGTCAGTACACGTACCACTCTTGGGTGCACAATAGCCTAACTAGGATAGACTACTTCCTGGGTTCGGCTGGCAGTCTCCAAAATATAGACAACGTGGAAATCAGGCCTAGAGGAATATCGGACCACTCCCCTATACTGCTGCGGTATACACACTACCACCTGGCTAGACGCCGTATTTACTCAATCCACCCGGGATATCTTCAGGTCCCCGCCATTAACACTGCACTTGGGAAGTCGACGAGCCTGTACTTCCAAGAAAACGCATCTTCTGTCGCCTCCCCGACCACCCTTTGGGAGGCATACAAAACAGTTCTGAGAGGGCAGGCCATAGCATCCATTACGGCGCATAAACGCGAGAAACACCTTGAACTGCAGGCGGTGGAGTCACGCCAGGCCGCGGATCCGACTCCCGAGGCCTCCCGCAGCCTTCGTGTTGTGCAGGCAAAGTATAAGGAACACCTAGCGGAGTGTACCAGACAGCAGTTGGCAGCCACTAGGCATAAAGTATACGAGGTCGGGGACAAGACTGGGAAGCTGCTGGCATGGCTGGACAGACGAGACAGAGGCAGTAGGTGGATAACGCAGCTTAGCTCGGACGGCGGGCAGGTGGCAACTGACCCACGCGATATAGTGCGCATCCTTGCAGGTCATTTTCGAGCGGTCTACTCCTCTGCTTCCTCCCTGACGGTGGAGGAGTCGCTGGCATATATTACGGATCTGGATATGCCCAGACTCGCCCCCGAGGCGGTGACGGCTTTGGAAGCCGATCTCACTGTCGATGAACTACAGGCTGCGGTGGTGGCGTTGCAGTCGGGCAAGGCATCGGGCCCCAATGGCATACCGGTCGAGCTGTACAAACGGAAGGTGAAAACGCTCGCACCCCACTTGCTTAATATGTTTGTAGACAGCCTGCAGAAAGGCGAACTCCCGCCCGATCAGCGTACAGCCACCATAGTGGTGATACCAAAACCGGGGAAGCCGGCGGATCAATGTACGTCATATCGCCCCATCTCCCTACTCAATGCGGAGGCGAAGATCCTGGCAAAACTACTGGCGACTAGACTCACACCATACCTGTCAGATATTGTACATCCAGACCAGTCTGGTTTCATGCCCGGCAGGAGTATGTCCCATAACCGGAGGCGGTTACACAGTGTGCTGGCACGGGCGGATCGAGTGGAGGAACCAGCGGTGCTTTTATCGCTGGACGCTCACATGGCGTTCGACATGGTCGAATGGCCCTTTCTCTTCGCAGTACTACAGCACTTGGGATTTGGGCCCAAGTTCTGTGCCTGGATCCGGCTTCTGTACACTAAGCCGGTGGCTCATGTCACTGCTAACGGGCATATGTCAGAGGACTTCCCCCTGACGCGGGGTACGCGCCAGGGTTGTCCCCTATCGCCGCTGTTATTTGCCCTGGTGCTTGAGCCGCTGGCGGCGTGGATACGTTGGGCACCCACGATACGGGGACTCAAATGGGCGATCGATTGGGAAGACAGAGTTTCTCTTTACGCGGACGATGTATTGCTGTATCTGGCCGCTCCATATTAACGCTGCTTAACATCTGTGACGTCTTCGGTAGAGCCTCTGGTTATACTATAAATTGGACCAAGTCGGTCATGTATGTGTTGCGCGGCCCTCCACCACTGCTGCCGGCAGATTGCCCGCTCAGATTGGCGGAGGGGTCATTCAAATACTTGGGTATACATGTCACAGTAGATCCGGCGGCCTTTCTCCAAAAAAATCTTCAGCCCCCATTGGACCGTCTCAAGCGAGACGCCCGCCATTGGGGAGCGCTACCGCTGACCCTACTAGGGAGGGCGGCGCTCTTTAAGATGATGGCCTTGCCCCGTTTCGTATACGTGCTGGAAAACACGCCGTACCCAATACCACCGGCGTACTTTCGCTCAGTCGCGGCACAGGTGACTGGTCTCCTGTGGAATAACGGGCCTGCACGTATTGCGCAGTCCAAACTGACCCGCGGTTGGTATGACGGAGGGATAGCGCTTCCCGATATCCAGCTTTATTACTGGGCAGCGCAGTTGAAGGTTGTCAACCAATGGCTCCATGTCCCACACTCCGACCCCGCCTTTAAAGCGGACAGGGATATCCTAGGAACCCGGGGTATGTTAGCGCCCCTGTACGACGGGAGGCTGACCCCAGAATTGTTCGCCCCCTGAGGCAGACTGTGGCCATATGGCACGCGGCCCAGGCTAGGCTGGGGTTTAGAGGAGTCTTGACTCGGCTCACGCCCCTGTTGGACGCGAAGCGGCTTGGGAGGCTTAGGAGCTGCAAGGGCTTCGATAAATGGGATGCCATCGGAATATCCACGGTGGGCGACATGTGGCAGGGGGTTCCCTTCCCGCGCCTGCAACAACAGTACCAGTTGGCGCCCTCGGAATGGTTCCGTTACATGCAAATTAAACATGCCTTACTGTCAACAATAGAACCCGGCGCTGCGGTTCCGGAAGCGTCGCCCATGGAGGACAGGTTGCTAACAGATTACATGTATAAAAAGGCCACATCCCTTATGTACCGTAAGCTCATTAATAATCTGCCGGACCCTATGGGACCCCTGCGTGAGAAATGGTCCAGCGATGTAGGTGAATTCGACGATCCGGACTGGCGGGATGCATTGGCGTCACCACGGGAGGCGGGGATCCCCTCCAGGCTTAGGCTGGTGCAGCTACGGATTCTCCACCGCTCATATTACACCAGACACACCCTGCACAGAATAGGTAGGGCACCACATCCATTCTGCCTACGTGGCTGCGGGGAGGAGGGTACCTTCTTTCACACCATATGGGAGTGCCCCAAGATCCAAGAATACTGGAGGCGGGTGATGAGGACACTGTCCCAGTCGGGGGGAGTCTCATTGGTACCTGAGCCTAGGCGATGCCTGCTAAATGTGTGGGAACCTAATGACCTTGGCCGCCAGGCTCAGAGTTGGGCTACCCTGGGGATCGTGCTAGCCAAACGGAACATAGCCCAAAAATGGGGTGCGGGGGAGGTGCCTTCGCTGTCTGTATGGAGAGGGGACATGGATAGAGCTATGCTGGCTGAGCGATCAGTGTTCATCAGGCGGGGGTGCCCCCGAAAATGGGACAAAGTGTGGGGGCCCTGGAATAAATACAGAGGGGGCATTTGCGAACCACCGCCACTGCAAGAAGACGAGGCCTCTGACTCGGACTGAAGTGAGAGACTTTGAGGCATACTCTTGGGGTGTGGCTGCCGGAACAAGAACAAGGTGCAACAGTATTGCCGATGGGTGGGATATAGTGCCAAGTGCGCGAGGGTTTTCTGCTGTGGCATTAATGTGTACCCGAATACTAATGCGTTGTACTGTTGTAAATCAAAATAATAAAAACTGTTTAAAAAAAAAAAAAAAAAAACAATGTCTCAACTAGAACATCATGTAAAGGGACTATTAAACATGAGAATTAATCAAAAACAACAAAAAGGGGACAAGGGAGACCAAAGAATAATGAAAATTGTTATTTGTAATTAGAGGCACAGTAGGTATGTCCAATTTACAGTAACCATAACAATCATATGTGCACTGATAGTGAAGTGAAAAAGTGAACAGCGCAGTGACATAAGTGTTTAAAATGACAACGCGGAACGGCGAGAGAACAATTAAATCAAATCAGAAGGGTCAAAAAGAAGTATTCACATAGAAATTTGCACTTATAACACTATTAATCCAGTCTTGATTGGCCCTTCAAAAAGCCGCAATTAGCGTTGGCAGGTCGACGGCGTTTCAACCTCCTTTCGTTGAGGTCATCATCAGGACTATGGTTACGAAGGTTTAAAAAATATACCTCTGTTTTACAAAAAGAACGAAGTTTAAGTCGAGTTTGAAAATTGTAATGCTAAACAGACGCTTTGTTCGTTTGGTAGAAGCGCTACACTTTTGGATTGATCCTACGTGCAAATAATCGGACTGATCCCGTTTAGCATTACAATTTTCAAACTCGACTTAAACTTCGAGACGCAAGCAATTTTGGATGCCTTGATGCACCTTGACAATCTAATTAGTCCTTACTCTTGACCACGTCACCCCTCCTGAAATGCTACTGCTTCCAGGCTGCATTCAATGCAATTTTGAATAACTCTTTAGCCTTCATTCGTGACTAGATCTCTAACGTGTCCAAGTTACTCATCGTCCTGTCACTTCCCTGTCATTAAGAAATCATCCCCGTTCTTTTTGTAAAACAGAGGTATATTTATAAACCTTCGTAACCATAGTCCTGATGATGACCTCAACGAAAGGAGGTTGAAACGCCGTCGACCTGCCAACGCTAATTGCGGCTTTTTGAAGGGCCAATCAAGACTGGATTAATAGTGTTATAAGTGCAGATTTCTATGTGAATACTTCTGTTTGACCCTTCTGATTTGATTTAATTGTTCTCTCGCCGTTCCGTGTTGTCATTTTAAACACTTATGTCACTGTGCCGTTCACTTTTTCACTTTACTATCAGTGCACATATGATTGTTATGGTTACTGTAAATTGGACATACCTACTGTGCCTCTAATTACAAATAACAATTTGCATTATTCTTTGGTCTCCCTTGTCCCCTTTTTGTTGTTTTTGATTAATTCTCATGTTTAATAGTCCCTTTACATGATGTTCTAGTTGAGACATTGTTTTTTGATATCATATCTACCCGGTCTCAACTGGGTTAACGGGTCTGCTCCTGTTTTTTTCTTTTTTTTTTCTATGTACCTCAATAGCATAAACTTCCACAAACCTGATGGACATCTCCGCTCAGTCGTACTCCTGCTCACATATACCCCCCACATATGCAGACTCAGATATGGCTGTCATGCCTTCGCCGGATGGATCGACAGGCCCCAGGGAAAACAGACTTTACAACAAGGTTTTTACCTCGTTGTGCCTTTACCACGCATTTTTAGCGTGCATATTTTTACCGCAAATATGCATTTACAACGCATGCCAATACCACGCATTTAAGGTAAGTTGAGGGGGGGGGTCTCCCCCCACAAATACATTGTTTTTAAATCTAAAAACAATGCGTGGTATTGGCATGCGTTGTAAATGCATATTCGCTGTAAAAACATGAGTGCTAAAAAATGCGTGGCAAAGGCATGAGAAGTAATTGCCTGCGTTGTACTGTCGTACAACTGGCCCCAGCACACCAGAACCTCCTCCTGGCCCTTCACCAAGCCCCGACCCTAGCTCGAGTCATATAGCTCCTGATTCGGCAGCAGGATACCCTCTGGGGTTAATTGTGAGCTATACAAATACACATAACATAACAAGGATCATGCAACAACCCAACATCGATGTGCTGCGGGCATAGTGATACAAAGAGGAATTAAATTCGGTAAGAAAGGTGGTCCGTGTTCATTTCCTAAGGTTGTCCCTTAAGGAGTGTCTCTATATAGCTGCCCTTAACCGGCACATAACGGAAGGCAGATGACAGACCACACAACAGAAGTGCTCCTACCCATTTGAAAATAACATTCAGGAAAATATAAAGGTCATACATCTCATGAACAGCACAGGCGGCCACCTCGGTGCACTGCACGTGGAGCAGACACGGGGATGCTATTAAACACATTTCTGTCCGCCCCCGGCCCTCTCCCGGCGAATACAGCAAAGATGAACCGAAAGCTTCTATTTTTGTCTGACTTGCGAATCGCGGGGTTTCATTTTTGTTAATGACATCACCATCCTCCCCATGGCAACTCGGTGCGGTAGTAGGATTGCCAAGCAACACTTGAGTCACCCGGCGCCAAAATACAGGTTAATTCACGGAGGTTTCGGGGAAACGGTTCTCAACGACGGTGGCAAGAGGATGAAAGTGGTCGCAGTGTGAGCGCGCGGTCCCGGGGGAAGCGAGCGCCGCCTGCCCTGTGAGAGGGAGAGAAGACGCGGGAAGAATGGCGCCCACCCCGGCTCCGCCGTCGTGACAGGTGAGCGGCCGCAGCCACACGCGGGCTGGGACACGCCGGGCTCCCTTGCCGCCCCGCACCTGACCTCGCGGCCGAAGCCGGGAGGAGGGGCGTCGTCTGCGCAGGTGCGTCGCGTCCCCTGAGGTGGGCTCCCTCCTTGTCTGGTGCTGGGAGGGCGGGTGCAGATGGCAGGTCCAGCAGAGAAAGGGGCGATGGTGGTCGCCGGACTGTCTAGGCTCCGGTGACAGGGATCCAGCCGCACTCTTTCCCTATCTAGTCATTAGTTCACAGCCAGCCTTCACGTGAATGGCTATAGAGGCCGGTAGGATGGGTGCGCAGACCCAAAACGAGTGGAGTAAAACTGCACACAGGAGGCCCGCGAGAGCCCGTGTGGCACGAGCCAGAACTACTCACATAAAAGTGATTCCTTTGTTGCACAGCAACACAGGTTTCTTTAATTCGACAAGTCTTATTTGGGAATCCCCGTGGCTGGCTCTCGTCTCCCGCACTTTTTGCTCCATGGCCATGGTTTAGTTCTCAGCGCTAAACTCAGAAGTAACATCTCTGCGGTAATTGGCGCGTATTTGCAGTAAAGATACTTGGACGTTCCATGCCTTTCGAAGATGGGTATTTCCGAGGTGGCTTGCTCTTGTTTGCCTTTGTTATATGTTAAACGTGTTTTTTGTATAATAAATACGATGTTTCCAGGATACCGCTACGCTTGCTTCGCCCTTCCAAGGCAGTCTATAGCAGAATCGGATTAGGATAAAAATTAGGCCCGGGCACTAAACGAACAAATGGCCCACACTTGTAGAGAGTGACTTTTCATAAAATGTTGCTTAGTTCATATCTGGGGAGTTATTTTCCTCTCTCTAAATTTCATTTTCTCGTCGCCTCTATCGGTATTCTTCTCCCCTCTAAACATCTCACTTTTCCCTCCATACTGCGCCCTTCACTCATTCAATTTTGTAACTCCCCCACCATGTCTATTTTCCCTTCTCTTCATTATTTTGTCCTAGGATGAATGTGTTTCACAGTAATATCAAAAGGGAATTGTTTTGAGTTGTCAAAAAAGTAACATTTTTGCTCAATTTGATTGCTAGCCTTTTTTATTTTCTTTTAATTGAAAATGGAAGCCCCCTCACAGTTCTGAAGATGACAAGATAGCAGCAGACACCCGAGGCTCACCTGTCTCCTGCTGGAAACAAACAGAGCCTCTTAAATGCCCCCCACTTGTAATCTGGCTCCTTGCACAACCCCCTTTTCCTCCACTCCCATGTAGCATTAGCTCTAAGTGAGATGCGCAAAAACAGCATCACCACTTCAAAGCCTCATTGTCCCGCTCAGTAACTCAGAATGGGGGGGGGGGGGCGCACCACATGCCGTTCCTGCTCAGTTTGGCCCATTGTCTTACTGCACATGACAATGAGCCACCCAGCGTATGCACTTGGTCATACTGTGGTCTGACCTCTGCTCTAAGACCACATTAGCCTTTTGGGTTGTGGGCCAGTGGCCAATACGTCCCAGGGAGATGTTGGGAGTTTATTTGCAACTGAAACAAATGTCCCACCAGCTGGCCTTTTTCCACAGGCCCATCGGGCAATGGTTGATTGCCCACCCTCCCAATCTGACCCTGGTGTTTAGTGTTCCTCCAAGCAGGAACCTATAATATGGACCAGAACTGGGCTAGTGCATGCTTCGGACACATAAATACTGTGGCCAAAAAGTGCTTGTCCACCAATGGTTCGTACATGAATCCGTGCTGTGTGTGCGTTTATGTAAGAATCTATAGGCACTACTCTCATGTTAGTGTCTTAGGACAACAGTGGTGTTGAAACAATTTTTAGGAATGGGGGTGCTGCCATAGATGTTAAGTCACTGAAATCATAGGAGTTGTGAAAAATCCAATCTTCCCTCAAAGAACAAGTATAGCAAATGAGCCACGCCGATTCAGCAAGAAAGTGGTAAGATTTTGGTATGTAGCCTGTGGTGCATTTTGGAGCACACTTTGCCACTATATTACTAAACCATGATGCAGTAGAGCAGTGTCATTTACTGACCACATTTTCCATTGAGAGAGCAACAAAGTTTACACTGAGATGCAGTTTTACTGATAAAACTATATAGTGCGCTAACATTAACGTGTGGAATTCGGGTTTTAGCAAATATTTATCATTTGCACATCACCAAGTAAAGTGACGTTATTTGTTTTTATCCAATTAAAATATTTGTTTCCACCTCACTTCAGAATTATAAAAAATGTGCTTTATTTGTGCTTTTATAGATGTTTAAATATTGTGTGTTAGAAAAATCTGGCGTCCCGCAGTCTTTCAAGTCACACTCCCTGGACCCCAGCAAGATTGTCAGATAGTTAACTTCAGGAAATCCTTTAACTTTGCAGCCAGAGAAGGAAAAGTAAACACTAATCTATATGTTAAAAGAATAAGCAGCAATTTATCGGAATGCTTGACATTTGACCTGTGTCTTGAATGCAAAGCAAACATGACAAGAAAACATAATTTTAACGCATCTTCATTACTTAATCACTTACAAAAAGCTAGCATGTTTGTTTTGGGGTTGCTGCAGCACAGACTGTGCCTTTCAACCCTCCAGGTTCGATACAGTAATGGAGCATCCCGTTACTTGATAGTTTCTTTCATTTGAATTAAAGGCCTTTGGAAACGTGTGTGTGTGAGGATTGAAAGCGCCGACAGCCCCTTGTGTATCACTCTGCCTTTGGGGGAAGGTGAGAGCAAAAGAGAATGATGTCCATAGAGGAACACAGGTGACGGAAATGAGAAGGCAAAGAGTGAGCAGGGACAGCTGTCGGGATGTAGCATTTGATTGAGAAACCTGAGTGCCCAGTAAGGTAGTTTGGGGGCTAAATATGAAATGACAAGGAATAATGCTGAATGAGCAAGGAATAATGCTGTATGGGCAAGGAATAATGCTGTATGGGCAAGGAATAATGCTGTATGGGCAAGGAATAATGCTGTATGGGCAAGGAATAATGCTGTATGGGCAAGGAATAATGCTAAATGGGCATGGACTAGGATCCAAGCACGCACGAGGGGGCTTAAAAACCTTCGGGAAAGAAAGAGAGCTGTCAAGTAGGCAAAGAGGAAACATTTTACGTTCTGATGAGGAATGACAGGAAAGCATATTGGAAGCAGCTTATTGCAGAGGGTGCAGCGGTAAACACTAGTCTTCAGAAACCTCTACTCATCTCGGAGTACTGGGCCGTACATTACATACTGGGCCATACATTCGCAAACTTCATGAAGGTTGTGAGTGGTACATTTCCATGAATAACTACTACTGAGCATGAAAATTGTCTAGTGGGGAGAGTGGGCTCTGTGGAAAGAGCTACTCCCTAATTAAAACCTCAAGGGTGAGTGGTGAGCACAGTGTTGAAGCGCTCGCTAAGATTGTGGGTACAGGTATCCCCAGTAATAAATGTGCATACACTGTCTAAGTCCTAGAATTGGGTGACGTAAGATCCCTTATAAGGAAGGATTATAAACCAAGGTCTGAGAACTGTCAAGTTTATAAGCCTTTTAGACACTTGTGCCAAAAGAATTGACTTGAGATATGTATGATCATGGCCTGAGGGTGCAAGATCAGAGTTGGACTGCGAAAGAAAATAGACCCGGGGACCCAAATAAAAGTTGCCCCATTTGTAAATGAGATGGCTAAAACAATGGCCCATGTTTGCAAATTGGGACAATTTTGACCTTGTAAAGAGACGCTGTATAAGTGTTTTGCAAGTTATGGTAGACTGCATGGATTCAAGCTTGCTGCAGGCAATGTTTGTTTTAATATCAGGAAAATCAACAGTACAAACGGACCCAGCAGACATTGAAACAGGCCCAAAACAGCTTAAATAATGGCCCACACACTGACCTGGCAGTCTAGCCCATTGGGAACTGCCTGATTGTCTTATAGGCCAGTCAGACCCTGTGCATTATCCTTCCTGGTCACTCAAACAGTGTGAAGCCAGGGACGTTGAATCACATAGAATACTGAAAAGAAAGAGACTGGACACTCCCTAGACTTCTCCATTACCTTTGATTACGTTTGACATTTTATGCTCTTGTTGAAGTGAGGGACCGAGGGGATTTCCACAGGGTTGCTCAACGTGATCATAAACAGGAGTTAAAAGGAGGAGCTATCCAGTAGCATACAGGAAGGGCCTTCAGCTAGGCTCTCAGGTCACATGCAACTTACTGCCGTGTATATGCGTGGTAAGCACTGCAGTATCAGCATCACTTTGGCGTTTGCGTACTGCTCACAACTCTTTGCAGATCTGTATCAATTCTGTGAGTAGGTCAAAAGGTACGTTGTGTAAGACAGCTTGTAAAGTTCAGGCACCCACACACATTGACTAGGGCAGATATGTTTGTCCTTGAGATTGCCATGCAGAGCTCCCCACAAGACTCTTTTTGCTGCCTCTGCTTGTCTCTTCTCTCTTATCGTACCCGTGCTGTTCACAGATATCCTCCACAACTGCGGGAATATTTTCATTCAGATAAATTGTAAATGACCCTGGATGGCTGTGTGCAGAATTTGGTTGGCGATCGACAGAGCACCCTGCATTTATAGAGTGCATGGAGTCTGTAGAGCATAGCTGGGTAGGATGGAGACTATAGCTGTGGCTTTTGTCTTATGTTGACTTTATCTATTAGGCATCAAATCATTGATATTTGATGCCATTACAGAAAAATTAAGCACTGTGTGTTAGAACTAAATCCTTGAGCTACACTTTGCAGAATCTCAAGTTATAAGATTAATTTGTGATAAGAAATGTATTCCAGAGCTTTACAACCTGAACTCCCAAACCCGTGCAGCCAATGTGGGATCTCAAGCTGACCAGAGACGGCATCCTGACTTATTTATGTGTAAATTACCAGCCAGAAAGACGGTACCAGTTGAGTAGAACGTTTAAGAGCGACCAAAATGGACGATCTTCTGTACAGATGTATATAATGACAGAGAGTGCTCATGGTAGAAGTGAAGGGCTGTAGGTTGAGCAGGTGCTGTGTGGCAAATGTGCAGAGTATGAGGGAAATGCGGAGTTAACAGGCACTGTCCATGGTCACTGAGAGATTAAATGATTTGCCCAGAATCACAGGATGTTGCGCCAACGCCAAGACTCGAACTTGGATCCGCAGGTCCCGAGTCAGCAACTCTGCCCACTGCGCCACATCCTCTCTCCTCATGGGTGGGGGCTTGGGTTTTACTAGCACTAATACTTTCATTTTTAAGACTGATAAACCTATACTCCAATACCTGTGTGAGGGTAAGAAAGGGAGTCGGATCCTTGCTGCCACAGATGATTAAAAGAAGGAGGGGGGGTGGAACAAGGCTGGGCTTTGCTAACACTTCTTTTAAACATGTATGTCTCAAACCTGACAAAAGTTCTGGGTGAGGTGGAATGTTTCAGTCCCCACTCGGGTGCCATACAGCTTTAAATTCTGTGCTCTGCAGATGATGCATCTTTTTTTATTTATACATTTTGATTGAATTTTTGAAATAGATCAAGTTATAAGCGAAAAACTAAAATTCCCTTTCGCTACATCCTATCTATATAAAGTAAACAGTTGGGGGCGGAGGTACAGTAGTGTTAATTGTGTCAGGGCGACATGGCATGTGAGCCTAGACCAGAGCTCACACACTCTGCAAGAGTACATAGCAGTCCTATAATGAACCTGTAAGTGATAGCCCTCAATGTGCCAGCAGTTTAGCACCAATCTCCCCCTCTCCAGGGTCTTCCTGACTAAATGAGTCACATTACCACACCCTGATTATATGGAATCCGAGGTCCCCATATCTGCAGATGCTACATCTTGAATTGGCCATTGCATGACTGGGCTGTGACAGGTTCTAACAGCCCAAGGCATCAATTTTGCTGTCTGTGCCATACAACCAACTGTACAAAAATGATGGCAGTGAGTGTTGGCAACATGAATGTGAGTTTTCGGTGGAAAAGTGAGGGATTGCAAATTAGGTGTTGCCAATGAATATATGTACCATGATGTGCTATTCCGTCACAAATTATCATGGGGTGTCATTGATACAAAAGAAAAAGAGGTAGGAAAAATGTAATTGTGAAGGGCCCACTGTACCTGCATACACGATGCAGGGTATACATTGTTTCTGGTGGTTGAAGTATACAGGCGAAGGCCCTCTATTTTCATGTTCAGCTTCTTCCATTCCCAAGTCTCTGGTGGTCTCACTGCTACTGAGGCATTTAAACCTAACCCTAGGAAAGTTGAGTTTATTTTCTTTCCCGTCTCAGCCATCATTACTGCCCCATCCTTTATTACTTTATCATGTCTCAAGGGGTCACTCCATACCAGCCCGCAATCTCTGCTTTGAGTTTGATTCTTCACTTAGTTTCTCCAATGGGATCTGTTCTATTTCTAAAGTAAGTTCTTCGATTCTTCCAAGATCTGTAAATAAACTGCTATTAACTTTGGTAATAGTAACTAAAACCTGTTATTTACAGTGCTTAGAGAGGACATGCCTGTCGTATGCAGCTCTATATGAGACTTGAGTATTAAGATTGTTATGGCCCCTCTACCTTTCGGCTATAAAAAGCATCTGGCATGTAAACTCTGCTGGGGATAGAAATAACATTTCCCAACCCACCTCCACTTTGTGACCACCTCCAACTCCCCCTCTCCCCCAGAGAAATAAGAACACCCGCACAATTCAATTAGAACTGAGCAACTATAACACAGTCTCCTTTCCCTACTGCTGACATCTGCCGAGAGTCCCCCTATTCCAGAGTTCCAATAACGGGGTCAGAACTTTTCCAGTGCTGCACCAGTGGTAGTATGGCTAAGGGCATACATCTGCTATTAACCGCTACTCTCACCAAAACCAGGGCTGGATAGTTACATGTGTGTGATTTTCTTGTGTATAATTGCTGCCACTGTTCTGTTCTCTGTGCATTGCAACTCTGATACAGATGACACAAGAAGCCCAGTTGGCATATTTTGTCGCGCAGATATTCACACAGGATCTCTTCTATTTTATGTGGTTCAAGGCATATAGGGGCACATGCATCAAGGTATTTTGCGAACGCAAACACTGGGATTCGCAAAAATCGGCCTTTTGCGAATGCAAAATGGTCTTCCCTAATGCATGAAAGTTATTTGGATTGGCAATTCAAGTAATCACAATTTAGGCAATGCAAGACCATTCCCACCTATGGGCCTAGAGACCCATGAGAAAGAATGGAGTCGCAATTGCAAATAGCGAATACCTAATTGCGATTACAATTCTTAAGGAATCGCAATTAGAGAATCGCTATTTGCATCCTTTTTTGATGCATTGCATTTTGCGATTATCACCACTTGGTCTTCTCTGGACCCAGCCAACCTTGTTTGGCAGCTCAAGGATAAATTATTTATGTGGGGAATTGAGCTGGTGCAAGTGCTTCCACCTCGTTATCCCACGCTACTGTTGCCATGCTCCAGCAACTTTAATGCACCAGACCGCGGGTTTCTGAGAGGAGCCACGTGCTCAAATTTTGCAAGCATCTACCCCACACCCTTGATACCCATAGGGACACCACAGATAAGTTATTTACCAAGCACAGTAGGGAGAAAGTGATATTATAAGGATGTGAACCTTGCAATTGTCTGCTCGAATGTGAAGCTATGTCAGGAAGTAAAAAGTGTATCCTCTTGTGTGGAACCCCACTTCTACCACTAACCTTAGAGGAAAACGACCTATGCCACCTGGGCTTTGCCCATCTTCGTACATAATTCTGGCTCAATTACTTGATGTACCAAATGTGGTGTTCCTGAAACACTTTCCTTTCAACAAGCCTTAAGTTATTTTTTACGTCCAAGGGAACCAGGAATCAGACACAAGACTGGCACGAGCAAAGGATAACATTATATCAACCCCATTTCCAAGTGGATGTGAGTCAATGTCTGATCATGTTACTATCATTGGCAATGCCCCAAACCTTTCCTTTTTGTCTGGAATGTGGCAGGTATTAAAGGGAAAATTGGGATATGAGTCACAGTTCGGTTTTGTGAGCTCCTTTGTGATGTTATGCTTTCAGGAGACATGGATCGTGCTGGCATTTTAATGGTTTCCAAACATTCCATTTACCAGCCCTTCTATCCTCAGACAGCTGACCCAGGGGGGCCTGGCGATTTGCATCTCAGCCATAGCTAATGGCAAACATTTTTTCTACGCAGCTGATGCAACGTTTTATCAAGTCCTTGGTCTTAAAATTGTGTCTGGTTTACGATTGGGCATTGTTAACTTTTATAACAACATTCCAATGGCAGACAAAGGTCGTATCTTGTCAAAACTGGACTGGATCTTGACTTGGACTCCCCGAGTCCTAGAGGTGGCAATGAGCTGGGTTTGCTCTGGGAGGTGATTTTAATGTCCATCTTTGCCCCCAGTGCATAAAGATGCTTGTGACGTAATGGATTTTGAAGGGAATCCTATTTTTAATTTTTCACATGATATGCTAAGTAACAAAATTAATTGCCCAAAGGCGAATTTTAACACATTTGAGGGCAAGGGTGAAGGTTCTGGAATCAACTATATTCTACTATCTGCCAATCTCGTTGTTAAGGTTGAGGAACAGCTACTATATAATCTGGCTGTGAGCGATCATCTTCCCCAAAGCCTAGTTGTTGACATCCATAACTGGCAGGAGACATTTTGTTCCACCATAAGAGTCACCGTCATCTCTGCTCAAAAGAAAAAGGGTTGCCGTATTAAGTAGGAGTTTGTTAATGCTGAAACGTTTACATCCGAAATGGTCATGGGTACTCGCAATTTGTCTGTTGTCTGTGTAGATGCCAAGGTTACTATAAGGAGAGCGTTCGTGACTTTCTCAGAGGGAGTATCGGGAGCCCTACGTAGGGCAGCACAAGCGGGACCTGAGAAGAGAAGGGGTTAGTTCGATTCAGCATGCTCCAGATCTCACAAAGAGTTAATGGCCTCTCTTCAAAAGTGGCGTAGGTCTGTCCCCAAAGTCGCTCGCTGAAGGAAGGCCTATAAAAGGGCTACAGCAGAAATTCAAAATTCCCTTAGATTAAAAGCCTGGGAGGATCTTCAGGAAGCACGCTTTTAGACTGATCAGAAGGCCTTCTGGACTATTATAATCAGCCGTTCATTAAAAGCCACGAAGAACTCGCAATTGAATCTGCTATATCTGGCGATGAGTAGGTTATTTTTTGGGGGGAGGTTTCGTCTAACAGGGATGAAACAGGTACTGATAACGATTCCCCCCACCATAGCAAAGGATTGCTTTCTCCTCAAGTACTGCCCCTCAGTGGTTGATATGATAGTGACTGTTGGATCAAGCCCCTTGATGTACAGGGTCCCTTTAGACCTATTTAAGAGCAATTTAGATTTGTGAGCCCCCTTGATAGCAAAAGTTTTTAGAACAGCTAGCACTGCCACCAAGATTCCATCATGGTCCAACTCGATAATCATACCAATCTTCAAGAAAGGGAACAGAGACGACCCTAGTTGTTATCACCCACTCTTTCTCCTGGACTGTACTGTGAAAGTTCTGGACCATATTTTACTCTCTCGTCTGGAGGCAAGGATGAAGGAGAATGGTACCTAAATGGATATCCAGTCTGGGTTCAGAAGAGGGATGGGGATGGAAGATCAATGCATCTACCTTTGCCTTTTCTGGGGGTAATATACAATCACCAAGCGCGGTGCCCTGCACTTTGGTTTCATGTATCTGTCTAGTGCCTTTGATTGTGTGTCTCACACAAAACTATTGGGCAGTATGGAAGACCTGGGCATTGACAGATCCATCATTATTACCATCAGAGAAATGTATTGTGACTCAAATGCTGCAGTAAGGTTCGGGCTAGGGTAGAGTGCTCTGAGACGCTCAGGGTGCACAGGGGTGTAAGACAAGGGCGTGTACTTGCCACTTTCCTATTGGAGAGGGAGTTGGTATTAAGGTGCAGGGAATTGCCACATATTGGAAAGCGTCCAATACCAGCTCTAATATATGCTGTTCTTGAAAACCTTCACCTCCTTTAAGGAGGGGCTGGATATGAGGATTAACACTAACAAGTCCTTTGTAATATCCTGTGGGTATATGAGGGACCTGAGACCAACCTTCAGGCTTCACGCTACCCCTGTAAAACACATGGATAATTTTAGCTAGTTAGGGGTAACCTTTGTTCACAGAAGTTCCTGGCTTCCACAGTTAGAGATCAGGAATAACCAACATGAAAGGAGCATTAACGTGGTTTTCTCCTTTGCTGCTAGATTTGGTGAAAGATCATTTTCTCACAATCTGACTTTTACTGTGCAAAATGTGTTGGTACAGCAATATACGGAGCGGAGGTCTGGGGCATACAGGCATCATTGCGCTTACAGGTTACAGAAAATAAACGTACCAATGCCTTATTGGCTCTCCCACCATCCAATGCCTCCTTTATCAGTCATGGGGAGTTGAGGCTTCTATACTTGAAGATATCTTAAGGACACGATCAATAATGCTTTGGCGAAGGGTTTGGGTCAATGAGACCCTCTCCCTAAATAGTATTATAACGGAGTACTGTTTGTCCCTGTCTCTGGGCTTAGAGATAAGGGACATGGCTGTGGCCCTGGGCAGGCAGTGCTTGTTTAAAGACCCTTTATGAACTTTGTCTACGGTGGACAAAAAAACGCCCAGGACAATGTGCTATACCCATTGGGAGGATGATAGATGGGAAAGGGTATCTGAACTCTCCTCTATGTTTTTATACATGCAGCTCAAGCTATTTAAGAACATTCAACTATTCTTGCTGTAGGACTCACAGCACTATCAGCACTTTGTTATACTCAGGTTTCATAGACTAGTTACCTATCCCTGGTGCAATGAATCGTTGCAAGATCTCCTACCCCGCCCATATGATCAGAAATCAGCATAGAGCACTTTACATGTGATTTATTTGCACGTTTTATTCCTATTATAGGTCTTCTGTCCTAAAGCCTTTATTGATTAGGTACTCTCTTTGTCATTGCACAGAAGCATTGCACTTTTTATACTTCATGACTTCAGAGGAGATTGGGTTTCCCATATATGCTTTCCTGCAGCTGGTGCTTAAGGCAAGGAAAATTCTTGGGTAGTTCCCTGTATGGTTGTGCACCTGTTCTGTATGATTCGGTTTTAGTTGCACTTCTGCCCTTATTCTTCTAGTTATTAAGACATTTTTATAATATTGATGTGACGTACTGTATTAACGGTAATTTTAGTTTAAAGATGTAATATGCTTAATTTTACTCTCTCGTCTGGAGGCATGGGTGGAGGAGAATGGTACCTAATTGGATATCCAGTCTGGGTTCAGAAGAGGGATGGGGATGGAAGATCAATGCATCAACCTATGCCTTTTCTGGGGGGTAATATACAATCACCAAGCGCGGTGCCCTGCACTTGGGTTTCATGGATCTGTCTAGTGCCTTTGATTGTGTATCTCACACAAAACTATTAGGCATAATGGACGACCTGGGCATTGACAGATCCATCATTAATACCATCAGAGAAATGTATTGTGACTCAAAGGCTGTAGTAAGGTTCGGGCTGGGGTAGAGTGCTCCGAGATGCTCAGGGGTGTAAGACAAGGGCGTGTCCTTGCCACTTCCCTATTCTCCCTCTATACCAACCATCTGGAGAGAGAATTGGTATTAAGGTGCAGGGACATGCCACAGATTGGAAAGCGTCCAACACCAGCTCTATTATATGCTTTATGTACTTATTGTAACTATTGCAGGATGCGACATGTTACTTATGATCACTTATGCTGTGGCTTGTTCTAGTGCCACAGAAGTTTCTAGGTAGGTCTCTAAATTGATGTTACTACAGTCGAGGCACTTTGTGATCTGTGTTTTATTTTTAATTCTAAAGCGCATGACTACCCAGAAGGGCCTCCCAGCGCTCAGTCAGCATTCAGGTTACATAGTGTAGGGCAGACATATTAGCTGAAAAAGGTCGTTTTTAACCATTTTCGGGGGCAAGGAAGGCGATTGAGTGCCCTCCACTCCTAGTTTTCTCTATCCTGGGGACTATGAATAGTTAGTTACTGGTTAGTGGAGCACAACGTTCTTGAAGGGTGGTAAAGTGTTAGCAATCTTTGTATCAACCAGGGTCCTTTCTTGTACATTCACAAATTTCACCAGAATTGTACTGGGTCCGAGAAGAACAGAAATCGGTGAGTAGTTTTCACATTGTAGAGGGTCGGCCAAAGGTTTTTTCAGTAAAGGCTTAACAATGACTTGTTTCCATGCTGGTGGAACAGTCCCAGACTGTGGTGAATGGTTAAACAGGTCTGCGGAATGGATGTCACTATTCTTCCCCCTTTTAATATCATATCCAGGGGAGCAGGGTCCGGCGGAGAACCTGATTTTAGAATTTCTTGTGTATCTTCTTGAGTGATTTCTGGGAAAATGCTTAATTTATTGTTTGTTGTACTGATAACATGCAACATCTGGGGAGGCTTAGTTACCCCACCATCCCCTACAAGTGTGAGGAGAATGTTATACCTTCTCCAAGAAGAAATTGGCAAGCATATTACAGGTTACATCGAGATTCAGACAGAGGCAGACCAGATTGGTTATTAGGGTTTCATCAAGCTGTTCACCAAGTTGAACAGTTCTTTGGATGAGTTAGATGCATTTTCAATCTTAGAGGAGAAATAGTTAACTCTAGCTTACCTACTGGCGTAATGATATTTTTTAATTGCCTTCTTATATTTATCCTTACATGTTTCATCGCAGCTTTTTCCTCCATGCCCTTTCTAATTTTTTTGATTCTTTTTTAAATTCTAAAATTTCAGTTGAGAACCATAGCACCTCACCCCAGAGCGTTTGGTCTTTGGCTGTTTTAAAGGGGCTAGCTTATTTAGGGTATTCAGAATCCACGCCTCAATTCTGGTGTATATATCTGCGTATTCGCCAGCCATTTTGTGGGTAGAATTGGTAACCCTGTTCTCCCATGCTCCTATATCCAGCTTTGACCAGCTTCGTCTTAGTCTGGGTTGGTGTGGCGACTTTGCTACTTGTTTTGCATAAGTGAAAAGGTATTATTTTATCGTCTGATCAGTAAATATCTATGGGGTCCCTTGTGGCCAGTTCAGGTATATTTGTAAATATTGGGCCAAATAGGTGACCTTGTTTCTGGGTAGGGGTCTCGACCTGTTGAATCAATTGAACAGCTTCTAGGCCCAGTATAAAGTTTTGGTAAGCTTTTTGCAACTTCACAGTTTTGGTTCTCTAGGTGGAGATTTAAATCAACTAGAACAGAAAAATTGTGTTTCATTAGACTGTGGTCTGAAGGAACTGGGTGACAGGATGGGATCCCCGGGGCAATATCGGCCCATTTTTTATTATTATTTTTTTAAAGATAAGGCCTGGCCCTAGGAGATGGGGTCCCCGGGTCCGAAATAATTGCTTCAGGAGGGGAGCTGCATGGCCCCTCTCCAAAAGTAAAAAAATAAAATAAAGACAGGGCACGACCCAGGGGATGGGGTCCCCGGAGCAAAAGTGGCCCAGGGAAGGGGGGGCTAGGCGCCCCCCCTTCCTTTAAAAATGAAAGAAAGAAAATGGCCAGGGTATGGGGTCCCTGGGCTGAAATCGGTCTCGGGAGCGGGTCTGCGTGCCCACTTCCCTTTTTATTTTATTTAAAAAAATTAATGGGTCAGGGGGTCCCCGGGGCCCAAAATGGTCAAAGGAAGGTGGGGCCACACAGCCCCCTTCCTTAAAAAAAAAAAAGAAGCCGGGAACTCCATGCCCTTTCTCCACTACTCTGCAAACACACCTCCTGACGCGCTCTTGGTTGGGGTGTGAAGTCCCCTTCGATGCTGAGGGTACTTAGGGGCGAACTAACACACCTGTTACCTCCAGTAATCCCACACAATGGGATTGCTGGGAGGTGGTCAGAGGCCTCGCACCTTTTTACACCACTCTGCAGACGAGCCTCTTGGCACATTGCTGGTGGGGCGATGAGGTCTCCTTGTGTCCTGAGGCCCTCAGGACTAAAGTGGACTTCATCCCCCAAGGAGCAGTGCGCCTGGAGGCGTGTTTGCAGAGTGGTGGAGAAAGGGGGCGCGGCCTCTGACCACCTCTCAGCAATCCAGCTGTGTGGGGCTTCCTGGAAGTAACAGGTGGGCTAGTTGGCCCCCAGGAACCCTCAAGAGGCAAGTGGACTTCATCCCCCAATCAAGAGCGCGCCAGGAGGCACATTTGCAGAGTGGTGCAGAGCGATGTCACTGACCATGTCATGGGTAATGTAATATGTGACGTCATCAGCAGTGCATTGCTGGGGCCTGAGTTAAAGTTAGCTCAGCCAACTATAACGGCTGAATTTCTCAGGTTTTGTACGAGTGAAATGTCAGACTAACTGTAACGTCTCTGTAACCTTTGGTTTCTACCTGTGAGTTTCTAAGGTTTTTTAAATGCTAATTCCTATCTATAACGTCCCTGAAACCTGTGGTTTTTTTCAGTGAATATATATATATATATATATATACACACACACACACACACACACATAAGAAGGATGCCAGTGGGCCAAGTAAATGCTGCACCTAAACCGTATTCTCCAAAAACATCTATCTGTGGTACAAAATGTATCTTTCGATGTGTGCCCTCCCTGTCGACACCCACTACCAAAAGTGCCACCTTACACTAGGGAAAATCAATACCCAATGAAAGCAAAAGGTGCACCACATTTACAGCAATTACAAAAATTGGAAAATATTTCCATAAACTTTTAAAATCTATAAAAGTCTTCTCTTTATTGTCTTTTTCTTAAAATTGCTGCATGTATGGACAGCAAAACCAGCCAACATGTTTTGTTCATATAAATGGACTTCTTAAGGGCACACAATAGTGAGGAATTCTTACGGAGAATTTGTTCTTACAACAGCAGCCTATTAATTTCATCTGTTTTCGCCGTCATTCCGAATATAAATCTTCCTGGAATGTTCCATCAAAAGGGTATACAATTGAAAACATCTCCTCCATTTCCTAGTCCAATATCCATATGTACTGATGATGGGCGGACTGCCCTATTTTGTCCATTCTTTTGAAATACATAATACATATGGCACCCAATGTTGTGAACAAGGCTGCGGAGTTGGGCGAAATGAGACAAGCGGTATCTGCAATAAAGATTGATTTTATGGATACCTTGATGGTGTGGCTCCCTCCTATGGAATAAATGAGAAGGATTGTTGCGTAAAAAAAAAAAATATATATAACAAAAAAGCCAGGATTTGTAGGAGAATTCTCTCTTGCACACCATGATGACGGAACACCATTATATGGTAAAACAATTAATGACTAAATATCGGTCTGAATGTTGGAGTGCCATAACTAAGTAGACTGTTATTATAAAATACAACCGGAGCCAAACATGGGATTGACCCCTTTAAAGGCATTATGGAAGTATGATATAATAAGCGTGGATTAATATGCTAGCAAGTGAAAGTAAAGGACATGATTTTATTCAGCTAACAGCAGAGCATTCTGGACTTCGTGGTTCTTTGAGTAATGAACTCATGTCAGTGGAAGGAAAGAGATGCTACATAAATAAATGACTAAGGATTTTCCAGCGCATCAAAAACTGAAAAGCTTGCACTGACTTTGTTTTCAACATTTTAAGTGAAAATCCACTCGGATAATTATTTGAATCTCGTGTCCTTTAATGAGAAATACGACATGTCCGTCTTCACTGTTTACATACCATTTATATAACCGCTGAACACTGCACTCTTGACTTTGCATATGATAAAGACTCTGTGAAGAATATGTGCTGAATGCAGCACACATAGAAAGAGGTAATAGCAAGGAATAAAGATAGTTTTCCTCGTTATGCCTCCCTGGGGAGGCGTAGCATTGTGACGCTTTCTCAGGTCTACCACTATTGGTAAATGTGGAAATGCACCAAAATCCATGTGTGGATGCGTGGGAACACCCACCCTCTACCCATAGAATGCTTCCCTGGAGCAGAGTAATGCAAGGCAGTGATTTGCGCCGACTTGTTTTACTCTAGATTTATCAAGCCATGCAGGGCCACAGTAGGTGACCTTGCGTGGCTTGATAAATCTGACTTTAGTGTTGTGTCGTATGGCGCAAGGGTGATGCAACCCTTTCCTAAATATGCGCCTTTGCCCCTTTATAGCTCAGTATGGACAGCACTGTGCTAATCCTATGCGTAAAAACATTGCTAGAAAAACTTACATTTGAGGTGAGCAGATCAGTGTGTCTTGTATGGTATTGTAGGGTGCTCTATACAGGAAACTTAACTACCAAGAGTTCTCTGCTTATTTTTTGCATAATTGATGTGATACTCTAAGCCTGAAAGGGTATTGTTTTGCTATATTCATATATATATACATATACACCAACATTATGACTTTAAAATGTTTGCTGTAGGTCAATAAATTAAACCCCAGTTTTAATAATTCAAAATGAGCCCAAGATCAAATGTCTTTTATTTTGACTTTAGAATGTTGACTGTATGTCCTGAGTAGATTACACACCCCAGTTTCAATTGTTTGAAATGAGTTCAAGTGCAAAATTCGTTTTTTATCAACAATACAATATCAAGATCTTCTCTGTGGTCCAATAGTCAAACACAAACAATCCTTAACAGATAGCAAATCTCTTGTAAAAGAAATCTGGTATCCAAGTAACAAGTCCTGGCTGCAGCAACATCATAGCAAGAATGCTGAGCAAGAACGCCCTTTATCACGATGGTAGCAGGGCTTAATGTGTAAAAAAAACATAAGTGCCAGGGCTCTGGTCAGGAGCCACTGCAGCTTCCCCCACACTTTGCCCTGCTATGCTGCCAATGAAAGTAACAAAACAACTACTCCCACTCCCACAAGTGTGACAATTCAGATTATTCCAGGACCCCAAAGCTACAAGAATGGCTTGGGCGGCGGGTAATAGTCTTTTATAACAAATGCAGCATTAAAAGTGATCTCTTGTTGTGGTGATCTCTAAATTAGCTAGACAGCGTCAACTTGTGGCAGGCTGTCACAAGCGCCAGTGCTGACAAAGTAAGTGCCAGTGCCAGTGCCAAGCACCAGGAACCACCGGCTCAAATTAAGCACTGGATGGTAGGTAAACTCAGTAATCTAAGATGCCTGTCGTCTCTGTGGAGCATGCTAAAGTCCGGCCTGTTGAGAATTGTAGTTCACATCTAGTGTGCTGCCACATAGGGCTTCCTGCATGCATGTTCTGCTGGAGTCCACACAGCACCAGCCCAGTACTCTGAGATGACCTTTGACCTCCCCTTGACTGCGAGGCACCATGTGTGAGCAGGCTTGGCACAATGCCTCCAAGCACACAGACCACACAGATCAATCAGCAGCATCCCCAGCTTTGCTTTCTGACACCTTCCTTAAATCCTCTAAGATAACATTCAGAAAGAGTCAGATTCCATGGTTCATGGGCCATGCCCTCCTTCCACTGAAAAAGCAAATTCCTCCAAGGTATCAGCACGTGGATGCTGTCCTAGTTCACCCACTTCTGATGGTGCCTCTGTGGTGGTGAATTCATTTGTGTCAGGATGCACTAACGTGCTCAGAGTCCATTGAGAGCAATGCACACTTCCATCGCTCACCACCTCCACCACTGGCCACATACATGGGAACATAAGGGCCAGTGGTAGAAGCAGGGAAAGTGGGATGGGATAAGAGACAGAATAGAGACATTGGACTCCAATACTCTTCGTCACTTGCTTTCTGCTGGTCAGGGATGTCTCAAGAATTTGGTAGATATCTAAAGACAAAGAGACGTCTGTAGTATTGAATGGATATTTATTTGCTATATCTCTGTGTAACCAATTGTCTGTATATTGATGTTGAACGTGTCATTCCAGAAAGTAAACATATTAAGAATGTGTGCCTTGAATGTGTTCAATAACACTTCTCCCTATGACTTGAATAACTACCTCAAGCTTTGCACTATCAACTATCTGTAAAAAGGCTTTCTAGTGTCGCTTTGGCTCTTGTAGTACTGCAAGGATGTGGTCTTACGGCTAGACTGCGGACCTTGGAGCTGGGAAACCAAGGTTCGAGCCTCGGGTCGACTCCACATCCTGTGATTCTGGGAAAATCACTTAATATCCCCGTGCCTACCAAAAAAATGAATGCGGCCTTGTGTAATGTAACTGGTGCTCATGTAAAGCGCTCCAATGCCTTCGGGTCGAGTTTGCGCTATATAAATCTGCAAAAATGTCAATATCCTGCTGTTCCCTAATTTAGCAATTCAAGTACACATCATAGAACTCTAATGCTTTATACTTTTCCCTTGATGGCATGAGCAACATTGCCTGACTGAGAATCCTGTTCCTTCACAGAACAATCCTTACTAAATGTAACAACCTGTAGTATTTTAAGAGTTCATATAAATGCTCAAAAATAGTTCACGTTCATTTCCAGCATCAACATGACAATCTGATTTATTTTTTCTGTATTCCCCGTGTCTGTCAATACATACCCACAGGGGAAGCGAGAGGTTCTTGGCAAAGGAAATGCGAGATCCACATAGCAAGGACTGGGTTGTGGCAACAATGCATCTTGAGTGCTTAGCAAAGATGCTGCCTGACGAGAGCGAGAAAAGAAGGTTAGGGTGTCCACTCTACATACAATGGCCACAGGTCTCAACCAACTTGTTAAGATCTGACGCATGTTCATTGTGGGAACTTGTCTGTAAGTGGTTTATGTTTAAGATGCAATACAGTACTCCCCATTACAAAACCATTAATTATGAAATGTGCAGAAGACCAATTGGTTCTGCAATGGGCTACTTCCAAAGACCTTTAGGGTACTTTGCCCAGTCCCATAGGCAGGTTTAACACCAAGAAGTACCCACACTCCTAATTACACACTTTATATTTTATTTACAACCCAGCAGGAAATCAATGTGTTTGCACCATCACTGCCTTATAGCACTAACATAGGTGGTTAACTAAACCAATAAAGGAAAGCTGGCGCAAAAGACTTAACCAGGCCAGGTTGGTAATTAATTCCACCGTGCTTTCCCCCAAGGCCTGGAGCAATTGGAGGCCACTTATTGAAAGTTGATGGCCATTGGCTCTGTCATCATCTTCCTGAGGTTTACAACAACAGGTGAAAAAAGAGAGAGAAAGACAGTGGGAGACTGGAGAGAAAGACACAAAAAAGGGACAAAAAGGGAGCGAAGGGTTAAAAATGTAGCAGAGCTGATATGAGCATTTTTGCCAGGGCTGCTCGTGGTTCCCTGTCCTGCCCAGTTTAGCACAGTGCAGAGCCTCCAATCAAGCCCTTTCCCCTGGCACTAAATGATGCAAAGTATAAAAAACGGAATTGGAGCAAATGATTTAAAATGCCAGAAATTCGATTAACATGTTAAGTTTTTAACAGTCTATGGGACCGTTCGCTGTGATTAACCAACGAAATCAGCCATTCTGTCGATCTGATCCCGCAAAGAGGTCGCTCACGATGAGATGGGTGTCACTGTCAACAAGGCAGATCTTCGAGTTCTCGGACTCCCTCAACGTGTGTCGGCTCGATATAAACCTGGGCAGTGATATTTTATCCTTCCAGTCCCATGACCTTGGGAGGAAGAGGGATCTCACCTCTTAAGACTTCTGATCTTCCACATTAATGGCACTGAAGATGCGTCTGCTTCCGCCACGGTGAGACTAGCCTTGCTCTCCATCGGATGGCCAAGACCAGTGCTTTGTCACCCTTTAACAAGCATTGCTTCTACATCCTGTCGCAAGACCTCAAGAATCTTCCTTCTCTCCATGTGAAGTAGCCACTGAAGCAAGCAGAGTGTGGGGACTCATGGGAGAGTTCCTTATATGTGTGTTTCCCAAGGCTGCAGGCCCAGCCTCCTACTTCATCTGCCTCTCGCTTTCTTCAGCAGCGGTTGCCTCTGTCATTGGCCTCTTGTGTTTCTGTGATGACCTTTGAGAGGCAAAAGTGAGGAATCTAGGGAAAGGGCGGAGGCTCTGACATGACTCTCTTGCTCGGTACTTTCTGTGTGTATTTGCTATTGCAGAGTCCCTTCTTTAGTAAATCACCCAGTACTACACCTTGAAGTGCAATCACACACCTACCTACCTGCTCTTGATTCCACTTATCATTGCTGGTTCTGGTTCTTTTTTAAAGCATCCATTGCTCGTGTGCTGCCGACAGGCCTTGCCACAGTGCATATGTTTGTACCCTAAGATACTGGCCAGGGTTGTGTCGTTTTGGGTAGAGTCCTCTCTAGTGAGCACTGCACGAAGAGTTCACACTGAGTCTGTGCTCGCGGACCCCCACAACTGAAGGTTATAAGGAGTGTATAGGGGAAACTATTGTTTACTGATGCATACCCTGGCAGTTATGCTTGGTCAGAAAATCCTTGTTTGATTTCCTCAGCACATCAACTTTGTGTTCTACAGCTGACTACAATACATGTCTGCACAATTTCCCACAGGTCATTGCATGCAGCTGTCTTATGGCACCGACGCAGTTGGCCTCAAGAGGGTGCTACAGCGAAAAAAATACCTTACAAAAAACTTGCTGCAACTGGAAAGTTTGCGCCCGAACAGCAAAACATAATTTTGTGTGGGGCTCAGAAAATCCTTGCACTTGAGCTTTTTCCAGGCATACTTATTATAAATCCATATTGTGGCACTTGCTTGATTCACATTCATTAGGACAGACAGACACGAAATCCTGACATCTGAGACTAGTGCCACACCTACCGCATTTTACTGGTGGGTCCCCTTATCTTCCTCTGCATTTGTTTGGTTTCTTGTGTCCCACCAATAACTAATGGGACCCCCATCCTGCTGTCATTGGAGACCCCTAGCCTGTACTCGGGTCTTAGTAGGGTCCTGCGGTGCCTCTCTGAACCATCTCCTATTGCCGCCAAAGAGTACGTAATCTAAGTGCTCAAAATGAGTACGAGCCCAGCACACAATTTGCTTCTGGAGAATCCTCTAAGAGAGGACCAATTCTAGAGGCATGATGGGGTATTTGGGCATGTAATGTTATGTATTCTCGTATAGCGCACTATCCAGCGGCAGCTCCTACGCTATGGCGGAGGAGCGTCTCCCCCCTGACAGCTGCAGCAGCTGCAAAACTTGGAAAATAAAACGATAATAACATAGTTGCCAACATTTGAAAAAAATCTCCAGGGACTCTTTGCAGCACAGCTATCAATTACTTACTTGAAAAGTTACCACACCCACTGCCCCAAAGCTCCGCCCACTTTGCCCAAACCACATAATTAGCATAATTTAACTCCGCCTACTTATCAAAGTACAGATTATAGGTCTACTCAATTAAGAGTGAATTGCAAGGAACGGAGACGGATATTTCAAATTTAAGGCCACAGTAGCTGAGTTGGAAAAATTCTCCCATTCAGCTGCATTGGAGAACTTCTCTAACTCTGCTACTTTGGCCTAAAGTTTGAAATTCCCATTGCAATTCCCTGCAATTCTATCTGTGCCACACTTGGCAGGGCTGGAAGTGCAATTGCTGGGATAGTGAATTACCTGGGACTTGCAGGTACTGTCCCGGCCAAATGGGACAGTTGATAGCTATGTAATAAACCATGTTTATTATTGTTTTATTTTTCTCCTACCTTGTAGTCTTTGGGGCAGTGCCACAGGATGGCAGGCACTGAAGGGGAGTGGTGGGCACTGCCTTCAGTGCGCATGGCGGTTTAGCCGGCCGACAGAACGGAGCGACCCGCTTGGGTGCTGAAAATACCATGCCGATCATCGGCTACTGCAGCCCTTAAAACTCTTCATTGGCTGCCTATCCAAAAAATAATGTTATTAAAGGTCTTGGTAATTACTTTCAGAGCCTAGAGGCTCCGGACCTAATCTCTTAGCGGCTAAGTTCACTCCTTACATCACTGCTGAGACACTCAGATCCTCCAGAGCGAATCTGCTTAAACCTCCTACCTTTAGCTATAAAACCAAAGGAGAAAAATCTGTGGCATCTTTGGGAACCAGAGCATGGAATCTCATGCCTACACCACTAAGGGCGATGGAATCAGAAACCGAATTCAGGAAAGCCTTGAAGACTTGTTTATTTGGGTCCAGTGATGCATTCTGTTCCTCACTTGTATAACTGAAATACAACTCAGGCCTACCTGACACCCTTCGCTCCTTTCCTTATAGCGCCAGGATGCTCCATTCGGAGTGACAGTCGCGCTCTATAAATATATAAATCAATCAATCAATCAAGCTGTCTCTAACCCGAGCTGCGTTGCAGGGTTGGTGACAGCAGGCACAGGCTCCCAGTCTCCCTGCGAGCGCAAATCAAGGGCGCTCAGGCCACTCCTGAAGCAGCTCTCATGCTGTGAGAGCAGCGTCAGGATTGGCCGCAGGGCCGGCTGGGAGCCCGCGCCTGCCTGCAGTGGAGCCAGAAGAGCGGCGATGCGGCTGGATTCAGGTGCTTTTTTTTTAGACTCTCCTCCGTTCCCCGCCCAGCACTTTGCCCCGATAGCAGCCGCATCTGGCACTATCACCCGGGATGGTATCAAGGCACTGACGCACACCCTGATTTTCAAGCGAGTCAAAGGTTTGATGTCTGCTGCAATGGGGCTCCTGTCTGGGAGGTGGAGTCCACATCATGACTCTTGAGTAAGGGCTGATCTAAAGAAATGGGTCTCGAAGGTAATGCATTATTGCAACCTGGAGTCATCCGAAATGGAAAATTAGTACATGATCTTGCTAACATCATAATCTTTCTAGAAACAACACAGGCACGGCCCTCAACAATGATTTTTTTATATTTTTTAAATTTGTAGTTAAATTGTGTTTTTATGCTTCAACTCCAAAAGTCCAAAAATGTGGAAGAAGATGGGTGCCTACCTCTGATTTTAAAGAAACTATCCGCTGAAAATGCTGGAGAAATCAAAATGTAACTAGCCTATATGTAAATATGTCCAAAAAAGAAAACATCAACTGCAGTAAAGTAACAAATTGTAACATCGTGAACGCCCTTTTTCATATCACCTGTGTTTGAGCGGCATCCCAGTTAGAAATCCTGTAGTCATGCTAGGATTAACATTTTCTGCTGGAATATGAATACTTCGGAGAAATCTTGAAATGAAATGTGTGAATATAGGAGTGCCCTTCGGGTTTTTTTTTTGTTCAACAACAAACTTGATTAACAAAAGGAAAACGCAATAACAACCCCTAAGCATCGAGCTTGCTTGCTGTCATCACACTTTCCAGGGCTGTTTTTGGTTCCCAGTGCTAAAGAGGCAAAATAAACAAATAGGGTTTTGAGGTGGGCACAAGTACAGCAACGAGAGATGGGGCAAGAAGATTTAGAGGATGGGATGAGAATTGTAAATTGTTCGAGGAATGTGCATGGATTAACAATCCCGGAATCGGCTAATACCGCAGACTGAGCCGTCTCTTTCTCGAAGGAGATTAGGGGCGGCCTAAACATGTCCTGTTAGCTTTTCATCCAACTTCCATGGAGTGATAATGAAGAAAACAGCAAATAGTGCAGTCTCTCGAAAGCTGTCGAGTTTGAGTCGAAGTGGAAGTTTAAAGTGCCGAAATTCACTGAATATTATCCAATTCAAAGGTAATTTTGTTCCGCCCACAAGAGAACGCGTAGAAAGGCCTAAAGGGGGTTTCATCAAGAACAAGCATTGACAAATCCAATGGGCCTTGCCTATGAGAGCTCTAGCAATGATTTGTGTCTATGCTGTACATCAGGGCAGCTAAGAATAATCTTAAAAACAGTGCCATGGCTCAGCCAGAGCAAAAGCGCATTAGCACTGGTTGCGGCATACTGCTTTTGTATTCTTTATGTTATTTTTAGCTGTATCTTATGTCCTCACCTGCATCCACGTCTTTCTCTCCTACCCGCACTCCCTCTGAGTGGGTTCCTCCCCCGTTTCTTTGAGAGTGGCTTGGCGGATGAAGCAACAAGGAGGGCAGAGGAGAATTCAGGTGTGAGAGAGGACAGGCGAGAGGGGATGGGGCAGCGCATGGACAACGGAAGGTTATTGGCGGGGCTGAGGCAAGCACAGTGACAATGAAGGGTGGCCCGGAGCGGCCAATAAAAATAAGTAATGAAACATGGCAAAATGAACTTGTCAATAAAAACTGAAACATCGAACTATGGTTTAATGCAAAATTCAATCTTGTATTTGTGGTCATTCTGCATAGACTCCCCAAAACCGGCTCAAAACAGACTTTTTTCCAAATCAGAAATCCAAATAATTTGAGAGTGCAGTTCTATCCAATAGCAAAGCAAAAAGTTTAGATTACAAATACCAGCTGAATATACTTCATCGTGTTTGCGCCTCAGGACACAGGAAGGTACATATTTCATCACAAGATAAATAGCTACTGAATTTGTACTTTCCAATAGCATCTTTGCAAAATAAATTGCCACAAGTCACTTCAGTTTGACAGCACCTATGTACTAGTAGGGCTCCTTCTAACTTTCCTCTAGAATACACTTAACTAGGTCAGTGGTGTCCAACGTAGGTCCAGGCTGGCTGAATCTGTGCCGGATTTCTGGATAGCCTTCATCAAGAAAGTAAAATCTGCCTCAACCAGACCAAATAGACGCCCACTCTGCCTCCTATGTCTCAAAGCTCCAACCCCAAGTGGACTAGCCTGCACCTCCTCCTAAACCATGAACTCTCTCCCTCTGGACCACCTCCTACAAAGATGGCACCCTAAAGCCATCCAATGTGAAATCCCTCCATTGAAATGCCCTTAATTACTCCCCTTCATCGGCCAAGAAATCTTCCTAAATTACTTCAAACATAACAGATCACCCCTACCCAGCTTGAAAAACGTACTCTTGGTCAGGATGCTCTTGCTAATTACCACCACATTATCCACCTGTCACTCATCGCACAAATAACTGAGAATGCAATCTACACTCCAGTACAAGAGAAGATCAACAAGAATAACCTTTTACGGAACTGCCAGTCTGCTTCAGATCACAGTTCTGCATGGAGACTGCTACCCTTCCGGTAATCAGTGACAACCTCATCAGTGTCAAAAATGACACCTGTTTCTTGATCCTTCACGGCCTCTCCAAAGGCTTCCATACAGTCTACCAGCAAACATGTATCAACACCCTGGAAACAAGCATGGGGGAACAATCCTTCAATGATACACCTTTTACCGCATCGACCACCATTAGGTCATCCACATGGGAAGCTCTCAATCCAAGAAACTTTGCCACTGGTGGAGTACCCGATGGATCTATCTTCCACCCCATCATCTTCGAACTGTATACGGAATCCTTCACATGTTAACTTGTCAACAACAGTTTCAAGCGCCGTTAATATGTGGGCGACACGGATTCTACCTTAAAATCTCCCCAGCTCACAACACTCACCATCGCCAGTCCTACCTTGAATGTAATAAGGGATTGGATGTCAAGTACCTAACTAAAACTCAACAAAAGGTAGAATTCCTCCTATTTGGCAAGAGCACCATACAGCCAGAGTCAAGCTTGGATATCTGGCTTGAACCTTAAAGTCTTCATTGACAATCAATACAAAATTGTTGCATTTGCCCTTGACATGGACGTCTCCTTCACATAACAAATCAGCAAGAAAATCAAGTCAGCTTGGTATCAGTTTTCCTTCCTGAAAAAGATGAACCTCTCCCTGCAGAAACTGACTTCAGTTGACAGCGTAAGCCTAAGTCCTCTCTCACCTAGATGGAGTCACTGTTCTACTTAAGAACCTCCTTGACAGTACTCTGTCAGCCTGAATGGTGTTCTGCAAGCTATTACACATTTTATCAAATGCTTGAAGAAGTTCGACCAAATCGCTCAACCCTGAAGGAACTATATTGATTCCCCCTTCAAGACTGTGTCATCTTCAAGACCACCTGAATGGCTTACAAAGCCTCAGAAACACCGCCCCTACATCTGTGGCTGAGACAATGACCACCTCAGGCAGACAGCACTAACCCAGGAGCTAGGACTTCATCAGAGTGGGGATGAAGAAAGTCAGCAATACACAAATCTACCTAAAAGTCCTCTCTATTCCAGACATCCAATGCCTCAACACTGCCTTCACCTCATCTAGACCTGGATGTCTGGCATCTGCCTGAAGCTCAACCCAGCCAAGACAGAATTCCTGTTATTCATCAGGAACAACAAGCAGGAAATAGTGTGAACCTGACTCAGTGACATGAACCTTGATGGCTTTGGATCCTTACTTTCACTGAATGCCAAGTCACTTGGATTCACCTTAGACTTCAACCTCACTCATAAAGAGCACATTGCCAAAAAACACAAAGACAACCTGGTACCAGATTTTCCTTCTTAGACGGAAATAGTTTTTCCAGAAAGCAACTTTAGAACTGATGTTCATGCCCTGGTACTCTCGCATCTGGATGATGGTAACACCCTGTCCCATGCCCTCCCAGATTCCACCCTAGCACCCCTTTAGGACATCCTCCATGCTTCAGCCCGATGGAAGTGCATATGCTTCCTTTGCCATTCCACACCATCTCCAAAACCAGCTGATTCATTCACAAAGCCATAACGACCAGCACTTCTGCTTATCTTACAGACAAGCTCCTCCTCTTGGGTGGCTCTTGGAACACCCACAGCCAGGCCACCCTCAAACTAGAGAAGAAGTGTAAAAAAGAACAACAATGCAACCACTAGACTAAACTATGGACAACTGGTGGTTTTGTGAACCTCAAGAACTGCATTATGTCCAACCCTGCTTTTTGCTGGCCCTTGCCATGCCTGAGATGGTGTAGATTTTGTTTTTGTTAGGGATTCTATCGCCAGTTTTTATTTCTTGGACGTACTACCTAGTGAGTACTGACATTAGTGACAACAAATCAGAGAACTATGTCAACCCGCGGTGCAAGTCCTCTTATTGTTCACCTTCTCAGGCAAGGCGAGAGGGTCGCTTCCTCCACTAAGCTATACTTCTCTTCATGGGTAGGAGGTCAAGGTGTGCCCCACTCTCCTTTTCCTTACCTCCATCTGCCACCATAGCATCCCAGTTTTAGCCAGGTCAAAGTGGGGTTTAAGTGTTTAACATACAAAAATCCTGTAGGGTGGTCTCAGGTTTGAATAGCCACAAGCTAGTTTACCTCCCTAACCTCGTGCAACACCATGTCCTGCCCGATGTTCAAATCTCGGAGGTCACAGAGCTCCACAGCCTCTGTCACCCAGACCTTCTGTCCAGGTCCATACTCTGTCATTGTAGCTTTCTGATCATACCGCTGTTTGTTCTCTTTCTGATTGGACTCTAGATTTATACTGCATTTTTCATGCCCTGGACTGTCATGGGCCTAAGTCCCAACACATAGTAAATTACCTCCTGTGTGGGTTTCTTGGAACTGTTCTCTGTCCCTTTTAACTTGAGACTTTATGAAATTCCCGCAGGTTGACAAAACAAAAGCTCAAAGGCTCAAAACATAACAGACAGGTAATCCATTTCCTTTTAAGGAGCATTTCCAGATACCAAACACTCCTTTCAGGGTCTTTTTGAATGAGAGCACGCAGGGCCCCAAGAGCCCTACTTAATTTATGTTCCTTTCACCCTTTTCATAACTGCTGAGGCAAGGGTTGGCAAGAAGAGTGCCAGGGGTACCAAAGGACGAGACACTGGCCCCAGCTGCTACACTTGGCTGCACCTACATGAGGTATGTGTGAAGAAACCTGTATCCCTGTGAGCTCTTGCATGAAGCATCCTCTGCTGGCATGGGAAACGAAATATAACAAACTCCGGCATAACTTGCATCCCTCACCATGCCCCTCCAGTACTTTTGAATGTGCGGAAGGTGGGCCACGATGAATAACGCTGCAAGACCTTCTTGCCTCCCAGGAGGTAAAGGGTTGTAGAGGGATTCTCCGTGGTGGCAGAGCCTGGCCGCCATAGGGTATATAACTTTTCTTAAGGAAAGAAAGGTTTTTATAAAAGGGGGGAGTAGGCGGATCAGCGTGTTGGGTATAGGGATTATGAAGGATGAGGTAAAATAGTACCAATATGTCGGTTTGTGTGGGACCCTGGACCAGAGGAATGGGGGAGTCCTTTCGGTATAGCAAATCTGTCCATCTCAGAAATGTCTCTTTCGCTTTTGGATTTCTTTTCTATTTCCAAAATAGTCTTATTTTTCCTTAACTTTCCCATGATATCAACTAATGTCAAATCAGCGTACCTGCCGTTCAAGACGAAAAGGGACGTGGCTGGTAAAGGTGCAGCAGGTGTAGAGGCACCATGGCCTCACCCTAATTATGGCTGTCTCTTTTTCCTCAAACGAAAGGCACGGGGCCCTTTCCATTGCCTGCAGTAGGGCCCGTGGTAATCTGGCGCCTTTGGCCACAGAAAGGACGGACATGTTCGTCCGGTTCCGGGAGATATCTCGGCCATCTCTGCAGGTTTGTACAGATGTCAGAGAGGTGGGTGGGGAGCTAACCGGCTCCAGGGATGTTTGACAATTTCAGGGACTATCATGAGGGCGCTTCGGGGGAGGAAGGTTGCTGGGGAGTAGGGGAGGGGCAGGGGGTGGAGGCATGCGTGGCCCTGGCTGTCCTTCCTTGGCTGCACACAGATCCGCTCCGAATCGTATTGTTGTTACTCACAGACCGGATTTGTGCATCATTTGGTTGAGTCGGTGATTAAGCTAAAGGAGACTGGAGGATAGGACTCGGTTCTGTTTCCTCATTACTTGGTAAATACCGATAACATGAGATACAGGGCGGCGTTATCTTTGCCTAGCCTTGCTCCCATACTAAGCCCAGAGCCTCTCAAGCCAAGGTTTGGGCAGTGCGGGGGAGGCCACGTCACAGGACGGCTGCGCCTGAGCCCCGGAAGAGCTCGTGTACCCGTGAGCTTCCGACAGAGGGCAAGAGCCGGCTTGTCTCCCCAGGGGCCGCTTCATGGACAAAGCCCACGGGCGCGCCTTCTATTTTTTTTTAACAAAATCGTGCTGTCGGTCTATGCCTGCACTTACTGTCTCTTTATTTATTAAGTGCATTTTTATAAAGCGCGGACATTACCCGAATGTGTCAGAGCGCTGTACAATAGAGCTAGTTACGTTACAAGAGAGAAGTGGTACAAAATAGAACATTACAAAGAAAAAACAGGGAAAAAACAGGAGACTAAAAATGAATGGTACACAAACACAAAATCCAAAACAGCACGCTGGGGTGAGGAATGTACAGGAAAAAATACAAATTTACAATGAAGAGCGGACTTCCAAGAGGGGCCTGAGAAGGAAAGTATTAGTTTTGAAAGTGTCTTTGGAAGAGATTTGAGATCAGCTTTGAAGATCCGGGTAGAGGAGGTGGCACGGAGCAATGGGGGAGTGAGTTCCAGATTCTCACTGCATTGCCTGAGAAGGATTGCGCCATTGATCTTTACCTTTTGAAAACGGGGGGCTCAAGCAGAAGCTTTTCCTCATTGCGAGAGGGTCAAGAGCCTCTGGACAATTTCAATTTATTTGCCAGGTAAGGGGAGGACGTGTGCAAGGCTTTGTGTGTGATGCAGGCAGTTTTGTAAATAGATCTTGCCTCGATCGGAAGCCATCGAAGAGAGGACAGGATAGGAGTGACGTGGTTGCTTCGTTTAGACCCTGAAATGAAGCGAGCTGCTGAATGGAGGATGGATTTGAGAGGGTAGAGGTGGAATTTGGGTAGGCCAGTCAGAAGAGAATTGCAATAATCCAGTCTTGAGAGAACCAGCGATTGTACCAAGGTTTTTAAGTCTTTCTCCGGGAAGAACCGACGGATCCCCCATAGAAGGCGCAACTGGTACCGTGCATTCTTGGCAATAGAGTTGATGTGAGAGATTAGGTTGAGTCTTTTGTCAAGAATGACACCTAGGGATTTAGCGCTGTCGACAATAATGGGTTTGTTGTTGTGTAAGTTCAGCTTATCCATCCACGATTGAACGGGAGGAGGTGAGAGAGAGGTAGAGAGGAGGAGGAGTTCAGTTTTGGTGGGATTTGAATGAGTTGGTGAGCTAACATCCAGTTGTGAATGGAGTTGAGAATAGAGTTGAGTAGTGACAGATCGTGTGCGGAAGACACCTTGAGGTAGATTTGAGTGTCATCCGCATAAAGATGGTAATGGATCCCAGATTTGCTTAGGAGGTTCCCTTATGGTTCCAAGTAAAGATTAAAAAGAGTGGGTGCCAGGATAGAAACTTGAGGGACGACTTGACCTACAGTCAATGGAGATGAAAGACTGTTCGCTATCTTAATCATTTGGGATCTGTCCGAGAGGAAAGAGGCAAACCATTTAAGCACTGTGCCATCCAATCCCATTCTCTGTTGAAGAGTGTTGAGGAGGGTGCTATGGTTAACAGTGTCGAAGGCTGCAGAGAGGTCTGGAAGAATCAGAAGACACGATTTCCCAGAGTCGAGTATATGCAGCGCATCATCAATCACTTGCAGCAGGGCTGTTTCAGTGCTGCAATTTTGGATGAAGCCAGATTGGAAAACGTCAAGGAGATTATTGTCCATAATATGTAGGGAAAGTTGTTTCGCAACACATTTTTCGGTGATTTTCGAAAGAAAAGGGAGGTTGGTGATAGGGCAGAAGTTATTGAGGTTGTTCGCATCAGCGGTGGTTTTTTTTTTAGCAGAGGGGTAACCTGTCCTGATTTATGGGCAACAGGGAGGGAGCCTTGACTGAGGAAGAGATTAACTAGCCCGGTCCAGTAAGAGAGAGTATGGGTGTAGAAATCGATGGCGATGACGCTAGGGATGGGGTCAGAAGAGTGGTTGGATGGTTTGGTTTCGAGGATGCATTTGAGGAGGTCATCTTCCGAGATGACGTCAAAGTATTGCCAGGTGACTAATGATTTCTGCTCCTCAAAGGGGGTGGGGTGGGCGACCTGATCCACCAGTGCTTTGACCTTTTCATCAAAGAAAATAGCGAAATCGGCTGCTTTCTTTGTTGAGTCCTCGGGCTTATTAGTTAGGGGAGAACAGTTTGGGTTTTTGATGAGGTCCAAAAGTTTTTTGGGTCTGTTTTTGGCTGAGTCAAGGAGGGATCTGAAATGGGATGCTTTTTCATGGAAGATGCGGTTGTGGTATTTGGATCTTGCTGAACGTAACAGAGAGAGATTGGAGGTGGAAGGAGATTTTCTCCAATGTTTCTCCAGGATTCTAAGGTTTTCCCTTTCATCGTAGAGAGCTTTATTGAACCAAGGTGCTGAGGGGGTGGGTCTTTTCCTTTTGCTTTGGAGTGGAGTGACATTGTCGATTTCGACTGCTAGGACTGAGAGGCACTGAGAGGTGAGAACGTTGACATCAACGTTAGGGTCAAGTCTAGGAAGTGACCGCATAGCAGAGTCACAAAAAGTTTCAAGATCAATGTTTTTAGTGTTGCTGAACCAGGTAGTAGCTCGTTTAGGTTGGCCGAGAGTTATAACATGTGAAAGATGAAAACGGAAGGGAACAAGGAAGTGGTCAGACCAGTCTACATGGATGGGGGGAGCAGTAGTCAGCAGGTCTGCTTTGGATATAACAAGATCCAAAATTGAGCCCTTGGAATGAGTGGTTTCCGAGCAATGTTGGAAGAGTTCATTGGCTGAGAGAAAGGTGGCAAGCTTGTTGGTAGCAGAGTCTTCCAAAGAGCCCCAATGGAGATTAAAGTCACCCCAGAAGATCTGCCTGTCACTTTGAGAAAATTGGTCACTGATGAAGTCAGTGAGTTCCTCCACAAAGGAAGAGCACCGGGTGGGTGGTAGATGGCATGGAATCTAAAGGGTGAGCCAAAATGTATTTGAAGTTCTAGGGATAGGCATTTGAATGTACGGAAAAGGGTGGTAGGGAAGGCTTTCATTTGAAGGGAATTCCTGAAGATGATGGCGACACCGCCCCCAATTTTGTCTGATCTGTCATTTCTGAGGATAGAGTAGTCAGTGGGTACCAGAAGATCAAGCAAAGTATTAGAGGAGTCATTAAACCAGATCTCAGTGAGGAAGAACATGTCAAGATTCTGGAGGGTGATAATGTCAGAAATTTCCAATTTGTGTTTGATTGCAGATCTGCAGTTGTGGAGCAAGCAGTGCAGCTCTGACGCAACTGTTTTGGTGATGGGGGTGTTAGGGCTGTTAAGGGAGATAGGGATAAGATTCTTGAAGGAGGGTGCCCGGTAAGAGGGAGCCTGGTAGGATCTGACAGAGGAAATGGTCTGAATAGTGAACTGCGTAGAATTATTAGGAGGGGAAGGTGGAGGGAGAGTGACACTGGTGGTCTTGTAGCTGTATAGTAAGTTGGAGATGTCTGTAGAGGACAGACTGAGGTTGACTTTATTGGGGCGCAGGAGCACGGAACTCCTCGGGAGGATATTAGGGAAGGGAGACATCTTGGCGCTTAAAAGTGAGATGGACGCTACAAGCTGGGAAATAGAAGAGATGAGAGAATCACGTTTATTTTCCAGGGAGAGGAGAGCTGAGCACGAAGTGTTGGGTGGCTCAATGGATATGGGCGGGAGTGCGGAGGGTGAGGGGGGATGGGGAGGGGTGGGGGAACGGGATAAGGGAGGCGGTGCAGAGGGTGATTGAGGACGGGGAGGGATGGAGGAGCAGGAAACGGGGAGAGTGCAGGGATTGAGGGAGGACGGGACAGGATGGGGGAACGGGATAAGGGAGGAAGTGCAGAGGGAGAGGGAGGGAGGGGAGGGGTTGGGGAGTGGGTGGGGAGTTGGAGAGCAAGGGTAGAAGGTGGGGAAAGATGGTGGGCGATAGGAGTGGATGGTAAAACAGTGGTGGGAGGAGAAATATTTTTACTGGTGTTGAATAGAGGGAAAGAGTAGAGATCATAAATAGGAGATGAAGGTTGAGGAGTAGGAGGGGGGTCAAATAAAGGCCAAAGGTAAGGAGAGAAGAGAGGAGAAGAGGGGGGAGGACAGGGGGTTAGATGAATGCCAAAGGTTTGTGGAGAAGAGAGGAGAGGGGGCTGTACATGGTCCAAGGAAGGCCAGAAGTATGAGGAGAAAAGAAAGGACAGGTACTGTAGGTTATGAAAGGTGAATGAAGGGGGACAGGTAACGGGTGGAGTGAGGGGGATTGGGCTAGATGGAAACAGAGGAAGTAGGGGACTGCAAGGTCAGAGGGAAAAACGAGGAAGGAATTGTTGATGAAGGAGACATGGTTAGGAAGCAAAGGAAGAGGGAGGGGAGGTTGGAGAGAGTAGGGAGGTGGAAGGGAAGAATTTAGAGGACGGGGGACGGGGAAGAGCGGAAAAGGATGAGGTGAAAGGGGGAGCGAAGGGGGAAGGTAAGGAAAGTTGATTGGTAGACCAGGTTGTAAGACAGGTGGAATAAGAAGGGGGGAGGTTGGTTGGATTAAGGGGGAGGCGAAAGCGTTAGAGAATCAGGCAGGTGCAGGGTGGGGAGGGGAGTGAAAGCCAGGGGCAAGGCAGACGAGATAGGGGGAGGAACATATTGGGAAGGGGGAAGAGTGGGAGAGGAGGGAGAAAAAGTAGGGGAAACAAAGGGTAGGCCTGTGACTCCCGGGAACGCGGCCTGATGGAGTATCGGGGAGTCAGGGAGGGAGAAAGGAGAGGAGCTCAAAGGAGAATCTAGGGAGATCATAGTTGTATGGGTTGGACGAAGGAAGTGGAAGAGATGGTCAAAGAGAGAGAGACAGGAGTCTGTAGCTTGTATCATGACAGTGCCATTATTGTAAAGTGTAACGGTGAGAGAGCCATTAAAGCTAGCGGAGGGGGACATTTTTAGCCGCTGTCCATGCAGGATAGATGAGGAGGAGGAGACGTTGAAGGAATTGAAGAAGCTGGTGGACCAGGAAGGGATATCGTGAGTGAAAAAAAGTACGTCATTTTTGAGTTTCCGTAGGCACCCATTATGGAATTGATCAACAAAGAGGGAATCAGGGAACAGTTCAATGGTGTTGTGCTTGAACCATTTTGCTGCTGCTTTGGACAGATTAGGAGGATAAATGGCTTTGAAGCAGTTAACTCCCGACTTAATTCGAATGGAAGCCATGATAGGGAGAGGAGGGGCCACTAGGGTAGCAATAGCACAAAGAAGAAGAATAAGAGAAGGGCGCATATTCCGGAAGTCGAGTGAGGATAATCCAATAAGAATGTGGACAGGGGGCACTTGAAAAGCAGGGCCAGGGACTCTGGTTTAAATCCACTCTAAACCATCAAACCGGTGGGATAGAAGGCTAGCTTGTCTCCAGTGGCGGAGAGGGTGTGGGATCATAACGGGGCAAACCCTACCACCATGGAAATCAGCATGGAAATGGGAGTCCCCTAGAGGATCACAGTGATAGGTAGAGTCATTTATCCTGACCTGGATCGAACCCCGGGCGAAGGCAGCTCTCCGGGCAGGTAGATGGCCGCCGTAGTAGCAAAATCAGTGGGGAGGTCTTATTGGTTAAGCAGAGACACAGGCCGTTGGGGGGCAAGTAGAATAGGACCGATAAGGAGGAACTCTTGGCCACCCGCGGTAGGCCAGCTGGCCAGAATGAAAGAGATGTCCAGGACTGGTGACTGACTCCAATTGTTCCCAGATGGCTACCTCATTAGCTCAGCCAGCGAGGAGGTTCGTGGGAGTCCCTTCTTTTTTTACATGGCTCATATGTCCCAAGCAGGAGGAACATGGCCTATCTCAAACTAACTCTGCAGTGTAGTCCCCCTTATTTCCTTTCCATTAAGTATCTTTGTCCTAGACCTGTCACTGCTGTGTATAGTCCACTTTCGTTTTCCGTTGAGTGTACCTTCCCTGGGTGTGGTCCTGTTTCACTGAGCTTCATATTTAAATTATTATAATGTGTACTGTATTTTTGGATTAAAAGTATTTTAATGTGCACAACTTGAAACTATTTTTGAGTAAAAGGTCATATCTAAAAACCGTGGTTCGGTGTTCTGCTCAGCGTCTATATTCTCAAACATGCTATAAAAAGATGATGCCATATCTACATTTGGTGTCTCCACCGGGCGCCATTTTAAAATCAGGCGCCCGGCTTCAAAGCTCTATGCCAACTCTCAGGTCATCCGAGAAAACTTGTGGTCCGCTTCCCCGTCGTAACTTATGTTCCCGTACCGTTAGCTAAGGGCACCAGGCAGCAGAACTTACCTAGGGCCAAGAGTAAGGGCAGTCGTGTGGTAGAAATGGGCAAATGGTGCCCGTCCCTAGCGACCACCGGATTAATGTCGGACTCTCGTTCCCGAGTCCCACTATTCCACACAACAGCACGTACCCCAGCTGCAAATCCAAGTGCGCGGCGCACCGGAGCCTGCTGCGGCTTCAAGGCCATACAAGCAACTTGATGTCGGGTATGAAGCGGCCCGAGACGGGTCTACAAGCGGTGGACGCCATTTTGCAAAATCCAGCTGGCCGCTCCGGCCCACTCCGCAATTGCGCCATCCACTCAGCAGCAAAGGCCACACTTGCGAGTTCCGCTGTCCAAGTTCATCGCAGCTGGGTCGCCCTCCAAATTAATAAATGCGGTGCTTACACAATGTTTCAGGGGGTCCGCTCCAGCTTCAGGGTCTCACCTGCAGCGCAACTCCAAGTCCAGGGCAAACCGCTACGGGTCTGCTCACGGCAGGCGCAATATGGCTCGCCGGAGCCAAAATCAATTCACGGCCGATCCTGGGCTGATTCCTGATAATGAGGCACCTGAGCGCGATGCCACCCGTCGGGCCCCCGCGATCTTCAAGCTGCACACTAGCGCTCCCAGCCTATATCGCACACACCCGCTAACGCTGCTGTGAACCACTGTCCCAGTGCCGAATGCTCACAGCCGTCTGCTACTAACTGGTTGGTGACGCAGGAGATCCTCTGCAGTTCAGGCCCCCGTTCCTCTGCGCTCAGCCAGCTCACACACTACCGGGCCGGCGCACCCTCAGGCTTCAGTTATCTAGCCGGCCGCACTCGGGGGGAGCACGTTGGCTTCTTCCAGTCTTGCCAAGTAAATCAGTCACTTGCCTTGTTTTGCTGGGGGGGGCAGAGCGCTTCACGTTCTGCACCGGCCGCGACGCGCTGATCGGACGACATGCACTCCAGTGCACACGGTGCTTCTCTACAATGTCGATCTGTCAAGGCATGTCATGCGCCGCTACACCAGCGCTGCTCGCTCAACGTGGTCGGTTGCACCGGCAGTCACACAGTGCGACTTGAGCTTTGCTGCGTTGCCCGACGATTATGCCGCCATCCTGGGCGCCCTCAAGGCCGCTGTCCCCAGGGGCTCCACAGGTGGAAATACGAGGCTAGCAGTGCCTCTGCACTCCTCCGCTGCACACGATGGGGCCCCGCCCGGTATTGGCAATAAAAAGTTGTTGGTTTGGGGGTCCGATGTGCTGTGGATCTGCTGATATTGAAACGATTGTCGGCCCGGACAGCAGAGCCTCACTAGGGTGCGGCCATCTTGCTCCGGCAATGACAAGTTACTGCCTAAGCCGCAGAGACAGTGCTTGGAATGGAATGGAATGGAGTACCTGCTAGTTTCTGAGAAAAGCCGGTACTCTCCAATTACATGTATTACGTCTCTCTTGAAATGTGCCGGTACTCTCCCCTCAAAATAAACAAGTGTCGATACTCAGTGCCAGACAGTACCGGCCCATTTAAAGCACTGCGCAGAGAGAACAACTCAATAACTCGGAGCAGTGCTTGCTCCTTCCCGAGCTCAGCTCAGCTCATGCGTTAACTCAGAGAACCCCCGAGCTTCCCACTTGGGACCCGACTACAGGGGGCAAACACCTCTTTCCGCAGGCGTGGCAATGAAATGTGGCTCGATGTTTACCGCACCGGTAATTCCCAGCTGCCATAACATGGTCGAACTTGATGGAATTTGACGAGGGAAAACGTCCTGATATTTACCAGGACATTTGGATTTTGGTGTGGTAAGTGGCAACCACCAAAATCTACATGTTGGAGCCCAAAAAGTCAGATCAGGCGATACTTGTTTCACATTCCTAACACCTGGGTGTCCGAATTTTATCGGGTGCAAGAACAATCGCAGGTAGCAGAGACTACTCCTAATTCAGGGTTGGATTGGGATTAAAAATCGGCCCGGGCACGCTAAAAAAAAGTGGCCCACATTTGCATATTGCCTTTCCGCAAAACACTGCTTCGGCGAAATTTTATTTTTAAAAAAGTGGGGGGGTAAGAAGAACTGTCTTCTTACCCACCTGTAATCTTCATTACCCCGATTAGGGTCCTCCTCGTCCCAGTCCTACCTTAGTGAGGCAATCCTGCCTCCCGACAGCCAATCACAACGCTTATAATATTTTCAAAGGATGTATAAGTCCCTCCCACCCACCGCCTTGCCTGTTATCAACAAGTCCTGACACAAACACAGCGGGAGGGAGGGAACAGGACTGGGACGAATACCTCAACAGTAAAGAAAAGAAAAAACTCACTGCACTGCAAACCCAGCCCTTCAAACTCGGGAACCGGCAAGCAGGAAACAGGAAGCACACCAGCGTTCCGACCGACGTCGGACAACAAAAAAAAGAGGCATGGCGGTGGGTGGGAGGGGCTTTGTATCCTTTGAAAATATAAGCGTTCTGATTAGCTGTCGGGAGGCAGGATTGCCTCACTATGTTAGGACTGGGACGAGGAGGATCCATGAGGGGGTAATGCACGGATTAGTTTACACTGGTGAAACACACCTGAAAACAAGTGAGGCCACTTCTGCTCAGGCCCCCTGCCCCCGCTCAGTATGCATACATCAATGGGCGGGGCCTGTGAGAGAAAGGGAGTGACACCTCTGCCTCTTGGTAAAAGGGAGGTAATGGGTGCCCATCTGCCTCCAGAAAGGCCACTCAGGCACCCACTGGGCCGCTGGCGGAATCCAAACAATGCAGAAACCACCCAAATCGCCCCCCAAACTGCTCAAAAAAGCAGCTCACAGCTGGAACTGGACACCGGCCTCTCGGGCAGTGTCCAAGTCCCCGCGTTACCAATCTGACCCCATCCTAATCAGGTGCATAGTGTATGTGCTGTACCACAGCAAGTTCGGATTCACAGATAGGTGCCTATCTCTATTTTGCGCCTGCGCACACGTTCATGGTGCATTCTTATCCAATAGGCTCATATCAGTCAAATTATTTCAACACTGTTTCAAGTTCACTGTGCTGTAATTAGGCATGGGCATATGTTTGTCCAAGCAGCAGATGCCATGCTTGTGATTTCTTTATTGAAAGCACAGCTCCTTTGTACAGTGTTGTCCAGCTTTTGTTCTGCACCGCCTTACATGCTGCCGTGTACATACATTAGAAGCCGTGATCCCGTGCTTTGTGCCTAGGATGCCACCCTCCCCTCTAAATAAGGTCTGATCTTTTTGTTGCAGGTGCGCAGACCCATTGCCCATCACAAGCCCATTCTGTGCTGCGCCGGCGCAGAGGGGTCTGTTTCATTTTCTCGTCTACAGCGCATACATTGGCTCTTAAAATCTGCACGTTCGTGCGTGTGCTGCTGACAGCAGAGCAGAGCTCAAATAGAGGGCACAATTTTCCTCTTCGTGTTACCGGACTTTGGTGTCAAGAGCACATGCACTAACTCAGGGCATTTTCAAGTTAATGTACAGTTGATTCGATTTAATTTATGCTTGTCTGTCAAATTGGTTTCTTGCTCTAGGGCAATTCTGATAATGTACGGGTCAAGCCAACTCCCCAACTCCCCAACCCCTGACCCCCCCTTTGTTTGACAGTGTGTGGACTTAACCACACCATTTGTACCATTGTGTTTGGTTTTATTCGTGCTTTCACCACATCCAGGGCTCGAGTCGGGGTACCACGCGGGTGGACGGCGTCCCCCCACTTATTTTACCGGGTTTTTACCGGGTGGACGCCGTCCCCCCTGCCCAAAAGATGGAGCCGATACCCGAGCCTGCACGCGCGCTCAGCACTCACCAAACCTCACCTCCTGTTGTCGAGAGAGGGCGAACAGAGCTCTTTAAGTTGTTTCACGTTGATGGAGCCGTTCAGTATGACAGACGGGCGCTCGTGGCCGTATATTAGAAAAGGTCAGTCTGTATTCGTGCATTTCAGACGGAGACCGGCAAATTTACTGTGGGCAATAAATACGCACCGAACAAGCGCATCTTTAATTTCCCCGCTCCTTTGAGTGTCAATATGGTGACTAATTCCAACGTAAACATTCTCCTTTGCCCTTTGAACCTGCCCCCATCGCCTTCTAACCTTTGTTAATTAGTGGGGACTCCATCTTGTGACGTCACTTCCGGCTGTGAGGTCACTTCCGGTGACACCACCTAACTTGGAGCGTCCCCCCACTTCTTTTTTTAGGACTTGTGCCCTGACCACATCTGTACAGCGCTCTGATACCCATAAGGGTCGTGTTCGCGCTTTATAAAACTTTTCAAATAAATAAATAAATGTGCTGTCAACAGGAGAAAGAGACGTGCAGACCCTTTCTGGTTAAAAAGAGTGGCAACATGATAAAAGACCATGGTCTGCATACAAACACTAAAATAGTTCAAACCTTATTCAGGGGGAGGGTGGCTTGTTAATTTACTTTATGAGATTTGCAGAGGGAATTGCTGGGCAGTGTTACAAAGAAACACATTGTTAACAAATCCGTTTTTTTTTTTTATCCAACCAAGCCCTGCGACGAATGACTAATTTTAGTTCATCGATTGAGCTCTGCAGTGATGTTAACTCAGAAATTGTTGTTTTATTTTTACTGACATGTTATTATTGTTTGTATAGAGATTATACTGATCTGGTTTTAAGTAAGTTTCAGTGAGCTCTTTGCTCGCTCCCTTCCCCAGTTATATGTATGTACCAGATTTACCAAGCGTGAACCTATCTATAAAGAAACGCAGCGCTGTCCATCACAGGGCTCACAGGACACTGAAACAGGGTAAAGGAGTGATTGAGGCAGGGAAGGCGGCAGTCGCCCTCTGGAGGGGGGCGGGGGGGGTGGGAAGGCGCCTCTTCGGGCTCATGTGACTCTCATTCTAGTGTAGGTGTCATTAGCAGTGTCCATTGTTCCTTATAGTGCGGTCCAATTTCAGTCTTGCTACACAAGGTCGGGAGATTGGAGTGGTGAATACTTACTTAGAACTGTACATCTATTATTATGTGTCTCTTGGCATCAGGAGCACATCCAGGGCCGGACTGGCTGTAGCGGGCACTGGGCAATCCCCCGGTGGGCCGCAAGGGCGAGGCCGGTTTTGGCCCCTGGGGCTGTTATTGTTATAGGGCCGTTTTTGCAGCACAGCTGCAAAATCGGCCCTGTGACAAAATCGGCCGAAAACCGGCCTTGGCAAAGAGCTCGGCCGCACCCCCAACCCGCGGGGGGGCCGGCCGAGCACTTTGCCAGGGCCGGTTCCCAGTCCGGCCCACATCCCTAGTTTTCTCGGAGTGCTTTATGTTATCCTGCATAAAGTTCGTCTACTCTTTCCTGTAATCACCACAAGCAGAGACACACCTTGTCGTGACAATGCCAGCTGTCCCGTGCACAGGTGATGTTTACACCCTATCAAGTTCCCATCTGTTCGACAAACTCTGCAAATGTCAAAAAGCTTTCTTATCTGGGAGGCGTTGTAAGCGGTTGTACCTTTGGAACAGGAGGCCTGGGACACACGGCCCTGCGGTGCATTTACTCCACCGCAGACGGGAAGTCCAAAGGGTCACTGTTAAAGCCCCAGTAGTAAATAAGCGCTGCCAACATCATTTATGACTGTGTTCGTCTCTGACACCTACAAACATCAGAACATCTTCTTATAAAAGAGCTGAATGCAAAATAACAGTGTCACTATCTAGAACATCGGTTTCCTCAAGAAGACTCCCACAAGGGAGAGCCTGAGCGGTGCACCGAAAGCACTGAGTGCAAAGTCATGCCGAGCGGACGTATCGATGCTCCTGAACACACATTGGAAACATGCAATAGATCGCCGGACTGGCCGTAGCGGGCACCGGACCGCACGGGGTGGGGGGGCCTGTAACAAAATCCAAAGAGCTCGGCGGCAACCCCAAACCCGAAGGGGTGGGGGGGAAGCCGGCCGAGTACTTTGCCAGGGCCGGGTTTGGTTCCCAGTCCAGCCCTCATGGACTATAAAGTCCACAGTGGAACAATTGAACTGAAATTGATTTATGAAGTAAGCAAAAAAAAACTTGCTGTACAAGTGGAACATAAACACCTTTTGGGTGATGGAATTCAATGTGAATGTGAGAGAAAGGCGGTGCCGGACTGCTCCCGGGTGCACAGGCCGGTCTGGATGAACTTACTCACTTATGAATCCGATGCTGGCTAGCTCAGTTTCCCATACTTTCTAATAAATGTAACACACTACCACTATCCATTGTGTTTTTTCACCCACTGACATCAATACAAATGATTAGATACTATATACCCCTCTACATTTCTTGTCATGCAGTTCTCCTCTGTTAGCATCCTATCATTTCCCACCGGATCCGTGCAAGAAGGTCGACTTGCCTCTTTAGGCAACTCTCTGAAACCTTAGGCCTTGAAGCAGGGGATGGTTACACCATGGATGGCAGAAAACACAACTTTGTGTCCATTCCTTTGAGGGGAGAGTTGTGCAATATTTGGTGGACAACTGGGCTACTCTTAATTCAAAGATATTGTCCATGCTTGGATACAAGTGCCTCTTTGCTCTAAAGTTTCTTCTCATGTGGCTGTAGTGTGACCTCAGACACTGCTCTTTTTGTATCCTCCAGGACTATATTTATAAGCTCCCCAATAGAGTTCACCTTCTGAGTTCCTACTTTAGGTTCAGCGTAAATGTACAAATACATTCAATCGAGGCTTATGTACCAGTCTGATCAATATCCGAAAAGCACTTCTAGCAATAGTAAGTCCAGAGTTGTTAATGGCTAGGATTCCTACTGTCTTTTGGAATTAAATCTTTTGATTGGTTTAGATACTGAAAAATAATGGTAATAGTGTATAGACGAGTTTCTCTATTACATATCGATGCTATGTTTAGTAGGATAAAACTGAACAGAATAACATTAAACATTCAGTGAATAGAGCTTTCCCCAAACATTCCTGCTGCCCCCCCCCCCTCCATTCCAGTTAACCAGTTAGAGCATTCATTCTGGTATCTAATCCACAATAAAATGCTCACCCTTCAATCCATCAGGGGTCTCTTTCTCTCGGTTGTTGAGATTATAAGGTCGTCTCCTTGATGTAATTGTTAGCAACCTGATCAAATTAAGTATTCTAAGGAATTTCCGATGCGAACGTTCTCTGAATATCGTGGGTGCATATTTCAGAAAGGGTGCTCAGCTAGTTTTAGAAGTTCCATCCAGCACCGGTGCTATTTTCTCAATCCCAGGAGTTTCCACAAGGGGTGCAGCATTCCCGATGTCATGAGTCCGGGTTTTACTACCCACAGGGAAGTAATATCCTGCCTGGCCGCACACAAAGCCAACGATGGCTGTCTGCCTGCCAGGGAGTGTACAGGAGACATCCGTCTGTTCGGAAGATCATGTATCATTTTTTTTTTTTTTGTTTAAAATATTTTTATTGCAGGAATCCGTAAATCGTTACATAACCGGCCAACATTATATATATCACGCCCGATCAATGAGACGCAACCCTCCTTTCCCCCACCGTAAGTTACTTACACAGCCATTCAGCCCACAACCCTAGGGTCGGGCGGCGAAATTCAATGGGGGCTCAGGAGGATGTCGAAGCTGGCCCGGAGAACCCGCTGTCCGTCATCTGCTTTTCCAAACAAACCCATAAACCCAAAATAACACCCCACTCTTAAAACACCCCAAACCCAGGTAAACCCTCCCCCTCCCCCCGCCATCAGCGCGCGGCACCAACCGCCACAGGATCTCCAAAAGGACCCACGGGGAAAGCAATAGATCTGAAAAGTGCAATCGTCTATCGGGACTCAGGGCGAGCCTCTTCCTCCAGCTCAGAGTCACTGGGGGCGCCATAATCTCTAAGGGCCTGCACCAACATCTCCCATTCCAGCGCTGCCTCCTGTGCCTTCTCATTACGCTGCCTCCAAGCTAGCTGGTATCTGAGCGTACTCTCCCCCGCTGCCCACTTCAAAAATTCGCTGCGCCACCGGCTTCCCGTCGGACCAGCTCGTGCCTTCCAGTTCCTGGTTACCTCCCGTTTAGCAAGGAGTAGCCCCAGATCAATGAACTTGCTAGAAATTTTATTTTTGGGGGTATGAGGGAACCAGTGCAGGAGACCCACCGCCGCGTCAAGCGATAAAGATCTCCCCGTCGTCCCCTCCAGGGTCTTCCCCACTTCCTCCCAATAGGATGACAATCCCGGGCAGGCCCACAGCATATGGAGGAGGTCCGCCTCCTGGGCCGGGCACCTGGGGCATTCCGCCGAAGTCGTACCGAAATATCGCCTGATTTTCACCGGGGTCAAATAGGCTCTATGGAGCACGTAGTAGTGGAGCAATTGAAAGCGGGCGTGGCGTGTGCCCTTCCAGGCCCTCCGCACTAGCTGGGCCCAGGTCGTCTCCGGGATCTCCCTGCCAATGTCCTCCTCCCAGCGGTTTCTCAAAGTGGTGAGGGGAGCCATCCCCTCATTGATCAGTCTGCCGTAAAGGCAAGTGACCGCCTTCACCGTGCCCGCAGACATCATCACGTATTGGCATACTGGGGATAAAGGAGGTTCCTCCTGCCCGCGTCTCCAGTGCGCCTGGATCGCTCGAACAAGGGCCGAGTGCAGCAAAAAGTCGCCGCGGGGAATCCCGAAGCGCTCGATGAGCTCCTGGAAGGGCAAGAGCGACCCGTCCTCGTATAGATCCCCGATTAACTGCAAACCGGCGTCCTCCCAGGTCGCCAGCCGCGACCAATCACCCCCATGGGGCAGAGCCGTTAGCATCCCCAGCGGTATTTCGGGCGCGTACGGTGTTCGCAGGTGGCCCCGGGCGTGAGCTCGGTTCCAGCACAGGCGGATAGTCCGCTCCTCCATTGACAAGTCCTGCAAGGCCAACCGTTGTCTCATCGCTATGAAGGAGAGAACATGCCTGGCCATGCCCGTTCCCCTCTTTTCTTCGGGGCCCCGGAACTCCCGGGCGATCTCCTGGGTGAAGGCCTGGAGCTGCGCCGCTAAATAATACTTTTCGAAGTCCGGCACCGCAAGCCCACCCTCCTCCTTCGGCCTCAGTAGGGTCTTGAGGGCCACCCGCCGGCGGCCCGAACCCCAAAGGAATCCGACAATCATGGATCGTAAAAGTCGAAACGTGGTCGGTGGGACCCAGATCGGTAGTGTCCGGAAATAATATAGCAACCGGGGGAGCGCCACCATTTTAAGCAAAGCAATCCTCCCAGCCACCGAGAGCGGTAGCGTGGCCCAAAAGCCCATACTGCCTCGAAGTGCTCGAATGCCCCGGGCAATGTTCCCATCCAGGAGGCCAGAAGGTTCATGATAGACATACACCCCTAGATACTTAAAGCAGTCGGGTTCCCATCTAATCTCCCTACTCAGAGTAGGGGTAGGGGTGCCCCTGCGGACCGGGAAAAGACAGGTCTTAGTCCAATTCACTCGGAGGCCCGAGACCTCCCCAAACTCCGTGAGCGCCGTCGCAGCCCCATGTAGGGCATCTAGCGGGTCTTCTAGGAAGAGCAACAGGTCGTCTGCATACAGTGAGATGTAATGCGGGCCCGAAGGAGTCCACAGGCCCGTGTAATGGGCTCCCGACCGGAGATGCAGCGCAAGAGGTTCCACCGCCAGCGCAAAGAGCAGTGGGGATAACGAGCATCCCTGCCTCGTGCCTCGTTCCACCGGATATTGTGAGGAAATCAGCGGTCCCGCCCGAACCCTGGCTGACGCCGAGGCGTACAGAACCCTGGTCCATCTGATGAAGCCCTCCCCGAGGCCGAACCTCCGCAACACAGTACAAAGGTAGTCCCATTCCAGGCTATCAAAAGCCTTCTCTAAATCCACTGAGAGGACAACCGGGCACGGGGCGTCCACAAGCGGTTCCCCTAGCAAGCGGAACAACCGGCGAATATTCATGGTCGTGTTACGCCTGGGGATAAAGCCAGCCTGGTCCTCATGTACCAAGGAGCTCATGTGGCCGAGCAGCCTCGAGGCCAGGATGTTGCTCAGTATTTTATAATCCACCGTCAGCATCGATAAGGGACGGTACGACCCCGGATCGGAGGAATCCCTTCCAGGCTTGAGGAGCGGGACCACCAATGCCTCACACATCGAGCCTGGGAGACGCCCGAGCCTCTTCGCCTCCCTGTATACTACCAACAATCTAGGGGCTAGGAGATCGGCATAGGCCGCATAGAACTCCACAGGAAGACCGTCCAGGCCCGGGGTCTTATTTCTCGCCATCTTTTTGATGGCGCTACGGATCTCTCCCAATTCCATGTCGGACCCCAAGGCTTTCGCCACGTCCCGCTCCATTGTTCGGATCTCTAAAGGCCGCAAATAGTTATCGAGCAGGTCAGGGTCTCGGACCGAGCGACTGCGGTATAAGCGCTCGTAATATTGCCGGTAGCAGCTCAGAATCGCAGGCTGGGTGTACACCTGGGTTCCGTCTGCCCTGCGCATGGACGTCGTCAGTGAGGACTGCCGCGTAGGGTTGGCCAGCCATGCCAACAGCGCGCTCGACCTATCCCCCTCTGCGATGGACCGAACCGTATAGGCCTTATAGTCAAAACAGCGGAGCCGTTCGACCTCCGCCGCCACCGCCTCCTTCGCCTCCGCCGTGCGCGCCTGCAATTCGGGGCGCCCGGGGCGGCGTAACTCCAACTCGCGGAGTTTTCGATCCGCTGCCTCTAGGTCGGCGAGGATACTTCGCCTCACGCCGACCTGTTTAGAAATGCAGTACCCCCTCACCACCACCTTGAAAGCGTCCCACTCTAGTGCTCTCGAGCTCGCGGTGCCACGGTTGGACGCAAAGTACTCTGAAATCGTATCACCTAGGTCCGCCTTGAAGACACTGTCCTCAAGGATCTCGGGCCGTAATTTCCAGGTGGGCACCGCCGGCACCCCGGGAAACCAGCCAAGGTCCAACAGGAGGGGGTTATGGTCAGAAATGGTCCTGGTCAAATATTCAGACCGGACCGCTGCTGAAACCAGTTCGGGCGAGCCAAGAAATCCGTCCAGTCGAACGTGCAATTCATGGAGGCTCGAGAAGTAGGAGTAATCCCTGGTTGTGGGGTGTTGCGCCCTCCAAATATCTGTTAGACCCCAGTGAGTCTGCCAGTCCCGACGATCCCTAGCCAAGCGACGAACCGGAGAATCGGGGAGGGGTGGATGCGAGCGGTCAATATCTACATCCACTACTGAGTTGAAATCTCCACCGAGCAGGAGGGGTCCGGAGAGGCAATGGGCCAACGAGCCCGATAACCTGGAAAGGAAGGCAGTCTGGTCTACATTAGGAGCATACACACAGCAAACGTTTAGGTCTCTCCCTCCCAAAGTCCCCGAAATAGCCACATAACGCCCCTCTGGATCTATCACTGTGTTCGTGACCTGGAAGGGAACCCCAGCCCTAACCCAGATCAGCGCCCCTCTGGCATACGCAGAGTACGAAGTGCAAAAGACCTGCCCCCTCCACCTACGCTGTAAGGCCGCCCCTTCCGCCTTGTTCAGATGAGTCTCCTGCAGCAGCGCCATTTGTATTCCCCTACGCACTAAGTAAGCGTGGACCTTGTGGCGCCTGGACATAGTGTGAAGCCCCCGTACGTTCCAAGTAACACATTTCAAATTAGCTACCTCAGCCATTGTCCCATATTGTTCTCGCAAAGTCTCCCCATCCGGGTCCCAACAATAACAGGACATCGATCCTCACAGCACTGATGGCGGCCATTTTCCCCAACCATAACTTAACAACCCAAATATGAATCAACTCCCCATCCACCCTCCCCAGAACAGGACCCAAATAGCACCATCTAGTTCCCATCCAAACCATATTCTCCAACTATACCCTACTAATCCTGCAGTCGCCACCGCAGGAAGGCCTTAAGGGCCAGGTGCAGGCCGGGCGGAGGCAGTGGGCCCTCGACGCTCAGGCCACCAGGACTAACCGAAGCCCAAAACAGTGTCACAAATAAACCCCCTCGGGGCAAATCCAGGGCACCCCACCCTCCCTACCCTGGTAGTCAGCATCTCTGATCGACATCCGCCACCCCCTCGCCGGGCCCCCACCCAAAGTGAAGAAGCTCACCCCGTTACCCCTGTCCATCCAGAAGGTCCTCCGCCGATTGCGGTGTGATCACCGGCGTATGGTCACTGTCAGGCACGGATTCCTCGGAGTCCGTTGGACCCTCCTCGTCCTCAGGGACCGCTTCCTCCGCAATGGCAGCGTCCCGTGAACCAGACAGCACTGATAACACCTCTAGTACTCCCTTCCGCTCCGTCGATGTCTCTACAGTTGAGGGACCCCCCGAGCGGCCACGGCGACCCCGAATCCTCCTGGATCTCCGTCTCTACTCCGGCTCCGCCACCTGTCGAGGCGAAGAGCCGGATCCACCTTTCCCCGCTCTATATTGTTCGAGCCAGTGACAAACATCCTCTGGGGTATCGAAGAACTGAGTTTTGTCATCGACAATTATGCGGAGCCTCGCAGGATAGAAGAGCGAGTATTGGATACCCTCGCTCCGGAGCTCGCGCTTGACCGCCAGGAAGGAAAACCGTCTGCGTTGAGTTTCATAGGTGTAATCCGGGAAGATGTTCACCTGGCTGTTCGCCACTTTAAATGGCCCATTATGTCTGGCGACATTGAGGATGAAGTCTCTGTCCCTGAAGTGCAATAATCGCGCCACCACCGGTCGTGGGGCACGTCCCTGCTGCGGTGGCCTCGCCGGGACCCGATGGGCCCGCTCCAGGGTGTAGAAGGAGGATAGACCCTCCGGGGCCACCGTGTCTCGGAGCCAGGCCTCCAGATATGCCACCATGTCACCATCCTCAATCTTTTCTGGCAGGCCCACCACGCGGATGTTGTTCCTCCTGTTACGGCCTTCCGCGTCCTCCGCCCTCTGCTCCAGGACCGTAATCCGGGATAAGGCATCCTTCATATCCACGGCCAAGGTCCGCTGTGCCGGCTCCAAGGTTTTCACCGAGCCCTCCACTTCTTTGACCCGGTCCGAAAGTTTGCTGTGGTCCGCTCTAAGGAGACCCAGGCTCGTCGCTACCTGGGCAATGTCCTGCTGGAGGGCCGAGCGCGTGGTCGCTATTGCCTCTAGGACTCGGTCAAATTGCTGCTGCAGTGGTGCACCGCCGGCATCCTCGGGGCCTCCGCGTTCCTCCTTGTCCTGGGTCTCCGAGTCCGAGACAGCTGGGGCAGTCCCCTTGGCTCCTCTAGGTTTCCCCATGTCGCCGGCCGCTCTCCGTGCAGGTCTCGGAGCGGGCGCCTCCGAGTTCAGGCCCCGGCTATGACTCCCTCGGGTGCTAGGCCTCAGGTCGAATGCCGGAGATCCCCGTCTCCAGGGCCCGTTAGATCGTCTCAACCTTGGCTCACGCCACCAACACGGCGTCCGGGGGCACCGAGGGGGAGGCGGAGACAGCCGTCGCCAAGTCGGGCAGGCCCGCACGGCCGACAGAGTCCCGGAGTGGATGTCACCAGCTCCACCGGACGATTCGCGGCCCCAAAAGGTTGCGCCTCCCATGGAAGTGGGTCGGCCAGGAGAAAGTGGCCAAGTGCGGTGTAGGGAGTGGGGCCACCGACGGGGCCTCCTGCCGTCCCCGCGTGGGATCCGCTAGGGTGTGGGCCTCCGTTCATCCGAGTGCAATCCCCGTTAAAAGAGACCGCTCTGACCGATGTCCAGCTCCGACCCCCACCGGGAGCCGGCAGAGCAGGGGATGCACCGCCGCCAACGACGTTCCTCCAGTCTAATGGATCTGGCCAGGGGGACAAAGAAGTCCGGGCGCCATGTTGGGTCGAACTGCGTGGTACCCCGGACTGCGATTTTCGCCGGGTCACCGCTCGTGCCGATCACGCCAGGGGCCCCGGCAGGTTTCCGTCGGGCCGGTCCGCAAAATGCGGGGGCTGGGGTGCCCCGCAGCCGCCGAATTACAGGATAATCACGGGCTCAGTCCCGGAGCCGAGCTCTCAGGCGACCATCACCATCGGCGCCCAAGCCACGCCCCCCACGGAAGATCATGTATCATGTTTGTGGGGAATTTAGGTATAAAAGTATCAAACATGTTACCTATTGCGTCCATTACCTCTGCCTATTAGGCATGTAACTTCTAATTTAGCACACTGGCAAAGAAATCTAAGCAGTCCCAGGGTCACAGGGTGTGTGTAGTACCACTGCAGTACTAGTTAAGCAACAGCTTTCTTGTTGTGGTGCATATAGCAGTGTTATTTGTTGTGGTGTAGTTCTTCTCTCATTCCTATTCTGGGAAAGTTCTCCCCAGTTCTTCTTTCATTGTTTCTGTCCTCATGATGTGAGGAATGTAATAGAACACCCAGATATCATTTGTCGTCCTCTTTTGAGGAGTTTGATTGACGGATGCAGAACACAATGTCTAAATTGACAGTACCTCTAGCTTTAATTTTTGGGAAGACCATATATCCTTTCAAGTGTCTCAAGTTATCTTAAACCGTTCACATCTAAAAGCCCCAGGACCTTTTTGAGGCTCCAAAAAAGACACTAAGCTATGAGTGATTGATGAGGAATATAAACAACAGCTACTGTGCTTCCTCTCCAGCTACAGGACCTTCCAAATACATTCACCGGCTATCGCCTGGTCAACAAAGTACCAGTGTTTCTCTGACTGGTTTTTACATTCCATCAGATATTGTTGTTGAAGCACCTGGGAGCACCTAGTGATATCAGGAAGGTCTATCACCCCCTCACCTGGGGGCTTGGTTAATACATGCCTCACAACTCAGAGATGTTTTTCGGCCTAGACAAAGTGGATAATTGTCTTTTTGAACTTTTTAAGTAGGCAGGAGAAGAGGAATACCCTCGAAAATAAATATTATCCTGGGCATTATTGTTGTTTTTACTGCTGCTATCCTCCCAGTTTCGACAAACTTTCCACGTGTTACCTGCTTAGGACTTTAAATGTGCCTTTCTGGAGTGGAGGGTAATTAGCATTTACCACTTGATCAACTATGGGAGTAATTTGAAACTTTAACATTTAAACCGAATTAATAAAGAATTTAGTGAAAATAGCGCCAAAATGCGCAAAGCACCAATTCGGGATATCTGGCTAGTGCGGGATGTGGGGGAGCTGTTAATGTCCCCGAGGCTCAGATAAGGAGGCCAGCAGACTAGCCCTTTGAGTCACTCTGGTGTCCTGGGTTGAAAGGTGAAGTTACAGGTTCATTCTCTATTCACCCAGGCAAGAGGACAGCTGGTCAGCACAGCAGGGCAGCTGTTTCTTTGCAGCAGTCCAGCGGAGTGTCAGTCTTGGTAGCAGCATAGCAGTCCTTCTTCCTGGCAGAGTATCTACAGTTCCAGAAGCGTACTGAAGAGTTGATGTCTGAAGTCCAGTATTTATACCCAGTTGTGCCTTTTAAGTGAGGGAGAAGCTACTAGAGGTTTCCCTTTAAAGTCCCCAGGCATCCTGGCTTGCCTGTCTTGGCTCCAGACTAACTAGAGGGATAATGAAGCCCTTTGTGTGGAGGCAGAACACAGACTATTCATGTGTAAGTGGGGCTGTGCCCAGCTCCTCCCTACCATCCTGCCAGTGATGGCCCATCCAGGCACACCTAAGCTCCCTATTGTGTGTGGCTGTCTAGGAGGAATACACAAAGCTCAACTGTCAGCTACACCTAGTCATATGACCAAGGTACAGGCTACAGGCACAAAGGGCTAACTCAGGCAAAAATGGCAACTTTCTAAAAGTGGCATTTTCAGAATTGCAATTTAAAATCCTAGTTCACCATAAATTAGGATTTTAAATTTATTTCAGAGACACCAAACATGAACTGGTTACCTATTCCCATTTGGAAATCACACTTATAAAAGGTGATAAGGTAACTACAATGTTATCCTATGGAAGATTTAGATACGAGTTTTTCACTACCAGGACATTAAAACATTTAAAGTACATGCCCTATTTTTAAATACTGAACCCTGCCCTCTGAGCTGTCCAGCACCTACCCTGTGGGTGACATATAAGTATTACAAAAAGGAAGGTTTGGGCCTGGCAAAATATTTTGCCAGGTCAAAATGGAAGTTTAAGCTGTACACACACAGGCTGCAGTGGCAGGCCTAAGAAATGTTCAAAGGGCTACTTAAGTGGGTGGCGCTATCAGTGCTGCATCCCCACTAGTAGCATTTAATTTACGCACCCTGGGTACATGTAGTACCACTTTACTAGGGGCTTGTAGGTAAATTAAATATGCCAATTGGGGGTGAGCCAATGTCACCATGTTTTAAGGAGGTGGCATATGCAATTTAGGACTGGTTAGCAGTGGTAAATGTCCCAAGGCCAGCATAAACGAATTCAGCAAGAAGTGGTGGGCAAATACAAAATCTTTGGGGGTAACCCTGCAGAGATGGCCTGGCCCATTAGTCACGTTTTGCCCTTTTACTTGCCATCTTTGGGATGCCTACTGAATTGTCTTGGGTATGTTTGCTGCAATCTTTGTAGAACTTTGACTTCAATTCATGTTTGGGGTATTATTGTAGATAATCACTTACTTTTCCCACTCCTTTGAGTGCGATTTGCCCAGATGGATTTCACCATCATCCGTTGGCTTTAGCAAGTTCAGAGTGGTAATTTAGTTCACATCCAGTAGTCAGCCCATATCCAATGTTTGTGGTTACTTATGTAATTCTCACCTTCATTAAGGGGTCTAGCTTGCCTGTGGGCCCCCAGTGCAGGAAAGCATGAGGTGACACTTCTCTGTTTGTTGGCCCAATATGGCATTGGCACAGGTGGGAACTCTCCAGTATTTCAAAGATTATGGACCTCTGTTCTTAAGACCTGTCATTGCTGCTGTGTCTCACTTTCCAAGTCTTTATTTCAGGTGCACACTACAGTGTCCAAGGAGTCTCCATTTCACACTATGGGATCCAAGGTGTCTCCATCTCACCTCCCAGCTAGATCCTTGCTCTCCCTCCTTTGGCTTTCACAATCGGGCTTGAAACCCAAAAGCCGACACTTCTGACTTCAGCGGTCCACCTGCAACTCTCTGCATGTGGATTGCATTTCAGGTCAGTACGTGGAACTGAGGCCTAGTTCATCCCTCTGCTGCAGTCTTGCCAGGTTTACAGTGGATCTCAATTGCAGTGTTCTTCAGATGTCTAGACGCTGATTTGGATCAGCAACAGCCTCTAAGGTGCTATTTGAAGATGTAGATGTTGGGGGATTTGGAGAAGCAGCGAAGCAACGCATCTACTCCATTGTCTCATAGCCCTCCACTTCAGATTCTTTTGAATTTCTATTCTTTGAGCAGTGGTCATGGCAAACTCCTAATATGAAATACCCAGTTTCCGATTCTCACACACGTTTCACAATTGGCTATTCCTGTATTTTTGCATGCACCATGTCATCCTTGACAGAAGGCCAGCAACTGCCATCATCTTTCCTTATTTAAGCTGTAAAAGCAGTCTCTTTGAATCCTCAAGAATATACAGATCAGCTGGTACAGCCACTGATCCCATATCCATAACTTCTCGGAGTAAATATTTTATAAGACACACATCGGGTCACCCTATATCATGCATCAAAAGACACAACAACCGAAGTCCACCGAAAACAATCTCTCAGCAGCATATCACAGATTCTCTGGACATCAAATGCAAATCTCTGCCCCGAGAATTTTCTTACCATTTCTGTGTAGAACTCACTGCATGAACACATTCTCCTTGACCTTGTGTTGCATCTAAACAAAAGGAAAATATAGCCATTGTGCTCGGGAGACATTCATTAACGTCATGAAGTATTGGGAGTGTTCTCTGGGAGCTGATGCTCCTCTCAGGATCCTATTCCCAGGTAGATTGGCTGCTAGGGCTGCTATTAACACATAAGGATACCAGGAGAAGTCCCAGTGTCTAGAGGGTTAAAGAGAAAATCTTACTCGGAGTATATCCTGCCTTCAAAACATTAATCACAAAAAATACTCCAATTGACCAAACAGTGGTCAGAGTTGTCATTGTATTATCCGTGTCAAAGGACCGGGAAGAAAACAATGAGGGGGGCCTCTCTAGTGGGAGGTTGTGCTTGTCACAATCCTGTGTCTGGGAAAGAGCACTTTTTGTTTTAATTACCCTCACACACCCTAGTGGTGTCATGCTTCATCATCGGGTCACCCCGACCCCTAAAAGTCAGGGTGGGCTCAACCACAGTGTTGGAAGCTCTTTGGATAGCTGAAGGTAGGGGGGTTAAAGATAAAATACCTCAGTCAGTCAATAAAAATCAAAAATCGGGTCTTGTTAGGGTATTATGGTCCTAAGGACCATAATACCTTAACAAGACCCGATTTTAGATTTTTATTGACCCAGACAGACCCAATAATAAAGGTCTACAGTGGGTCCAGAGGTTCTAGTGTTTGAACAAAAGGTATTAGAAGAGATTTCTAAACTGGAACAACTTGACCAGCGGGGGCGGTTTAATAATATGAGTCATGAGGACTGGGAAGCGGTGAAGACCCTCCAGAATAATGCTGAGATAACTATAAAGAGCGCCAATAAAGGCGGGGCCATAGTGGTTATGAATACTTCAGATTATGATCTTGAAGTCTTCAGATTGTCAGGTGAGCGGAAAAACGATCACCCCCTCCCTAGAGACCCCGTACATGAACTTCAAGATCTGATCACCAAAATGGTGGCGGAAGCAAGGAGTAAGAACTGCATCAGAAGTAAAGAGGCCGAGTTTTTAGTTAATAACAAGCCCAGAACACCGGCCTTTTATATGCTACCGAAGGTACATAAAGTACAACGGCCGCCACTGGGACGCCCAATAGTTTCGGGTATTTCCTCTATCCTCGAGCCACTTTCCCAATTCGCGGAATTCTTTTTAAGGGAATCAGTCCTGAGACAACGATCATATGTCCAGGACACAACGGATATACTTAACATTCTGAATGATCTGGAATTCGATTCTACACAACAGTTCTCGCTCACAATCGACATCGAGTCACTTTATACCAGTATCCCCCAGGAGGCAACGCTGGTGGCAGCAGCGAGGGCCCTGGGGGAGCAGGGATGGTTTTATGACACTCCCCAGTCATTTGTGCTCCAGTGTATTGAGCTTGCACTTACACGCAACTACTTTTGCTACAAAAATGATCTGTACTTGCAAGTGTCCGGAACATCAATGGGCGCAACTTTTGCGCTGAGTCTGGCCTGCATTTATGTAGACCAGTTTGAGGAACACTTCTTGTACCATTCGTCAAACCCCTTCCAGAGACATATTTGTCTCTGGAGGAGGTATATTGACAATGTTTTGTGCATTTGGAGAGGGAAATGAGAACACACTCCTAGAATTTTTGAATTGGCTGAATAGTCTTGACCCCTGCTTAAAATTTACCTGGACGCTAAGTAATGAGCATGCGGTGTACCTAGATCTTGATATTAATGTACGGGAGAACAAACTGAACACAAAGGTTCACCAAAAAGGGACTGATAGGAACTCATTATTACATTATCAGTCATATCATCCTAGAGCTCTGCGGGACAATTTACTGGTAGGACAGTTTTTTAGGTACCGACGTAATTGTTCCACTTTAGAGACTTTTTCACAGCAAGCAGATGATCTTTCAAGCAAATTAATACAAAGAGCATATCCCGAAAAGATAATCAACAGAGCATGCAAAAGAGCTCGTAATACACCACGGAAGGCACTCCTAGAAAGAAACACAAGAGAAGCAGGTGACTGTCTGACTGTTGTGATGACATATGACCCCTTGGCCTCTAAGAAAAGGCAAACAATGAGGAAACATTGGCCGTTGCTGTCCACTGCAGATTTCAAAATGCCACAACCCAGATTCGCATTTAGGCGTGCAACTAACTTGAAGGACAAATTAGTGCATATACGACCACAAGCGAAACGAAGAATTTCCACAATGCCGGCTGGACACCACCCTGTGGTAGTTACTCTGTCTGTAATTTGACAGAGAAAACTAATTGTGTAAACCTAAAGAGTGGCAAAACATGGTACCTAAACAAATTTTCAAACTGCAACACAATAAATGTAATATATAGACTCACTTGCCATTGTGGGTTACAATATATTGGCCTCACAACAAGGAAAATAAAGGTATGGATTCAAGAGCACCTGAGTACCATTAGAACTGGTAAACTCACTACATGTCTGGTACAACACTTTTGTGAATCCAAACATGACCCGCAGGCTTTCAAGTGAGTTGTTTTGGAGAGGGTGTTAGCTAGTAATGACAGTATAGAGAGAGTTTTGGCAACAAGAGAAGCTTGTTGGATTTTTTCTGAAAAAGTGGACCAAATAGGTTTAAATGATCACATTGAATGGAATAAAGTCAGTAGACAGTAATGCATGAGAAATAACCTGGAAAGCAATAACATGTGGTGTATATATAGGTCTACTAGGCTTTACCATAGAAATGATCATGAGAAATGTGTTACTACATTTGGAGTAATTGATGAGAATTTTTGCAAAAGTGGAGTAGTTGCATTAAGAATAGTCTACATGGGGGGGAGGAGCCTAGCGCGCATCCAAGATGGTCGCGTGAGCACAGGGCTCCCCGGACCCTCGCTGCTCCTCGGAATTTATCCTGACAATATCCTGATTTGGTTTATGGAATCTGGGAGATGACGACCGGCTGAGCACGTATCTCTTTTCAGAAATTTAATCGGACCCGGGAATCCTGAGTTATCGTTGTTTGAACTTTTGGGACCCACCCGACGGAGGTGCCCGGGGCGAAGGTGGGCCGTGGGGCCGTGTCGCAGTTGAACAACAACGGCTGCGGCGCGGTGCCAGGGGCCGATCGGCCACTTTCGGTTTCACTTTCAGACCTCAGGGGGCTGGCCGGTGGAGCGATTGAGGTGGCGGGGTGTTTCCCTGACCTCTGCACAAAGCTTTGTTACCACCTGCCACTAGAGTGCCTATCGCCTTGGGTCCCCCCGCACCGCCATATTGTGGCCTCGGGTGAGGCGCTGGTTTCCAGGGCCGGTATCCCAACTACTTTTGATCGGCGGTCCCCCTCGGAGTCCGTGGCCGCATGGGGGGCAAGGGGGGCCCCGAGGGGCGCAAGACTAAATCCTCCCTCCGTGGAGGATCGATCCAGACCAACAACATGGACCGCTACACTCAGGGCAGAGGCTCTCCTGGAACGGCCGGTCCCCCCTCAGACGTCGCCGGTGGTGGCACATCCGTCTCTTCGGAACTTTCCCTACAGGACATCATGGGCGCCATTGATGGCATCAGGGAGACCATCGCCACGCAATACGAGGCCCTGGCCCGCAAGATCGATACGGTGGCGATTGATGTCACCTTAATACGGGCGGACCTCTCCAAAACAAACGAGAGGGTTCAAACTCTCGATGCGCGGACCTCCACCCTGGGTGCGGATGTGTCGGACCTGCAGGCCGCGCTTGGCGACATCAAGGTGGTCAATGAGCAGATGGCCCGGCGGCTGGAGGACTTCGAGGGACGGGCCCGACGCAACAACATCCGTGTCATCGGCGTACCGGAGTCCTCCGACGACCGCCCGGTTGACCTCCTGGTCGAGGAACTCATCCTCCAACAGCTGACCCCTGCGGGCTTGAGTAAATTTTTTGCCGTTGAACGGGCTCATCGAGTTCCGGGCGGGCGGCCACGGCCAGGGGCCCCCCCGAGGCCTATCGTGGCCAAACTGTTTTACTACAGAGACCGGGATGCGATTCTGCAGGCCTCGCGGGTCCATGGCCCGGTTCGACATGAGAACTCATCCATTAACTTTTATCTGGACTTTACTCAACTTGTCCAGAAACAGCGGATGGGATTCCAGGGGGTGAAACGTCGTCTTCGTGAGCTGGGCCTAAAGTACTCTATGCTCTACCCTGCCAAACTCCGAGTGGAACATGAGGATCGGACTGCCTTCTTTGACTCTCCTGTGGCCGTGAGTGACTGGTTGGACTCGCTGCCGGACAGAGGTGGCCGTCCCGGGCCCTCTGCAGGTGCCAGCGGTGACGGGTCCCCTTTGGAGTGACTCTTGGTCCTTGATTTTGCCAATTTGCACTGCTCAGCTGGGTTGTACTTCTTTGGTTCAGTGTGTTTTGCTAGTACCTGTATGGGGGGCGGGCGGGGACGGGTCCCTTTCCTCCTCCGGGGTCTTTTTGTAGACTGGGGTTAGTTGGGCGACAGGCACACTGCAATTTGGGGGGGTTTTTTGGCCCGCAGGGGTGCAGGGTGGGGGGAGTTGGGTGTTGGGGGGGGTGGGGGGGAAGGAGGGGTTGTTTTGTAGTGTGGTTTTTGTTTGCAGGGCGAGGTATTGATTTTCTGCCACCTTTGGGACTTGTGCTACTTGCGGGGGGACCTCTGATCTATTGGAGGGGATGGGGGGGGACGGGTTGAAGCTGATGTCATGGAACGTCAATGGGTTGGGGGACCGTATCAAACGGGGTGTAGTTCTGCAGTATTTGCGTCGTCTGACTCCTGATGTGGTGTTTATCCAGGAGACGCATTTGGTTGGCAATGTCTGCCATGCAATGAACAGGGGGGGATACCGCCTCGTGGCTCACTCTGGTTTCACAACTGGCTCCAGGGGGGTGGGCATTCTCCTGCGATCCTCACTTCCGTTGGAGATCACGAGGGTGGTCTCAGATGACAGAGGGCGTTATGTTTGTCTGACTGGGAGGTGGGAGGGGCATCCCCTTGCCCTGGTCTCAATTTACGTCCCACCGGGCCTCCAGAACTCCACCTTCGCGGACTTGGGTCGAATGCTGCTTGAACTTCCGGATGGCCTTTTGCTTATGGGCGGGGACTTTAACTCGGTGGTTTCGGGTGACCTGGATCGTCACCCACCCAGGGCCCTCCCCGCTGCCCAGGCTTGGCTAGGTGGTCTGTTGGAGACCTTCGGCCTGGTGGATAGTTGGCGATTAATGCATCCGACCCAATGTCAATACACCTTTCACTCTGGGGCACATGGGAGTCTTTCTAGGTTAGACTATTTCCTTATGCCCGCGGCGCAGACGGGTCGAATTCGCGAGGTCAGGCACCTGGCGAGGGGTATCTCCGATCATTCCCCGCTGTGGCTTCTCTTTGACACCGAGTCGCGGTCTGCAGGGCGGATCGCTCCCATTAACCCGTGGTACCTGCGAGACCCTACGACCCGCGAGAGTCTGGTTAAGGCTATGGACCAATACTTTCTTGAAAACGAGGGGTCTGTGTTGTCTGCAATGTCCCTGTGGGAAGCCTTTAAAACCGTAATCCGCGGACACGCCCTCTCCCAGATAGTGGTGGCTAAGAAGCTCAGGAGTGAGGCGGTGGTGAAGCTGGAGACTGACATCTCGGGGCTGGAGTCGGCCTTGGAGGCGGGTGTCACTCCGGACGGGCTCCATGCCCTCAGCCTGAAACAGTTTGAATACAGATCTCTTGTCACCGACGCTGCCAAAACTATGTATAGGGAGCAGCAGGGTCGGTTGTATGATGCCGGGGACAAGGCGGGAAAGCTGATTGCGTGGCTGGACAAGAAGGAGAGAGTGAATCGTGTGGTCCCGGAGTTGCGTGTCTCGGATGGAGTGTGTGTGACTGAGCCTGGTGAGATTGTGGAATGTTTTGCCGACCACCTCCGGACTGTGTACTCCCCGGTGACTGATAGGGATGAGGAAGATTCTCGCCTTCTCCTGAGGGACATTGCTTTGCCTGGCCTTTCTGCCGAGGACCGTGAGCAGCTGGACGCTCCCTTGTCGGTAGATGAAATCGCGACTGCGATTCGGTCCCTTCGCTCGGGCAAGGCCATGGGTCCCAACGGTCTACCTATCGAATTATATAAGTTGCGCCCGGATAAACTAGCGCCCTTCCTCCGTCGTATGTTTCAGGAGTCCCTTGAGGCCGGTTCCCTTCCGGTCGACCAGCGACTGGCCACGATAGTCGTGATCCCCAAGGACGGTAAGCCACGGGACCGCTGTGCCTCTTACAGGCCTATCTCACTGCTAAATGCAGAGCCTAAAATCCTGGCTAAAGTCCTTGCCAATCGTTTGTTGAGCGTCATCTGCGATCTGATTCATCCTGATCAATGCGGCTTCATCCCACATCGCAACACCGCCCTCAACTTGCGGCGTCTCCATGGCGCCCTCGCCAGGGCAGAGTACCTCTCCGAACCGGCCGTGCTGGTTTCTTTAGATGCCACGATGGCCTTTGACACCATCGAGTGGCCATTCCTCTGGGCTGTCTTGACCAAATTCGGCTTTGGGGAGGGATTTCTTGGCTGGGTGAAGCTTCTCTACACGGGACCCATGGCTCAGGTGGTGGTTAATGGGCGGGTCTCTCGGCCCTTCGCTCTCGGTAGGGGTACGAGGCAGGGGTGCCCGTTGTCCCCTCTGCTCTTTGCTCTCGCCCTGGAGCCACTCGCCGCTTGGCTCCGCTGGGAGCCCTCGATCAGGGGGATCCGGTGGGCCCCGGGCTTTGAGGATCGGGTCTCGTTATATGCTGACGATATCCTCCTGTATCTTACCTCGCCGCGGCAGTCGCTTAACGTTCTCTTCGATGTTCTGACTTCCTACGGGAGAAATTCGGGTCTCACGATTAACTGGTCTAAATCCTGTGTCTATCCTATCTCCGGTGGCCCCCCTCTCCTGCCGCCTCGGCTTCCGATCCAAATATCTCTGTCCGGCTTTAAATACCTGGGGATACACATCTCGTTGGACCCGGTAGCTCGCTATGAGCACAATCTCCTGCTTCCACTTCGGCGTTTGAGGGAAGACACGGCTCGGTGGTGTAGGCTGCCCCTGTCCCCACTGGGTCGGGCCGCATTGTTTAAAATGATGTCCCTTCCCAGGTTCCTCTATGCACTTCAGAACTCCTTCGACATCATTCCAGTGGCCTACTTTCGGGAAGTAGAGAGCCTGCAGGGGAGACTGGTGTGGGACGGACGGGCGCGTATTGCCCTGGCCAAACTCACTCTCCCCTGGTACGACGGGGGCATCGCGCTCCCCGACATTCGCAGGTATTATTGGGCCTCACAGCTATCAGCCATTAACCATGCCACGTATGCGCCTGGCTTGAACCCGGCGTATGAGATGGATAAATTCCTGCTTCCCGGCGGTAACTATAACAGGGCGCTTTACTCCCGCTCGGCTGGACGGACCCTGACGGGCCCCACTAAGATCGCGGTACGGATTTGGAAGGCGGCCAATGTAGCCATGGGCTGGAGTGAGCGACTAACATGCGCTACTCCTTTATTTGCCTCCGACCGACTGGGAAGCCTCTGGACAACGAAGGGGTTTGACCGTTGGGACACGATTGGCATCAGTAGAGTGGGAGACTTATGGGTGAAGGGCGCGGTTAAGACCTTCGCGGCGCTCCAGAGCGAATACGAACTCACGGAAAAGGAGTTCTTCCGATACGCCCAGGTTCGGCATGCCCTGCTCTCTGTCTTTGGGGAGGGGACCAAGATCCCGGCCTCTTCGCCCCTCGAGGACCGCATACTTGATGGTCATGTTCCCGACAGTACTATCTCCTTAATCTATAAAAAACTCATTAATAATCGGGCTGACCTATTGGTGCGCCTTCGGGAGACGTGGACGGGGGACGGGGTGGAATTAGACGACGAGGACTGGCAGTCCGCACTATCGTCCCCCAAGGAAGTCGCCATTCCAGCCCGTCTCCGCCTGGTCCAGTTAAAGATTCTCCACCGGGTGTATGTGACGGGCCCCCGTCTGGTCTCGATGGGATTCTCGGAAGATGGGCTCTGCAAGCGGGGGTGTGGGCTCAGTGCCACCTTTCTCCATATCCTTTGGGAGTGCCGGGAGGTGGCGGAATACTGGCGTCGGGTTCATGGGGTCATGGGACAAGTCACCGGGGTGGCGCTGCTGCCGGAGGTGCGTCGCTGTGTCTTGAATGTGTGGGAGCCCAATGATTATAACGCGGCGCAGACTCGGTGGGCGGCCCTGGGCTACATGATTGCTAAGAGGGATATAGCGCAGCTTTGGGGCTCCCAGCGGCCACCCACCGTGTCAGTATGGAAGGAAAACATGGACTGGTGTATGTTCAGGGAGAAGACTGTATAAGTGGCCCGCGGTAAACCCGGGGCATGGGGTAGAATTTGGGGGCAATGGAACGTGTATCGTGGGAGTATCTGTACGCCCCCCCTAGTGGACACCGATATTGCCTTGTCCCCCTGACCCTTGATGGTTCCTTGCAACTGATTGTAATAATCGAATATAGATGTTCCTTGCCCGTTACCCCCCCCCGATCTTTCAGTACTCCCTCCTGTTGATAGCTAATTGAAGGTTTGGAGTAAAGTCCCCCGGATGTAGCCTGACCCACGCTTTTTGCCCGTATGCCTCGCCTTTTGTTTTTTGTTGTTATTTATGTTAAATGTATGTCTCCTGCTTCTCTCGAGCTATCCTGAGCCATTTACGGGGCTGGGCCCCAGGTGTCGCCTACTGCTTTAACTAATGTACGATCCTTTCTGAGTCTAGCGGCCGGCCCGGGTGGTTGTAGGCCCATGCTTGTAACTGATTTATTGTTTTAATAAAAAAATTTGGAAAAAAAAAAAAAAAAAGAATAGTCTACATATTGCAAGGAGCAGTTAAGATTAGGAATACCTGATTTATTTTTAAAACATTAAGTGGTACATACACTCGATAGGTATTTCGCCATTTTTTTGCATTTAATCGTTGCAGATTTTTAATCGTGGCAGGTTAAGCATGTGGTCGAAGTGGTTTAATTCGTTCTTATTGACACTTCAAAATGGCCACCGTTGGCGGGTGAAGAATTAAGCAATCCAAGGTGTGTTTCCGGATCACGTGAGGCAGACGTAGGGGGCGTGTACTTGCGCGAAGAGTATTTGAGTTTGCAACTGCAGACACGATGTGAAGCAGGACGAGACACGGCCCATTCCGATACCGGTTGCGGTGAGAATTCGCATGTGTGTGATGAGTGTTGGTGATGCTGTTAAGGCATTGAGCTGCTCCGGGTCCGGGGCAATTTTACGCCTAAGGAGCTTTTAGGGCGAGTGAAAGTGCTGCCTGACCGGCAAAATAAGGTTGTCGGGGATTTGCCTCTTGAGATATGTTCAATGGCGTTGAGATACGAGTACCGCATTGCTGACGAAGCCTTAAAGCGGCAGATGATTATTGAAATGTGCGCAGTGAGAAGTAACAGCAAAAGGTGAAAGCGCGACTGTTGACAGAATAGGGTCATTATGAACACTGAATGGATAGAGACAGGAAATGAAGGACATTCTTTTCATGAAGGAGTATGATTTGAAGTCTGAATATTATTTCCACAGGTGGAACACTAGGCAACGACATGGCAGTTTCAAAATAGGGGAAAGAGTGTCGAATACAACCCCTTTTGGCTTGGTGGAGGCTGGTATGAGTGCCCTCAGCCCTCACTTGGTAAATACACTCTATATGTATGGGTGATTGTTATGTAAAAGATTTGACTATAAATACAATTGGTTTGTCAGATTTTATTGATAATAGGATAGAAAACTGCTATTCCTTTCTTTCTTTTTTTAACAGCCCACCCGCAACATAAAAGCATTTGTCCAGTGAGGCGAGTGATTGAAACCCCATGCTCTGATGAATTTGCCACAACATAAGTAAATTGCAATGAAACATGTTGGCCTTCTTGGTAAAGGTTAGCAACATGCAGTGATTTTAACCTGAGTAAGCTCACAAGTGCGAATAAAGTGGGTGACCTAAAAGTGAGTCTTAACTCAATTTTATAATATTGCTTGGAACAACTGGTTCTTTGCAATACACAGGGTTCCTGTTCTGTTTGGGGACAGTAAAACTTTCTCTTATCTGATTCTTTTTTCTCCACTGGACACTATTTTCTTGATTTCTGTGAGTGGGCAACCAATGATGATATACGTGGGCATACTGGCGAGAACCGGCTGGTAGCCTCCCTGGTGTTGCGTACGTGAGGTGCCTTCTTACTGTCACACTTATGTTTTTTGAGTACTCTTCACACACTTGTTGTGGGGGAGGTATTGTAGGGTTGTGGAGTGACGGTTTGCAGTTTTTTATTCATAAACTTGAGAGGTCTAGGACTTCATTACATTGGACATGGTGCCAGAGACTGGGTGGAGATAGGTATCCCCATTAGAGGTGTAGGTCCTAAGAAAAATTGTGAACTCTCTTTGTGCCAAGCCTTTATTGCTTTGATAGCTCCTAGACTGACCAAGAGAGAAGGATGAAGGAAGAAAACAGGAGGGAGGGCGAAAGAAAATCTGATGATGACACTGTCCTTGGCTGCGTTTCAGATTTGCTGTACAGATGTGTGTAGTGATTTAAGACGAATACAGCAATTTGTATCAGAATCCCAGAGAGCTATGATTAATGGTAGACTTACACCACTCTGTAGATAGCTACTACCAAAAAAGACCGGTACGGCCAAAAAAATGTAAACAAAATGGCAGTGGCTCAAAGCACCGAAAACAAAAGCAGTGGTTAACATACTTAAGAGATTTTATTACCACCACTCTGAGGTACCTCACATGGCTGCGCATCTAAGCAGCTCTTGGGCATACATAGGGGCTCATAATGACCTCACGCAAATCCTATTTTGAGTGCAAACAGAACTGTTGTAGTGTCTTAATCCCCTGCCAGGTTTCTGCAAGTTATGAACCAGGTAAAACCTTGGAACTAGGGGGAAACAAGCAGGATTACTGCATTAACCAGCATTCCGAGGTCAGAAGCTCAGAACAATGGGGTAATCTGTACCTGGTAAATACTGCACCCAGCAGTACATTAGTATTCTGATTTATATGGCGCCTGATGACCACAATCACCCGGAGTTTTTTTTTTTTATTAGCATTTTAATAGTGTATAATCCAAATACAACCATAACAGTTTGGTCACAGTACAACAGCATCTGTCATCCATTCTTATTGTTTCATTTCTAGTCAAAGGCCCACCAAGCCCTCCGCACCTCAAAGCATTTGGGATAGACAGTCAATTCACCTGATGCAATTGCAAGTATTGGGTTAGGTATTTCCAATAGGCTTGTGGTTTCGACCTAGTAGGAAGTTCTTCTTCATAGGTCTTTAGGGTGTCCCTACAATACGTTAGGTCCGTGATCCTGTCTTTAGGTTTCGGGATTTTCCTACCATTCCAGCAGAGCGAGACCCTCCGTTTGGCTATGAGCAGTGCAATCACACAGAACTTGCGCTTTAAAGCCTTCACCCCAGGCAGTAGACCCAGCAAACAGGTTTTAACATTACAACCCACCTCGCCGCCCACCATAACCCCCAGCAGCTGCACCACTTGTGTCCAGTATGCCATAACCGCCCCACAAGACCATGCGAGATGAACAAAATCCGCCCCCTCTACATTGCATCGGCCACATCTAGAATCCGATCATAAACCATATCTGTGCAGCCTAGCAGGTGTGTAATATGTCTGGTGTAAGTACTTGAAATGGAGGATGCGCAGATTTCCATTTGGTGTTAACATGCCAGTTAATGTACAAGCCATGACCCATTCTTCATCAGTCAAAGGAACCTCCAAACATCTATTCCACTTCTCCATAGATTTACTTGTGTTCGCCGCTATATCGGTTTGTAATTTCGTGTAGAGTGTGGATACCAAATGTTTGGCCGTGGGCGTGGTGATCAGCCATTGTAGAGCGGTCAATACCGGCGGCTCCGCCGGAAACGTTGGATATAGTTGTTTCATGGCTTTTTGTAACCGGTGATAGTTGAATTGGAATAAAGCTGTCTTATTACTAATGAATGTCAGGCGGTCGAGCGTCTTGAAAGTCCCATCCTCATAAAGGTCTCCCATCGTGTCGATACCGACCTGACGCAGCAATCCCATCCCCACCTCCTCCTGGGTAACCGAAATCTCCGGATGCCATTGGAGCCGGAGCGCCGGGGCGTAGAGCGGCAATTTGTTAGCCTTCCTGCCCATGATATGCCAAGCTTTGTTCGTGGCATCTATAGAGTTAATGTCGTTCTTGTGCAAGGGAGGCCTACGATGGGTTATAACCGCTTCCAGTGGGATCGGTAAGGCGTCCCCTTCTTCAATTGCTGTATGGGTGAGAAATGGGACTTTGTGATACCAGAAGTGTGCCTATTGCGCTTGCGCACAAAGATAGTAGAGCAAAAAGTCGGGGACTCTGAACCCCCCCTGGCTGTAAGGTAGTGTAAGCGTCTGCATCTCAACCCTGGCCCTTTTCCCCGCCCATATGAGCTGTAGTATCATCGAGTTAATACGCCGAAAAACCTCTGCTGGCGGGTGAATTGGAATGTTATTGAATAGGTATAATAGTTTGGGTAGCACTACCATTTTTACAATGGCAATGCGGTCCGCTAGAGATAGTGGTAGTTGAATCCATCTCCGTACTTTCCCCTCCAAAGCATCTATTGCCCTCCCATAGTTAGTCCTAATCACAATTTCAGGGTCGCGGTGGTACCACACACCCAGATATTTTACCGGGTCAGTGTGCCACTCCAGAGGGTAGTCCATGGGGTGCGGCAACGTGCTGTCCGTCAAAGGAATAATCAGGGACTTGGCCCAGTTTATATTTATACCCGAGTGGTGCGCAAACTTAATATATTCCCTCAGTAGCGGGTTTAGATTGTCCCCTGGGTCCCTCACATATAACAACATATCGTCAGCATACAATGATATGTGCAGCGGCCTTTGTGGGAATTGCAGCGCCGAGTAGTGATGTCCCTGCCGAATCTTGCATGCCAGTGGCTCTAGCGCTAACGCGAATAGGAGAGGGGACAGAGGACACCCCTGTTGGGTCCCCCTTTGTATATCAATGGGCTCCGAAATATATTTATTCACCCGAACTCGTGCCACCGGCGCGTCATACAAGAGTTGTATCCATTGGAGGAACATGGGTGGGAAGCCCATCCTCCGTAACACTGTATTTAGATACGTCCACTCCAGCGAATCAAAGGTCTTGGCCGCGTCTAGAAAGACCGCCGCAGCCTTAGTCGTGGGCGTTAGATAGTGCGACAGTGCGAACAAGGTTCGAGTATTGTGCGCTGTGGAAAGCGAGGGAATGAACCCGGATTGATCAGGTAAGATCAGCTTAGACATCAAAGGGTTCAGTCGGACTGCAAGCAGTTTGGCCAAGATCTTATTGTCCACATTTATGAGGGACAAGGGTCTGTACTAATCACAAAGCTCCGGATCTTTTTGCGGCTTGAATAGCGCCAGTAGTAGCGCTTCCCGTAAGGTCGGAGGTAGACTCTGCTGTTCATGGGCATTGCCATACATCTCCACCAGACGAGGGGCTAGCTGATCCGCAAATGCCTTATAGAACTCGTCGGTGAACCCATCTGGGCCCGGGGCCTTGCCATTTGGCAACGATATAATCACCTCTGTGACCTCCTCTACCGTGATAGGTAGAGACAGATATTCCCGGTGCGTATCCGACAGCCATGCTATCGCCACATCATCTAGATACTCCGTGATTTCCGCCGAAGTGGCCGTGGGCCTGGAGGCGTAAACCGCTCCATATGTGGTCACAAAATCTTTTAATATTTCCTGTGCGCCATACTTCTGCTCCCCCTGTGTATTGCGAACCATTTGAATGTTCTGCGGTGCATGACCGTCACATATGTTAGCCGCCAGGTACCTTCCTGACCGACCGCCCTACCCAAAGGCCCTCGCTATCTGCCTCTTCGCTGTATATTTGAGTTCCTCCTCCGCATAGCTTTGGTACTCTGAAAGTACAGTTCGGATAGTTCCTAATATTTGAGCGTCTTGCGTTTTCTCATACTCCCTTTCCAAGTTACGCAACTTTTCTTCCCTCACCTTGAGCTGTTGCCGTATGTCTTTTAGGATTCCAGCATTCGTACTAATACAGACACCGCGAATCGTTGCTTTAAAAGCCTCCCAGAGCACGCCAGGGTCTTTCATAGTAGGCGCATTGTGATCAAAGTACTCCTGTATCGCCTGCCCAATGGTTTCTACATATAGGGGATCTAGTAGCGCTTTAGCGTTAAACCTCCAGCTGAAGGGAGGTGGTGCATAGTTCGGGAGTTCTAGGGAGAGGAGCACCGGGCTGTGGTCAGACAGCGTTCTGGGCAGATGCCGAACCTCCCGTGTCCATAAGGCAATATCCACAGTTACCAACCAATAATCAATACGGGACCAGCTACCGTGTGCCGCCGATGTATGCGTGGCCTCTCTCCCCTCCGGATTCCTACCTCTCCATATGTCAGTAAGCCCCCTGTCTATCATTATGTCCTTTAAGACCTGCAGTGCGCGTCTGTGAGGCTCCACCGTCAGTCCGGATCTATCTATTTCGTCACATAATGCAACATTAAAGTCTCCTCCCCATATCAGGTGTGAGGTGTGTAGGTCTCTCAGTTTACCCCACAATGAGTGATAGAACTGTGGGTCGTCCACATTCGGCCCGTATACGTTCACAACAGCCAGTTTCTGCCCCCGTAGTAGACCTGAGATAATGACAAATCGCCCTAGGTCATCTACCACAACATTATCTATCACATACTGTAGCCCCTTTCTTACCAGTATTAGCACCCCTCTTGCATAGGAGGAATACGAAGAGTGATGCACCGATTCGGCCCACCTGCGCCCTATACTGGATTGATGAGTCGGTGCACAGTGTGTCTCTTGTATGAGTGCAATATCGATGTGCAGTCTATCTAGGTATGCCAGTGTCTGTCTGATTTTCTTGGGGTTACTGAGCCCCCTCGCATTCCACGTCAATAATTGGAGGCGCCCAGCCCCTACACGTGCCTCAACCATTTTCCAGCAGTGATATTATAGCAACAGTTATACAAGCATTTAGGCAGTACGCTCCAAGGGGTATCTAGGCATAGAAGGACCTCATTATACCTCAACAGAAGTGCTTGGATTTCAGCGATGCGTCTCATGCACAGTGACCAACGAAACAACTTCCCAACCCCTGCCCGCCTCCCCCCACCCACTTCAGCACCCCAAACATGCCAAAGACATACCCCACAGAAAAGAACTAACATAAGTTAACTTAGTTCGGGGATCACCCGTTTCGGGGGACCACCTAGAGCACACAACTCCATCCAACCTAATGGATGTGGATGGGGATATAATATATGGTAAATCCCAAGAGGCACCATGACTGCGCAGGCATCACCTCATCTTATAGTAGGGCCTGCAGCGACCACATTATCAGTCTGTGCCAGCCTCTCCACCGCACTGCGCTCCCGCTGGCATGTGGATCGCACCTCGGGTCCTAGTCCCCCAGGCACGCAGCTCGCCCAAGGTCATCACATGCGCCATAGGCCCAGCGCCAGTCAATAAAGTCAGGCCCCCCACAGCCCCATCCGACCCTCGATCACCCAGGTCCACAGGCTCCATAGGGCCACAAAAGAGAGGACCAGTGTGAACCAACATGGCGGCCCCAGGTTATGAGAGCGTTACCCCCTCAGCAGTTTTTAACAAATACCAGTCGCAGTCCCACCGTGGTTAGAACGCCTTTAGAGGTACCATAGGTCAGCAGGGCGTGTGCGAGGGCAATACAATTCGCAGCACTCGTACTTACAGTCTCCGACGGACCAGAAAATCCCCACCGACAAGGCAGTGCCGCGGTGGTCCCACTTTAGGGCCGCGGATTCGCCCCATGATATCGAGTTCGGGCGGTGTGGTTGTCCTTCCAGCTTTTCCTGTCCCGAATCGCCACTTTGCTATTCTGTGTCCGCATTCTGGTTGTTTCTCTGCCGTTCTTTGTGCTTGGTACCAATTTTTTTGACGAGGTCCTGTGCCGCCTTAGGCGTGTGGCATATCGTTGCGCGGCCCTCATGCGTCACTCGAAGCCTGGCTGGATATAGCATGGCATAGTCAATTCCAAAGTCACGCAGTTTCTTTTTTACCGGGTTGAATTCCTTCCGCGCTAACTGGACAGCGACCGTGAAGTCCGGATAGAATTCCAGTGCATTACCCTGGTGTGTGATCTGCCTCTTTTCTCGCGCCAGCCTTAGGATGACATCGCGGTCTCTATAGTTGAGGACTCTGGCAATTATTGGACGCGGGGGCGCCCCAGGCTTCGGCCTCGGGGCCAGCGACCGGTGTGCTCTTTCAATCAGGAACATCGGGGAGTGGCGCTCCGTGCCAAAAACGTTACGAATCAGCTCCTCCACATACGTTTCCATCCGACCAACATTGGTGGACTCCGGAACCCCCGCTATTCGCACATCATTGCGCCGCGACCGCACCTCTAAATCCTCTGCCTTATTTTTTAGCACATCCAGCAATCGCTCAGCTTTCGCACACTTTTTGGCCGTGGCCTGCGAGATATCCTCAACTGCTCCAATGCGAGTTTCCGCCTCCACCAGCCGCTCCCCGTGCCCATCCAGTTTTGCCGCCATGTTGTCGACGCGCAACGTGATGGTATCCAGTTTACCATGGATGTCCTGTAGGCTCTGCTGGATGGCCCTCAGCACTCCTTCCATACCTGGGGGCACCGTCTCTCCAGCATCCAGGGTGGTGTCCGACAGCGCCGCAGCGCCCTTAGTCTGGCGCTTAGGTTCAAAGGGGAGCTTGGATTGCGTTTTTTCCGGTTTCCCCATGCTGCAATTCTCCACCGTCAGTCACCGGGGGAATCAATGCGCAATTCTTCCAGGCGAGGGCGGCGCAATCTCGCACCCGCAGACGTAGTGTGCCTCAGCCCAGCTGCTCACCGATCCCCAATTTCTGCACAGCGCCCCAGTTGGTCGCGCCCGCAGCACCGCACCACACGGAGCCCACTCTCCCGCACAGCCACGAGGTCTTGATGGCAGCAATATCATGTATTGCACCTCCAGGCTAGCCAGCGATCCAGGGGGTCAAGAAGCAAGCAGGCAGTGCGGGGGACAATGTCCAGCAGCCCAAGCAACCAGTAGCCAGGACACACGGCTCGGGGGGGGGGGCCAAGAACCAGCCAGTCAGGTGCACTCGATGGCAGACAGGCTCAGCGGCCCCCAAGAGCCCTCTCGCGGCAGTCGCGCTAGTTCGCTGGCAGTCCTCCGGCACCTCGTCAGGCAGCCAGGGTCATCTGGGCAGTCAAAGTCTCATCAACCACGGGGGCAGCACTCACCCTCACCTCGCGGCAGTCTCCAGGGCCGTGTCCGCAGCACCATCGGGCCATATCATCGCCCTCCCCGTGGGACACGCTCATCCCGATCCAGCGTCGGGGCCATCCGCCGCCGCCATTTCATGCCGTTCCGCGTCCCGGGGCAGATGCCGCCACCAATCGCTCGGAGCGCCAGAGCGAGCCCAATTCACAGGGGCAGCAGCCAGTGCACGAGCCCCAGCCCACAGGCGCTGCTCGTCTCGATGTCCCCAGCGGCTTTTCCACTCAGCGAGTCTCGATTCGCCCGGGCGGCGTCATCTTGCCGGCCGTATCCACGGCGAGGCACTCAGTATCGCATTTCTTGGCTCACAGAGCCTCTCGAACGGTCTCAGCACCAGCCCCGGATGGTCGCCGCTGTCCGGTCACTCAGGCATCAGCCTGGGACGGCGGCGCAGCATAGATCATGCCCGCCATGCCGTTTTTCCGTCCCCGTCCGGCGGAACTGTCTCAATAGGCAGCCATTCCGCTGTGCGCCCTCTAGCGCCCCCACAATCACCCGGAATTGCATTGGAGTGAAACTTTGGTCAACTGAGCTCAAAGAACTTCGGCGTGTAAAGGTTTCATCTGCAGAATTCTGAAATACACCCCCTGTATCTATTAGGAGTTCACTCCCCGCATTTAGATAACCTATCAAAGCACTTGTTTTCAAAGCCATACCTTTGCTAAATGTACATAGCGCACAGATGCTCAACTCTCACTGTGCTCAAGTTATGTGAACGAAATCCTGATGATCATGATATAGCTCCTTAATTAACTGTTTTATACAAAAGAGTGAACATCTGTTCTCGAATGTTCTCAAATCGTAGTTAACACCCATTCTGTCCCTTTACGCTAAAGAATCCACTAAAAAGCCTTTGTTTTAGGTGATTCACCCACTGCATGTCAACCATCAGACTTCAAGAAGGTGAGACCAGCAATGGTCCACCTCTGAATGAGATGAGGGTGAGTTACCTACTGACGACTCCCCATCTGACCAATATAGCCTAAATCTTGTAAGAAGTGCTAACTAATCAACCACCTGCAGGCTTTTCTGAATGACCTTTGGCCTGGTTCCAAGTCAAGGCCTCAATAAAAAGGGATTGAAAGACAAATATTCTGCAACACATGGTTGACCAGCAAGGTGTGTAAAAGGATTTTTATGTTATGTGTCTGCAAAGATGTAGAAAAGATGCACTCCTCACCATGAGGTAAAATTCCAAGTCTCCTGTTTTATTATAAGTACATTTTAATCGCCCCAACCAGGTCAGCACCCAGCCTTCACTCAGCCAGATTCCCAACTCCTGTTATTGGAATCCCAACATTCTTAGAACCCCTGGTTCACCCAGCAACATGCCAGGCCACTCACAAGGGTCTACGTTCATCACGAGAGACCGCAAAACATTATTAGATCACCTGTGTCCGATGGCATGTTAAAAAGGTGGAAGAACTGCAGTAATAATGCTGTTGTCCTGAAGCCACTTCACGAGACATGCAGGCGCCTTCCACTACCTCTCTCGAGTCTACATAGACATGATGAACTTGTGGGAAAAGCTACTACAGGGCAGCTACTGCTGCAAGTACTTAAACCTTCATCTGGACAGATAATACGGAAATGGAAAAGAGGCGAACACTCCACTGACACCACCTGCCGCCTTCCCTCCCCATCCCTGAGTCTTTGCATATGAGAGGGTACTGAGAAAGAGGCAGGCCCTGGTCATCTCACCTCTCCCTGCCTACATTAGTTCCTTAGAGAGTTAAGGGGAGCAGGAGAAATGTTCCTCACCTCATCAGCGACTCCTTCACTGTGAGGGAACCGCTGCCGAGTGTTGTCGCTCCTGTTCGTCCTATGTTTGGTACTCTGAGGTAAGTGTGGCAAAGTGCAAGAGACCAGGTTGTTTTTTTATATTTCAGTTGTTGGTATGGAGGGAAGGTATATGTTTTTAGTGGAAGATGACAGGAGACATCCCGCCATCCTTTACTTTGCTTGTACATGAGAATAGCTCAGGGAATGAGGGGCGATACTAGGGCATTAAAACGCGAAATTGTACCTGAGGAAATCTTGATATGTTTACGTTTTTGTATGACCTGGCCCTTTTTGCAGGGTCTCCCCCAAATTATTTTGCCTTCTGTTACTGAACCTGTTTTTGTTGGCATTAGAGCTCTGTGCACTTGTTCCCTGCTAACCAGTGGTAGAGTGCTTGTGCTCTCTTCCTGGAACATGGTACAGTTGACATCTACCTGATTGGTACATTTAATTTACTTGTAATTCCCTAGCAAATGGTGCTACATATACCCAGGGCCTGTAAATTAAATGCTACTAGTGGTCCTGCAGCACTCATTGTGCCACTTACTGAAGTAGCCTTTTAAAACATGTCTCAGGCCTGCTCAGCAGCATGTGGTGCAGTTTTAAACTGCCATTTCGACCCAGCAAAATAAACCTTTTGCCAGGCCTATATCTCTCTTCATAATACTTATAAGTCACCCCTATGGGAGGCCCAAAAGGCTCATAGGGCAGGGTGCATTTTATTTAAAATTAGCACATGTGTGATTACGTTTTACATGTCATGGCAGTGAAAAACTCCTAAAGTAATTTTTCACTGCTGTAAGGCCTATCTCTCCCATTGACTAACGCTGAGTTCGCTTTTTACATTTAATCAGTGATTAGTAATATACTGTTTAAAGCCAAATGAATTGTAACTTAACATCCTCTTTTTAATGATAAAGTCAGATTTCAAATGACAATTCTAAAATGCCAATTTTAGAAAGTTGACATTTTCTTTTCCTAACCATTTGTGCCTTCTGCCTGTGCGCTGGGTCACATGACTGTGAATGACTCTGCTGTTAGGGTCTCTGTATTTCTCCCAGACAGTGACACAAAAGGTGTGGGCAGGATGGCTGGGGACGAAGCTGTTACCTGCCCCACTTACAGTTCAAAGGACTTGCCTGCAGCCCACACAGAGGAACCCGATGCTAGCCTTTTGTCACCCCAGACTTCTTGGAGCCTTTACAGGGGAAGGGAAGAACTTTCTAGACCAAGATGTGGGGATAGTATAGGGATTCCCCCCACTTCAAAGGCTTGCACCAGCTATAAATATTGGACCTTCAGAGCCACTCATCAGTACACTACTGTACCTGTGGAAGACTTCAGGTCTGCTTTGACCCCAAGAGGACTGCCCTGCTTCTATGAGAGGACTGTCCTGCTGCTTGAAGGACTGCCTTGCTGCTTGAAGGAAAACTGGACCATCTCTTTGAACCCAGGACTACCAGAAGTGACTCCAATTGCAATTTGGCTGGCCTCCTCTATGAGCTACAGGGACAAAATAAGCTCCTGAGGCCTTAAACCCTGCATCTTTGCTGGAGTGAGTCCTAATCCCCCAAGAGCTGCTCCCCAGTTTCTGGACTCTTGGAAGTGGTGCTAAAAGTGCTGTTCCAGCTTAACCCTAAAACTTGGGATTTAGAAAAAGATTCCCCCAAAACTTCCTGGAGAACAGACAGAAGACTGGGACCTACCTGCCAGTCGATCCACACCAGGTGCATTGCTGACCGGCCTGACTTTTTGGGAGCTCCCGCTATGTTCTCCACAGTAGCAAATCCTGCTCAGGGGAACCTCTTGATGACGGTATCCTGCCTTGTGGAGCCCTCTTCAGCTACTGCCTGAGATTTGTCCCGCTGGAGGTTTTTGGCTTTCAAAAAGTTGTCTAAATCCGAAGGTAAAACTCTTCACTGGGCTCACCGGCAACTTGCTCCTCAATGACAACCTCCTTGGCATTGAAATACACATTTTTCCCACTCTGAGCTTTTTGCTGCCATCCTTGATGGCTTCACCGAGACTTTGTCCAGTGTCTACCCGGCCACGACGAATCCTCCTCGGACACAGCCTGCTGCCTTACCCCGCTGAACTCTACCTTCACCTGGACTTTTCTTCTAGAAAAAACAAAGGTAAGCTGAGACCGTTCCCAATCCATCTTGTGTATCTGATCCACGCTCCATCACCGTCAGCCTTAGCTTTTGACTTTGTCAGTGTTTGGAATTTTATTTGTGTTGTTTTTTCACTTTATTACTGTTTGTGTTCTGCATAAATACTTTACACTTTGCCTCCAACTTAAGCCTGACTGCTTTGTGGCAAGCTACCAGACGGTTGAGCATAAGTTAATTTAATGACTTTCTGGGGTTCACCCTGACGAGGATTGTGGTTTTTGCCTGAGTGGGGCTTCCACCCCACTCAACCATTAACCCCAATTTCTTACGGTTTTCCGCATTGGAGTCATGTGCGATACACAACTGTCGCTTTACTCTCTTTGTCTGTGGTATCATTCAGAATCTCTCCGTAGAAAATATCCCTGTTGTTGATATTTTTATATGTAGCGTTTGCTGGGGGTCATATCAGTAAGACAAGGTACAGAACACCTAAGGAAAAATAACATTTTAATTGGGTGCTCCCTACATTTTAGCAACTATTTACTAATTGCAGAAAATTATGGGGAGTAACTTTTATAAACTGTATCTTTGGTCGTTGTGCGCACATTACTTTTGCCATTTCATCTGCACAGATGCCCTCTATTAAAAGCTGATAGTAAATTATGAAAATACTGGAAGCACAATTTGCCCTCAGTTCTTATTAGGCAGTTATTCAATACTGCATGAAAATATTATTTGCCCCTGTTGTAGCGCCACTGTACAGGTCTGAATAATTCCATATATGCGTTTTTCAATAGACCACTCACGTGCCTTAGGAAGTCCCTGTTTTAAGCCTTCAGTTTGCAAAGTTTTTGATCAGAAAGGTTCTCTCTATAACTGTCAACTTTGTTTAGCAATTATTTGATTACCTGCTGTATCACATGAAGAAATAGGAATAATCTACATTATTTACTCCGCACATGTAACATGCAAAGGGATTCTCTTGCACAATGATGCTCCTTGGCAGATGATGTAATTTATATAATTCACATTAAATTTCATATCTCCCTATACTAATTCACCACTAATCCTCTTTGGGTTCTGGAGTAGCATGCTACTCGCCGAAAAAGTGTTTTGACGCCTCGTCAGGGGTAGTAAGCGCTATATAAATGCAATTACAATACAATACAATATATCACAAATTACTGTAGACTTTACATTGGGTTGTACCATTTTAGCGCTAGATGACTTGGACTGGTTCCAATTAAAACAGCAAACCCTGTCTCATGTTCTCTGTGTATTGATACACTTACATATATGAAACCTTTCATCAGCCATCAAAGTCTGCCTCTTTGTACAACTATCCGAGCTTTGGTGGAGTAGGTGGCTTATTCCCATTGCTTAGGCTTCTTCTTTGTATTCTCCACTTTCCATCCACACCAGAGGGATTGACACACTCTTGGCTTTCTGCAAGAAACCTTACATTATGTTGTCCAAATGTCCATTTGACCACTGTCCTTTCGCTGATCATTGTGTTCACCACCAATCAATTTACCCTTCGTCCTTTCTCTTCAAAACCTTCCACTCTTAGTAATAATACAAAGCCTTTTGGTAGTTTGTTCAATTCAAGTAAAATTCAGACATTTATTTGGCTTTATATGTAAATGCCTTAAAAAAAATCTTTACTGACATTTTAGATGCAGAACAGTTACACAAAATGTAGAATTTGTTACAACAGCAGGCACTTGTGTAACATGCCAGGTAAATGCCAGCAGATGCGAATATTAGTGCAGAGGGCCAAAGAGGGAATCGGTTAGGGAGCTCTGTAGTACCAAGAGTCTTCATTCCTTCTATGTGGTGCAGCTTGTTTTCCCACTTTACCAAAACAAATGATGGTTGTACTTGATTGGGTAACTCACGCATTCATCTTTTAAATTGATGATTACGATGTTGCTTCCATCGGATCTCTGTGCAGGAATTTTGACTGATTTTATTCCATAACTCCTGAAAAATTCTACAGGGCATGTTATTAAAGGAATATGTAGGAGGTCTGGGAGTCCCCCAGCTAATTATTCCAAGGAAGCTTTTCCTCACAACTTGCCTCCTAAAAAGGAAACATTGGTCTCCACTAGTTACTAAATCCTCTCAATCGTCAGGCCCACGACAATTTACTTCTTCACAAAAGCTTAATTTTAATCCTTTGAGTTCGAGCCCTGTAAGGCCATATTGTTGGTCTGAATTTGCGCGAGTTTATGTGTTTTCACCGTTGGAACATTAGCTCAGTTTATTTTCATTCACAATGACTTATCTTGGACTCTGTGCTTGTGCAACAGAACTGCTACACTTTCTTGGCTTTAGCTGAAGGTGGCACTTTTTAGGTCTCTCTGTTGTCAAAAGACCTCTTAGGGGGCATACAAATAACATTCAATTTTCTTACATCCAGCCAATTGCTTACAGTTGATGGGCTTTATTGTCATTCACATCTGCTTGTTTCTTATTCTATGGTTTCCTTTCTGTCTTCTTGTGTTTGTTCATGCCCTGGAGCACAGCTTCTGTCTTTTCTAACATCCTTTTGATCCTCAACTCTGTGCTGGCAGTACCACATTGTATTGTATTGTAGCAGCTTTATGTCTCTTGTCTAGCTGGGCCCCAAAGCACTATCAAAGTGGATGATTGGGAAGGATCCACTCTTCCAGTGGACGAGGTGCTCTTAAAGCCTCCCCCTCCTATGGGCTGATGATGTACCTTGTGGTACAGTTTACTGTGGTCTGCTTCCCTCAGATTCAAAAGTATAGAAAGGACGAGCGAGGTGTGGTCACTGTCATTTGTCACTCATCACGCCCAACAAGCATCATTGACTATGCCACCTTTGTATACAGTACCACTGATCCGTACCACACATTCATAAAACATTAACCTCTAGTAAGAGTGATGGTCAGAGGTTATCTTTTAAGATATTGAGATGTCCTACCAATAACCAGTTCAACAGCTCAGGATGCTGCTCAAAGGTCATGGAAGGTTTTTCCTCTGAGGGAAGAAATTCATCTTCCACCACTGGAGCGCGCTCCGTTTCAGGCCAGTCCATCATTAGGTTGACTCCGACCACCCAGCGCCAACATACAGCTGGAATGGCTGACGTGGCGCCATGTGGATTAAAACAGAAAGCCAGCACTTGTCAGTTAACAGTGAAAAAACAAAACCCCCCGAAAGAGGAATATGAGGAAGTGGGTATGTTTAGGTTGCAAGCTACTACCACGAGTGAGGGTGGGTGGAATAAGGACAGGACATGCTCTTTGAGAGAGTGAGAAAAAATGCAACATATGAAATGAAATGAAATGAGAAGGATTTATAAGAGCGCAACAAATGCCTGAAGGCATCAAGGCGCTAAAGAAGGGTTAGTTCTAATGAGAAATATAGTCAGCGAGAATAGAGGCTCTCTATCCATGGAGTCATCACGCCTTCATTAAAGAGTTAACAGCCAGGTTTTCAAGGTTTTTCGAAAAGGGCCATTAGCCTCAAGGCAGGTGATGTAACGAGGGAGGGAGTTCCAGAGCTTGGCTGTGGCCACCGAGAATGCTCTACCTCCCTACCTTGCCTTCCAGCTTTTGGGGACAACTATATGGTTGTGATTTACAGAACGGAGCTGTCTGGAAGGAATATACCAATAAAACATACTTCCAATTCCACCCGGCCCTGAATTCTGTAGTACCTTGTGCACAATCCATAGGGCTTTAAACAATGCGCTCATTCACCGGTAACCAATGTAGGTCGGATAGCCCTGCTGAGAATCAAAGGTATTTCCAAATATCAAGATTCTGTGTCGCGGCCGCATTCTACCAACTGCAGCTTTTCTTTTGCAGACTTTCCTAAGAGAACTAATGATCCAGAAGCAGGTCGATACTGTGCGGTTCACCTGAAGTTCAAACATCAGGTTTTTGTCCACCTGTAATACAAGGTTTTTGCGAAAGCAGTGGGAGCGGGTAGTGTACCCAGCATTTCCAGCTACCAAGAGCTGTTCCATATGGTTGGTTATCTACCAAAGATCAAGACCTCTATCTTGTCCCTATTGAATCTAAGATAGTTTTTTGCCCATCCAGGTGGCCACTGCCTGCATGCAGTTTTTAAAGTTAGCAGAAATGTCCTCCGTATCTTTGGTGATCGACGTGTCGTCGGCATAAGAGAGCACCTGTAGTCCAAAGGAACGCATCAGTTTGGCCAGTGGGGAGACATAGGGTGAAGAGTGTTGGGCTCAGTGAGGATCCCAGAGGAACCCCACATGGCAAGGTGATATAATCAGACTTGAAATGATTACCAATAACCATCTGTTATCTGTCCATATGGAAGGAGGTTTAGCAGTTTTAATGTTCAGTCTGTTAGCCCCAGTTACCGCAGCCGGCAGGCAAGCAGGGTCAGAGAGATGGTATCAAAGGCTGTGGACAGATCCAAAAGGATCAGTGCCACAGCCTGCTCTGCATTGACCAGGGTTTGAATGTGGTCAACTGCTGAGACTAGTGCCGTTTCAGTCCCATGGTTACTTCTCAACCCAAATTGTGAGGCATCCAGCAATTCATGTTCTTCCACATGTACTTTAAACCATGTATCCAGGTGTTTTCCAAGATTTTGGCAGGGGTGGGACTCAGGGAATTGGAACTGTAATTTTTTAAGCCATTAGGATCCAAGTTGGGTTTTTTGAGCAGTGGCTTAACAGTTGCCATTTTCCAGAGACTTGGGTAGCATCCTGAACTAATGACCTTAGTATTAATTGCTGTCAGTGGTGAAGCAAGGGTCTTAACTGCCAGCTGAAGTATCTTGGGAGTAGATGCTCAGAGGGAGATCCTGACTTCATGCCGAGAAGGCGAATCTCAGTTTGCTCATGTGAAGCAAGGAAGTGCTGCTTTCGGTTTCTCCACTATTCCTATGGTCTCTGTTGGGCTTCGCTCAGCCTGAGTATCCATCTGAGAGGGATTGTGAGGGTCTGCATTAAGGGAGTCCAGTTCCTTGTAGATATTAAGGATTTTGGTTTGATAGAATTTTGCCAGTCGGTTGCAGAAATCCTGAGATTTCTCTATGCTGGAGGGAACTATGGGTGCGGAAAGCAGGTTGACCAATTTAAAGAGTTCTCTCTAAGATTTGGCCGAGCCGAGTTTGTTGGTGCAAAAGAGAGATTTATCTTCCTTAATGGCTGTTTTATTTTCACTAAAAAGGGTCTTATATGTGGCTCTTTCCTGAGAGCCATAGCTTTTTTTTTCGTCAGGCCTGTTCTTGGCACCAGCAGGACTGCCTTAAAAGTCTGAGCTGCTCCGAAAACCATGGGGAAGTTGGCTGCTTCCTCCACGTATAGGTTTACTTGATAGGGGCCAGTATATCAATAGCTGAAGTGACCCAGGAAGAAAATTTCGCTACTTCCAGTGCCACTTCCTCATAGTCGATCCGGTTGCTGTTTCTAAGCCATGTGATAAGGTCTCTTTGGAAGGACCTTTCCAGTTCCTTTTGAGTATCCTGTTGTCACAATTGGGATCCTCCTTTGTGTGCGGCCAGGAGAGAGAAATGGCCACAGCGTGATGGCCGGACCCAATTAATGGTACTGTCTCAAGAACCTTAAAGCGAGAATAATTGGAGAAGATATCATCCAATGTGTGGCCCATTACTCGTGTAGGGGCATTGACTAGTTGTGGCAGCACACAGCAAGTCATCATATCCCTGAGTGCCCTGGACTCTTTGCACATATCATCTTCCAGATGGAAGTTATAATCACCCAGGAGCGTGATGTTGTGTTTTCCTAGGTACGGTTCAGTTAAATGCACGATTTCTGATATAAAAGAGGACCTAGATCTTGGGGTCTATAAATTAGGACCCCTGCAAGCAAACTAGTGGACAAGATTTTGTCAGCGAAGTATAGCGCTTCACAAGGGGTCGCACTCTGAAGAGGTTCCATGAGGCACGGGTACTTTATCTTATGAATAGTTGCCATACCACCCCCTGATCTGCCTATCCTATCATGCCGGAGCATCGTGAACCCCAGGGAGATGGCTTCCACCATGTCCGGCCAGACAACTCCTTTGCCCAGGTTTCAGTTACAAATACCCAATTTGGATCATGTGTCATAATGAATTCAGTGAACTCAACTTTACTTTTGATCAAGAATCTGACATTGATCAATAAACACTTAAATTTGAGCTCCACAGGAACTGTCTCTTCCACAGGATGATAGCTCATAGAATTACTGAGAGAGCAGTGGACATGCTGGGAGTGAGTACACGCGAGGGGCAAATGTTACTCCTGTTATAATGGAGTTCCTTGAAGCCAATAATGGAGGGATATTCCAGTGGCTTTGAAGTTACACAGTGAAACAGCAAGAATTGAATTCCGGATGATGTCCCTGGTTTACGGGGAATTCTAATGGTCTCCAAGGCAACAGCTGTGAAGACACATAGAAAGTGGTTGTCCATGGAAACAAGGTGACTTGAAAAGGACAGATACAATCGATAAAATGGCTCAGAGGAGTTTTGCAGAAGGTTACAAATGTGTGCCTTCAAAGTCAGCAGTTGTGGGCAGCCTGTGGCGCAGTGGAACTGTGCAGCGTACTGCTCAACACCAGTAAGTTGAAAGTTCAGACATTTAAAATTGGGCAGATTTTAACTACACACCTATTTTAAACAAGCATTTGCAATGCAATAGGTCTCGCATTTACACGAGCTTAAGCTATTGGCATTGTAAGTGACAATGCCTTTTATTTATGTTTTAAAAACCATAACAAAAATAATAGGCATTGTTATTTACAATGCCAATACCTTAAACTCGCGTAAATGCGAGACCTATTGCATTGCAAAGACTTGTTTACATTTAAATCCGAGTGCGATGCCGCTTCAAGTAAACACGTGACAACAACATGTCGCATTTTAGCTTCACTTTTGTATACTGCTTGTACATGTTCCACCCTTTGGGATAATTGAGTTTAGAACTGACTGAGAGTGACATACACGCATGCATATGGACGCACATATATGGTCACACACACACAAACGAACATATATACTCACACGGTGTACTTTGAAATGAGATTGAAAAAGTACAGCTTTCACTGAGTAAATAACAGCCCTTGGGTTAAGAGTTACTTGGCCTGGTGCATGTGTTCCCTGACTGTTTTCAAAAGCACACAAGCATTTGCAATGCAAATGGGTCTCGCATTTGCCGGAGTTTGAGCTATTCAAGATGTAAATGACAATGTCTTTTACTGAGTTTGTGGCATGGTGGCCTGGGTTGGATTTTGTGGGTGACACCAGTAGTGGCTTTGCAGTTTTGGACGACACCCTGAACTTGTAAATAATTTTTTTAGGAAGCAGCAGAAATAAATAATCTGTGAAAGAAATACTGCATTATATGCCAATGGCCAGGGGTGTTTTTGGGTAGAGGGAAGTTGAAATGAAAGACAAGGAGGGGTTGCATAATGGGCCTGGATATATTTGCTGAGTTGCAGGTGAGTGGATTGTAAGAATCAGTGGGCAGGGGGGACCAGTGCGTCAGGAGGTTATTTGAAAGGGGCGGGGCAAGATGTGAGATCAGTTGAAATGGATATAGGTGAAAAGGGACTAGTATGAAGTACAGGGAAGTTGTATTAGTTATGGAGTGGGAAGGGGTTTTAGGATCTGGAGGAAGCCGTGAAGATGAAAATACCTGAACAGCCGGATGTCAGTGAGTTTGGCACCTTTCCAGTATACTGAAGCCCTTGTTGTTGATACCTGCTATGATGCTGTCCTGCTGGGCCAGGAAAGTGACAGCAGGGCCTGCTTGGGGACCCCGTTCCCCACCACACCGAGCCAAACATGTGAAACTGTGCCAGGAGCGCATGTGATTTAAAAGTAATTTCCAAATTTGCTCCCAGGGAAATGATTTTTAATGGGAGCTCCACATGACCCAATAGTTACAGCAGAAGAGCAGCAACACCAATGTAGTCCTCACAATTAAGAGCAGTACTGACAGCACATGCCAGAAAAGATGCAGTTCCTCGAAGAGCATTTTGTCACAGAATTTAAGATCGAGTTGATGGAGGTAGGCCTTTGAGTCACAAGAATGTGGGGTCCACTAAGCACCTCTATTTTAAATTAATTGAGGCAAGCTTAATTCCTATCCGCCTGCTTTGGAGGAGTCTTGGACAGACTATAGGTACTGCTGTCTCCTAGGCCTTTATGGACCTTAAGATGTACTTCCATATCACCCCTGTGCCAACTATTTTGACGTGGCCAAATGCGGTGGTGTTGGCTCAAAAAGAAAAGCTCCTGGAGTACACAAGGGTGAGAAAAACCAGGCGCACCACTGAGTCTGTGATGTTGCAGGGATGGAGAAACATCGTGCTACTGTGTTAGCTTTCCCTTGCGTTAAATGTGAAGCAGGTTCGAATTAATGTATTTATATAAATACATTCAAGATGGTTTCGTAAGGAGCTAAATGAATACAAATGTTCAGAATAAAACGGAAAGCAACAGCGTAAAGCTACATCGCTACGGGGATTGCAAGCTACCCTGGGGCGCAAGACAGAGATCTTTAGGAAACATAAAGCTATAATTCATGCGTTTTTAAAGCTTATGATTAACTTGAAATGACGTGGCAGTGACACTGTCTATGGGAATGAAGTGTTATTGAAAGCGGTACAAATGCGAGATGTAATTAGCAGACAGGGGAGATGTGGCGATACGGCCAAAGCTGCCGACTTTGGAGCTGCGAGCAAAATGAGAAGATTCACCTCAACAAATACTGTCCCAATGACTCTAATACAAGACCCAAGTCACCTCCTCGGTGTGCTGCCGGTACATTCTTATATCACCTTAAAGGGTTTGTTCTTCGGAGGATGTATTGCAGTGGCGGAGCGGTGCGCACCGGGAACGAATAACTGAAGACCCGGAGAGACAATTGTGCCTCCTCTTAGTAAATAAACATTAGCATGTGCTGTCCAACTATTTCATTGCACATGTCCAGAGCGTGAGATTCTTTCAGCAGGTTGCAGGCTGCACCCCGCGCTACACACAGTGCCCCCGCGCCACTCGCTCCCACGCGCACCTAAACAGTCACAGTGAGAACAGCGAGCACGAGCCACCGAGCCAAGATGTGCGTCCCCCAGCCCCTCCCCTATAAGTGCCCGTGTGCCGCGCGCCCTACAAATTAAGAAGGAATATTAAGGGGTGATAAAGAACCCAATTTACCCACCTGTTGGGTGTCATGGAGTCAGGTGGGGCTGCTTGCTGCTGCTATTCGCCCTCAAGGTATGGGTGCAACGGAGGCCACACATATGCCTCGAAGGGGGGGGAGACAGGAGGCACCAACAGCGAAATAAAGACGGCCTGGTCAGCCTTTAATCCTGGCGATGAACTGGGGCCAGCGGAGGTTCTCTGGCACACACTCACGCGCTGAGAGTGCGCTGCGTGCCCCCTCTCTTCTCACATGCAGAGAAGCACAACAGTGTGGAGTCTAGTGGGAACAGTACCGCCTCCTTCCAACTTCTACAATAGATGGTAGCTTATCTGCCTGTTGGAAGACCGTGTGAATCGGTGACGTCGGTGGCTACAAGGCATCAGAACAGAGGACCACTTAAACAAGCGCGCACTGAAGCTGACGGAGTGGGAGGGGGAGTGGGGGCGGCCACGCAGGCTGCCAAATGGTGCGATGAATCACGGCTAAAGTGAAAGTAAACAAGTGGTTGCAGGACTCCAAATGGTGCGCGCGCCCGGACGGGTCACATGCACTGTAGTTGGAGGCCTGCAAAGCCACTGTTTGCACTTCCAAAACGCGCTTACTATAAGTCTCGCCAGAGCCAGCGCTAAAGCGCTGGTCAGGCGAGACCTAATGATTTGAGAAGATGGCATTTTCAAGAGATGAAAAAAACTAAAAACATCTAAAACCAGTCCAGTTCTAGAGTTCAACCCGTGCACTGTCCTCTCTAACGCTGGGACAATGGTTCGCGCATTGGTCATTTGACAGCTCAGATCTGTCATTTGAGGATTTTAGCTGAAGCAGCATTAACGAAAGCGAAGAGAAAGCAGGTTTGCGTGGAACATGGTAGGCAGGCGTGAGGACAGAAGAGCCCTGTGGAGGCGTGTGACAGGCAGGCAGTGACCGACTTTCTATTTTTATCCAATCCCCAGTCATATTTGCCAATCCATTCCCAAATGTGAGAGCTGGCCGTGGGTGTGATGAGTCCTTCAGTGAAATCATCTGCCAAGACCTTCAATTATACCATTTGCCGAGTACTTGTGTTTTTAACTAGACTCTTATCTTAGAGTTCAACTTCGTGTTCAGCTGTCAGGATGTGCCCTGATGTTCAAGTGCTTTAAAATGGTATAATTAATACATCTTTACTTCTCTCTGAACTTGGTCCAACTCATATTCTCTGCAGGCTGACCTAAATTCACCCCCATGCACCATTCAGCTGCCACCCTGCTGTCTGGTATTTGGAAATATGACATCATTAACTATAGGTCACCTACAGTGTCTACTCCTGGCAGCGCACATTTAATTTAAAATAGCAGGTCATTATGGACGCTTTTTCCAGTACAGAATTTTTGTGTGCTAGCCCAATGCATTCTGGGGGATGTAGTCTTATTTTGCTTCCAATGAACTAATACCCCTGAAATAAATGATCTGAAGGAGAAAAGCTCAGGACTGGAGACAGTGAACCTACTGACCTAAAGAGAAGTGGTCACACTATCACTTGTCCTTCCAGCCTTCCGCGATCAGTAAAGCGAGTCCAAGTACATTGGGTAAGATCAGTGAGGTAACAGCTCACCTCTGAAAACATGGAACCCCTGCAAGGCCGACTCAGCCTTAAGCGCTACATGAGGTTTGTAAATGGAGCCCCATTGAATTGGGCAGTAATAACTCCTGTTATTTACGCGGCTAAGAAATGTTAGAAGCGCGGTACGAAGTGACGTAGAAACGCTATTCTTATAATCCCATTTCTTAAATTTACAGGCTTAGAAACAACAGAGGTGCAGATTAAGGCCTATTAAAACATAATAATAGTAATTATTGTTACTTTGTTGTTATTATTATCGTTGCTAGTATAATTACTGTTAATGTTCTTATTAAGTTGAAGGTGTTGGTGGCTCTAAAGAGTTGTATTGTGGAATTGTTTCGTGTTTCCTATCTTTGACAAGGCATGCTGAGATAAGAGGCTACCTCATTTGTGAGTTGTTTGTGTGCTCTTATGTGGGAAGCACTGGGTGTCATTCGGGAGGTTAGGGTGGGTCCATTTGTGGTCAGTGATCCTGTGGTTGTGTTTCAGCATTGATTGAAGCAGAGAAGTGTAGGACTGAGAGAGTCACTCTTGCAGATACGGACCTCCTTTTGGTTGTTTGAGTAAGAAGCAGGGCTGTTTCTACCATTAGGCAAGACTAGGCGGCCGCCTAGGGCGCAAAAGGAGGGAAACATTTGAATAGAAGTTCTTTTATATCTAATGCATTAATTCGTCTAGCCTGAATGACAGGGGGATAGAGTGATGGTAGTAAAAGGGAGGGGGCGGCATTTTTCAATTTCCGCCTAGGGCGGCAAAACACCTAGAAACGGCCCTGGTAAGAAGCCAGTCCGGTCGTTGTGCTTGGTGGGTGAAGTGGGTGTTTTTAGTGCAGTACCTGTAATGAGCTTTGGGTGTCGATCACCTGTGCGGTGTAGGAATGACCTATCTGGACTTTCAGCTACATAGCACTATCCTCTCTCTGGGCTGTACGTGAGGGGTTGCTGTTTGAGAACAGCCAGGTTTTTACTGCCCGACGGAATTCTGGGTGGTTGTGGATGAATCGTATTCTTGCCAGGAGTGAGTCCCAAAGCTTCTCCATCTGGACCGGGAAAGAAGTTGTGACGAATCAGTTAAATCTAGAGTCTCCAACTTTTCAGAAGGGTTTGACTTCCAGCCAAGCATTTCCTTTCGAATGCTCTCTCGGTTTAGAATTTGCTTCTCCAGGTAGCCCAAAGCATTGGTTTTTGATTACTACTTGTTCAGAACAGCTTAAAGGGATGGGTTTACATATATTATATGGTTTGGGATGAACCTACTTAGAAAGTGTTCTTGGCCATTTCTTTACTTTTTTTCTTTAATTTTTTCCTTGAATATATATTAACTTGTTTAGTGTTTTTTTCTATAAATATAGTGTTCATTTGAGATTGTGTAATATTGCTCCACATTGTAAACTTTTCTAGGTTCATTATATATAAAAACACATATGGGATGAAATACTCTCTCAGATATACATTATTAGCATATTGCAAGTCAGTCAGGTATTCTGTGAAAGCATAAACACAGCTTGTGCCTCCACACGGCATTAAACATACAGATGGCTTGCAATAACCTTTTCCTGTACAGTGGGCGTTCTGTATTTCCTTTAATGCTTGGTTTGGGAGTGGAGAAAAGAACATGCACATGAGAAGGTTGAAAGGTTTACTGGTGCTGGCAGTCTTTGCTCAATCCATCTCTGCCTTCATGTTACCCTGCGATGCTGTGGGGAATAAGAAGTGCGACCATTGTAGTTTGCAGTCGGCCTAGAGTGAGAAGCGCGAGATGCAATGCGTGAGGTCTATCACTTGCTGGAGGGAGTAGGAATAGGCGGCTGCGGTGAGAATGTCTGTTGACGTGCCTCTCTTTTTTTGCTAGTAAAGTTGCCGAGCCCTGAAACCTAATGGTAGCAAAGGATTAGGGGGCACAATGGAGTCACTAGTTGCGTGTAATAACTTATTCCACACAGCAATAACACCAGCTAGAAAGAGGCTGCAGTGGCAAGTTCATGGGCAATTTAGCACAAAGCAGCCCTGGGAGCCCGCCTCAGATCTGAATGTTTAAACCATTGGCCCTACATAACTTGGTAGTTGTAGTTTGCCGGCGCCATCAAGTTGTAGTTGCCACAGAGAGGTACAAGAGCACCAGCCCTGCTGCCTTGTTTGTGATCTGCTGCAAGTCGAGCAGCCAAAACTCAGCAGAGCTGACTCAACCCTTCACCTTTCCAAGGTCTATAAATGGGCACTATTAAAACTAGTGATTGTAAGACCTACTATTTTCAGTTTCGCAAAATAGCAAGACTTTGATTGCAAGCACTACAAGGAAGGTTTCCGCCTTTAAAAAGAAATGTGTGAGCATTCTGGGCAACGGTGGAAATTTAAGAGGAAGATCTGTAGAATGGTTTTCAACTGAATAGGAGGACTACCTCTTGGGTGACAAGTCTAGTGCACGTGTTTGAGAGGGTGAAGAGAGTGCAGGGGAGGTCTAGATCCTCCTCTCTACATTCCAGTGCTTCTGTTAGTTCATTAGGGACCTCCATCTCTAGCATGAGGGAGGGCTCTTAAGAGAGGGAATACCATCCGATCAAACTTGAGAGAGTTAAACTCAAGCAAGACCAGTTCACCTTTGATAAAGAGACCCTAGAAGTCCAGAGGGCTAGGAAAAATGTGGGACTAGAGTCCCATGTTGGCACCACTAGTGTACATAGAGTCAGGGAATACTCCTTTGATACTAGGAACATGAGCAGGATAGTCCCGCCTTACCAGGAGGGGAATTATATCCTTAAATGGGTCACTGATTCAGAGAAGGCTGCACAGTACAGAAGGTCCCCCAAGGGCAGTGGGCAGCTATTCTGTGGTTCTCATTTGCTAACAAAGGTAGAGACAAGCTCCTCACTGTTTGAAAACAGGATGCGGATCATGATTCAGTCTTAAGGGTGCCCTCATATATGAGTTTGGTTAACCACTGAAGGGTACAGAGTTAAGTACAGGGATACCCAGAAGGCAAACACTCAAGACTGGGTTGATTTCATAAACAATACTATTAAGGCTCTGGGAGGCTGGCTTCATGGAAGCAAGGTACAGGACCATGAGGGATTGTACAATGTGTTGATGAGGGAGTACATCCTTAATAATTGTTACAATCAACAACTGCACCAGTACCTGGTGGACTCTGATCTCACCTCTCCCCAAGAACTGGGAAAGAAGGCAGACAAATGGGTCTGCACCAGGGTTAAGCAGAAAAACCATGGTGGTGGAGGTAACCAGAAGAAGCAAGATTCTTCTAAGGCCCGAGAGGAGGGTGGGGAGAAGGGTAATGACAAAAAGGAGTCTGCACAAGTTCCCTAAAAACCTGCCTCTTGGGGTGAGTCCCAAAACTCCAACAACTCCAAACTTGGTGCAACCTGTGCAAGGAAAAAGGTCATAGGCCAAGGGATGCTAATTGTCCTAAGGCCAACACCAATGTAGCTACTACCACTGCCCATAAAGTTACTGCTCCACCTAGCATCAGTCCAAGTTATAGTACAGCTCCCAAGGGACTAGTTGGGTTAATCTTGAGTTCTGAAGTGGGTTCTGGCCTAGTCAGAACTCCCACTCAGGCTGTCCTTGTCTGTGACTGTGGCATGGATCTTGCCACTTTACTTGTTAGTCCCACTAACTTGGGCAAGTACAGGCAACAGACTTTGATTAATGGAAAAGCAGTTATGGTTTACAGAGACACAGGGGCCAATGTCACTAATGGTGACAGAGAAACTTGTGTCCCCTGAACAGATCAGACTTGATCATTTATACCAAGTGACCAACGCTAGCCATGTCAGGAGTGATCACTCATTGGCAGTTGTGAATCTCAGCCTGCCATCTTGGCCACCTACCTATCAGCCGTCTTGGCAACCTACTTGCCAGCCGTCTTGGCAACCTACCTGCCAGCCGTCATGGCCACCTACCTGCCAGCCGTCATGGCCACCTACCTGCCAGCCGTCATGGCCACCTACCTGCCAGCCATCATGGCCACCTACCTGCCCGGCCTCTTGGCCACCTACCCGCCCGCAGCTTGGCCACCTATCTGCCCGGCGTTTTGTCCACCTATCTGCCCGGTGTTTTGCCATCCATCCGCCCACAATCTTGGCCACCTATCCACCTACCCTCTTGGCCACCTATTCTCCCACCCTCTTGGCCATCTCACCGTCTTGGCTACCTATCCGCCCGCCCTCTTGGCCACCTATCCGCTCGCCCTCCCGCCTTCTTGGCCACCAATCTGCCCGCCCTCTTGGCCACCAATTTGTCCACTGTCTTGGCCACCAATTCATCTACCGTCTTGGCGACGTCTCCACCTGCCGTCTTGGCCACCTCTCCGCCTGCCGTCTTGCCCACCTCTCTGCTCACCATCTTGGTCACCTCTGCCCACCCTTTTGGCCATCTATCCGCCCGCCCTCTTGGCCACCTATCCGCCCGCCCTCTTGGCCACCTGTCTGCCAGCCCTCTTGGCCGCCTGTCCGCCAGCCCTCTTGGCCACCTATCTGTCTGCCCTCTTGGCCACCTATTTGTCTGCCCTCTTGGCCACCTATCTGTCTGCCCTCTTGGCCACCTATTTGTCTGCCCTCTTGGCCACCTATCTGTCTGCCCTCTTGGCCACCTATTTGTCTGCCCTCTTGGCCACCTCTCCATCTTGGTGATTTATCCGCCTGCTGTTTTGGCCACCAATCCGCCCTCCCTCTGGGCCACCTTTCTGCCTGCCCTCTGGGCCACTTATCCGACTGCCCTCTTGGCCACCTATCCGACTGCCTTCTTGGCCACCTATCCGTCCGCCTTTATTGCCACCTACCCGCCTGCTGCCTTGGCCACCTACCCGCATGCCGCCTTGGCCACCTACCCGCCCGCCACCTTGGGCACCTACCTGCCTGCCGCCTTGGCCACCTATCCGCCTGCTGCCTTGGCCTCCTATCTGCCAACCGCTCTGGCCACCTATCCACCCGCCGCCTTGGCCACCTATCCGCCAGCCGCCTTGGCCACCTATCCGCCCACCCTCTTGGCCACCTGTCTGCCCACCCTCTTGGCCACCTGTCTGCCCACCCTCTTGGCCACCTATCTGCCCACCCTCTTGGCCACCTATCCGCCCGCCCTCTTGGCCACCTATCCGCCCACCCTCTTGGCCACCTATCCGCCCGCCCTCTTGGCCACCTATCCGCCCGCCCTCTTGGCCACCTATCTGCCCGCCCTCTTGGCCACCATTTTGTCCACTGTCTTGGCCACCAATTCATCCATCATCTGGGCGACATCTCCACCTGCCATCTTGGCCACTTCTCCACTCACCGCATTGGCCACCTCTCTGCCCGCCCTCTTGGCCACCTATTCTTCTATCCTCTTGACCACCTATCCGTCAACTCTCTTGGCCACCTATCCATCTACCCTCTTGGCCACCTATCCGTCTGCCCTCTTGGCCACCAATTTGTGTGCCCTCTTGGCCACCTCTCCATCTTAGCAATTTATCCACCCGCTGTTTTGGCCACCAATCCGCCCTCCCTCTGGGCCACCTTTCCGCCTGCCCTCTGAGCAACTTGTCTGCCTGCCCTCTTGGCCACCTATCCGACCGCCTTCTTGGTCACCTATCCGACCGCCTTCTTGGCCACCTATCCGACTGCCTTCTTGGCCACCTACCCGCCTGCTGCCTTGGCCACCTACCCGACTGCTGCCTGCCCACCACCTTGGGCACCTACCTGCCTGCCGCCTTGGCCACCTATCCGCCCGCCGCCCTAGCCACCTATCCGCCCACCGCCCTGGCCACCTATCCGCCCACTGCCTTGGCCACCTATCTGCCTGCTGCCTTGGCCACCTATCCACCCGCCCTCTTGGCCAACTATCTGCCCGCCCTCTTGGTCTCCTTTCCGCTCGTCATCTTGGCCACCTATCTGTTCGCCGTCTTGGCCACCTATCTGTCCGCTGTCTTGGCCACCTATCCCTCAGCTGTTTTGGCCACCTATCTGCCACCTCTCTGTCTGCCGCCTTGGCCACCTCTCTGTCTGCCACCTTGGACACCTTAAAAGGTCCCAAACTAGAGATCTGCACACTGATACCTCTGATTAGGTTTTGGGCTCCAGTCCTGAGGACATGGACAATAGAGTTAAAGAAATTGATTGCACACGGCTGTGGCATCTATAACTACTCCGCTCCGACCCATCCGAGGCAGAACAAAGTCAGTGAGGAGCCACACAACGCCACCTACAGCTTACGGAGGGTCTGCTCTGAAAAGTTCCTGATCCAGTCTGGTACCTGGGGTTTATTCTAAAGGTGAAAAATCCGTGATTAGATAGTAAATTAGATAGATTAGAAAGAATTGCACCAAACGTAAGTAACTTGTTCTTATGCACCACACAGTTCCAAGCACCGATTACCACTTCCATATGTAGTCTGCACATTTCCTTCACAAATATTTAATTGTTGGAGCCCTTCTCTCCTTCCCAATAGGATTGCCATGGTGATCACTACTATGCCATTCCTCTTACCCCGTTTGTTAGCCCCCCCAGCATGCAGAGACCACACACTTTTGTTTAAAAAAAAAATAGTTATTGCCATTTCAATAGCAAACAGTATTATAGGAGACCACACACTTGAAAGAGCACAGTATTTAGGTATAGCTGCCCCTCAGGCAGACAAACTGCCTGATGATGCAGTTGAAGGCGTTAAACTTCTGCATAGCGCTGTAGTAACAGCTTGGACTTGCTCTTAACATAGTCATCTACAAGACAGCTCCTGGGATACTCCTCTCACACTGTGTTAACATTATGCTGTGGATTTCTGCAAGACAGCTTTTTTTGCCTACATCAAGGAGCATCTCTAGCTCTGTATAATTTGGTCTTTGCTGCTGCGGCTACTCTTGCCCTTGGTAACATTCATCCCAGTAGTGTTTTGCTTTGAAACCTGATGAAAAAGTAAGAAAAATGTATTCATCTTTGCAGCCAGTACTCTGGGGCCCCTGATGAAACGTGCATTCCATATTTCGGAGGTAAAAATAGACTGATGGAGTATGGGTAGGACAACTACATTTGGTTGTTCAGTATTTTGGTGCCATGGAATGTTCCCAGTTATTGTCTACTATGGAGAAGGTATTTCCAAGTGTTACGCAGGAAACAGCTTAGCACCAATGATTTCTCTTACTATGTTGACTTTTTTTGGGAGGGGTTTGTTTGTTTGTTTCTTAAGACTGCCTTCACTGTTTTTAGGTCTGGCGTTAGCCAAGATCTTTTGATTTTACCAAAATTATATGTATAATACCCGTAAAGGGGCTTTCAGCCACCTCTCTTCATTAATTGGTCTTTTGTCATTCACATTTTAGTTCCTCCCACTACAGCATACAGCATAGGGCACTGGGTCAGTCTACTTAAGTGTACTCTATCTGTGTTTGCAACCCTGTCTTTCCTGCCTTCTTCCTTGGACTTAGTGCTTTCTTTCATTCTGCCTTTTCCTTTTTGCCTTTATTTTGTTTTTTGTCTACATTGCTTCTTTTTTTCTATTGTCTCACTGGGTTGCCCTTTACATTTCTATGTTTAGGATAAAGACATGAAGGCTACGTAACATGGGTTCAGAGCCTTGTCATGTAGTATGTACAATGATGTGGCTGGCGTTAATATTCAGTGCAGCATTAACCAATACCTGCACTAGGTGTAAAGACCCAGATGTGGCTATCCGCAGTAAGGATACAGGGTAAATACTGAGAAAATACCAACTCTGAACTCCTGTGTAAGGTTAAATGTTTTATAATCGTAATAATGATGGTCACGTTTAACATCCTTTTACCAGCTATTAATTGCCTGTTCTTCCAAAAGAAGTTAGGAAAAACCTGGAATATGTATTCTCTAAACTCTGTCATTTACGGTTACTCTTTGGGTGCCACTCTGCTGCCTTCTGTTGCTTATTTGTTTCCATGTCCATGATTGTAGGAAGGTAGGATCCTTCTAGCATGGTAACCCCACGTTTTGCCTGGTGTCAGTGTGTTTTTGACATAGTCTGCTGGGTTTCTGCTAAACAGGACCCCAGCAACTGTGCTGTCTCCCCTAAATTGTTTCTGGTAAGTACTTTGGTACATCTGCAATTGGCTACTGGTGTACCCTTCTAAGTCCCTAGTATATAGTACTAAGGTACCCAGGACATAGGTACACTAGGGGTCTCCCATGGGCTGCAGCATGTATTGTGCCACCCATGGGAGTTCACTCGAAACTGTGACTACAAGCCTGCCATTTGCAGCATGTGTGAGTTGGTGCTTGCACCTCTCACAACAGATATGTTTCCTTATATCTGAGGTCATTGCACTTAAAACCCATAAGCCCCACCTATGGCAGGCTCTTCAGTTCTGAGAGCAAGGTGCTTGGTTATAAGTGTGAGGATGACCCTGCAAGAGCAGGACACCCTTACCAACCCCGGAGTCGATTCTCCAGGTTTTATAAGTGCAGTCAGCCATTTTTAGACATATAGTGGACATCCGTCATTATGAGATGTCTAACTATATAGTGGCTGCATCGAACCCGGTTATGTTTGGTATCAAACATGTTGGAATCATACCCCAACACCAATTCCCGTGCTGGAAGTATGATCCATGGACCTCCCCTGTACTCCTGGTAACAACCTTTCAGGGTCTGCAAGCAAGCTAGGGCTGCTGCTGACCACAGACACAATTCTGCTCTCCTGCTGCTGAGCCAGGCTCGAGCAGGGGAAGGCAGAACAATAGGTGTCCTGTCACAGGGAGGTGGGACCACCTCCCAGAAAGGACTTAGTGTATTTTGGCTAGGGTGGGTGCGCTTGCCAGCACCACCAGACTGCTTTGAAGGGCACATTTAGTGCCCTCCTTGCATACTCCAGTTTGACCCAGTTCAGGGACCCTTGGTTCCCGCTCTTGCGCAAAACTGGACAAAGGACATGGGAGTATCCTCCCCTCTCTCCAGCCCTTCCTTTGGGAGGGCCCCCTGCTTTTATGGTTACCCCCACGTTTTGCTAGGTGTTATGCTTTTTCTGACTAGTCTGACTGGGATCCTGCTAATCAAGACCCCAATCTCTGTGCGTTCTCTCCTAAATTGGATATGGTGAGTACTTAGATACATCCCAGATTTGCTACTGGTGTCCCCTTATAAGTCCCTATTATATGGTACTGAGGTACCCAGGGCATAGGTACATCAGGGGTCTCCCGTGGGCTGCAGCATGTATTATGCCACCCATGGGAGACCACTCAAACTGTGACTACAGGCCTGCCATTACAGCCTGTGTAGGTTGGTGCTAGCACTACTTACAATAGGTATAGGTTTCCCTATATCTGAGGTCACTGCACTTAAATCCTATAAGTCACATCTAAGACAGGCTTTTCATTCCTGAAGGCAGGGTGCACGGTTTTAAGTGTGAGTGTGCCACTGCATGAGCAGGACACCCCTACAACCTTCGGAGTCTATTCTCCCGGTTCGTAAATCAGCCATTACGATATATAGAGGGGCCATGCATCATCACACAATGACCATCTCTAAACTGGTTGTAACGAATCTTGTCATGTTTGGTATCAAACATGTTGGAATCATAAGGAGGTATGATTCCATGCACTGTAGAGCTCCTCCGGGAGGCCCTCAGTGCTCACAGTACCAGTCTTACAGAACCAAACAGCAAGCTAGGGCTCCTGCCAACCAGAGACATGTTTCTGCCTTCCTGCTGCTCAGCCAAGCTCGAGCAGGGGAAGGTAGAACAATAGATATCCTGTCACAGGGATGTGTGACCACCTCCCAGACAGTGTTTAGTGTATTAGGGCAGGGTGGGGGCGCTTGCCAGCACCACTGAGACTGCTTGAAGGGCACATTTGGTGCCCTCCTTGCATACTCCAATTCAAACCAGTTCAGGGAGACACTGCCTCCCGCTCTGGCACAAAACTGGACAAAGGGCATGGGAGTATCCTCCACACTGTCCAGCCCCTTCTCTGGTAGAGGCCCCTGAATGGTCCCAATCCTTTCCTAAGGGTATTTAAGGGCTTACCTCTGGGTGGGTCCCTAGACTGGTCGTGGGACAAGATTCATATCAAGACACCACTTCTTCCTCGACCGTCTGGGCACTCTGAACTTTGCTCTGGGGCCCGAGACTTCAACTGGGAAGACTCCTGTTCTCATCGTCCTGCTCGTCTGCTGCAACGTCTGTGCCTGTGCTCCATTCAGGATACTCCGGAGGCCTGTGAACATCCAAGACACCAGAAGGAATCTCCCTTGAAGTGAAGGAGTCACTTGCCTACATCTGCAGGCACCTCAACAAAGCTAACAGGTCGGCTGATCATGGGCTCCCACAGACTCCGAAAGGCTCAGCAACACAAGTGGTGGTTCTTCAATTCCCTTGAGGTCTGCACTGCCTTCTCACCAACTTTGAGGCCAGTGTCCCTCGTTGGAGCGGCAGGAACTGAACCCCTGTGCACCGCATCGACTTGCCGTTACAAAGGCTTGTTGGCAGTCTTCTCAGAAGTCTTCGGGCTCTAAGTAGCCTCCACCTCAAGCATCTCCTGTGACCGAGATCTTCATCCTCACCGCATCTCATGCACCGTGGGCCTGCATCTTTGGTGAGCTGCTCGAGATCCTCTTACGACTCCAGTGCCTCTGGGTCCTCTTGAGGGTCTTCTTTTGATTTCAGTGGGCCCCCCTCATTGCTTGGGGCCTATTTTGACTCCCCTGCTTGTGGTGAGTCACTTGCTGGTCCCGACACTGCACCAAGGCTTGTCGGTGCTCCAGACGGACACCAACCCCTCAACTTTCAATATCCGACTTGGGACAGCTCGTGAATGGCTCCTGGTTTTCCACAGCATCGCCTGGTCCCCACAGCTGTAGCTCCAAGGTCACGGTCAACTCTCCTGCAACACCTGACATCGGTGGGCATTCATATTCCGTTCCTCCTGGTCACTTCTGAGTGGCATAGACTATGTCCCCTCTGCTTACAGGTACTTCTCATCTTGAATCGAACTTTGGGTTCCATTGGACACTTTCACCTTTTTCGCCAGCGGCATCTTCCTGAAGTCCTCCATTGAGTTCACCGGCGGTTTCCAATACCACTTCGCACCTGTGCACCTGGATTCCCTGGTGTAAATATCCTGGTTCCTAGGGTATCCATGGGTGGGGTGACTCTCCAACCTTCTGTCTTCCATGGGGTTTCTTCAGAGTCCACTGAGAAGGGTCCTTCTTCTTTAAAATTGCCACCGTGACTTACCCATTGACTTGAATGGAGCACACCGTCGTGTTCCCACTCTGCACATCGCCTCCGTGGGGTTTCAGGTTACTTACGGGTGGTTCCTTGGGTCCTCAGCACTTCTACGTCTTCTGGGTATAGTCTTGACTTGAGTCGAGGTTCGCATCCCACTATTTTAGTATGTGGTTTGGTCTCCCCTGGGGGATCACTGTCTATTCGTGCTACTTACCTCTTTTATTTGCAAAGTATTGCGTGCATTGTTTATATCTCCGGGTAGGAGATATTTGTATGTGTTAACGAGTGTCTTATAATAAATACATATTTTTATAAATACACTGTGTGGTTCTTTTTCACTTAATCTATACCAACAAGATTATGTTCTGGTAAAACAAGCTGCTTTACACTCCTTCTGGACTAAGCCTGAAGGCTGCGCTCCACGGCTACTACTTACAGAGCTTTCTAAGGTTGTCTAAGACCACTAAAATCACCATAAGGGTTGTCTGGATTAGTGCAGGGTTTTACACTTACATAAGTGAGCACCATATACTAAGTCAGCCTCCTACGGTGGGTCCTCAGATTCGTTGTGGGACCAGACTCCACCCTGAAACTACGTCGCTCTTCAATTGTCTGGACATTTGGACTTCACTGGTATTTTGACTGGAACTGAGACTGCATCAAGAAAGACTCCTGTTGCGCCTTGTCTTGATGTTCTTCAAGTCTTCAAAGTCGTCTGTGTTTGTGCTTCATCCAAGTTCTTCAACAGACCTGTGGGCATCACGACACCGAAAGAAATCTCCCTTGGAGTGAAGGAGTCGCTCCCCTGCATCTACAGGCACTGCAACAAAGCTGATCAGTCTGCTGCTCCTGTCGTCCTACGGCCCTCCCAAGGCCCAGCAACACAGGTGGCAGTTCTGCAGCTCCATAGAGGCCTGACCTGTCTTCTCAGTAATTTTGAGGGCGGTGTCCCTCATCGTGCCGCTGCGACCAAACACCTGTAACGTCCCTGTAACGTCCCTGTAACCTTTGGTTTTTTTCAGTGAATTTCTAAGGTTTTTAATTCTATTTGCTAACTATAACGTCCCTGTAACCTTTGGTTTTACCAGTGAACATATATATATATGTGTCCAAGGGACCAGAGTTAGCAATGTCTGATGATGGAAAGAACTCGCACTCCACGGCTTAAAATTTCCAAAAAGGATTTATTACGGCAACACGTTTCACCCACTCGGGGGCTTTTCACGGCCAATACAACAACACATCCGTGTGTGTGTATATATATATATTCAGAAAAGGATAGATATGACGATCACACAAGGACTAAGTTCTTCACCAGATCTTATTTAATTTAGTTACGCGTTTCGCCTGTCACAGCAGGCTTGTTTACATATAGGCTTTATACTTAACTTACCTGCAAAATACTTACATTTTCGTGGTAATGGCATGCGTGGTAAAGGCATATGCCTGGTAAACATTTGTGTCGTAAAGACGTGTAATAAAGGCATATGCGTTGTAATGGATACGTTGTAAAGGCATGAGTGGTAATGGCATGCATGGCTCCATCATACAACCGTCTGGGAAGCACTGCCTTAAAATATTCCATCTCAGCGATGCAATCCCTGTTTACTTCACATGTTTTAATTCATCTTGTATTCCCTGAGAGTATTTGCTTTTTTCAAGATGCTGGGTTTCTGTAAAGTAGAGTCACTTCCTGGCGTCCATGTGAGGTCAGATTGTGGGTGGGTCTTAATGATGAGGCACAACTGTGAAGCCTGGAGTTGAAGTTGAAGGCTATGGGGTTTCTACCAGTCCCTGTTAGTGTCTCACAGATGTCTGCAGACTACATGCACATTCAGTCATAGGCTCTTTGCAGAGTGCATAGTTTGATGGTCACATATGTGCCAACTATAATTTATTGGAAAGTGTGAGATATGCAGATGCAGGATTTAAGAAAGATGTGGGGATTGTAGGAAGCTGGTTCTGTATATAGTATACCAAAGTGAGGGATAGTGTGCACAGAGTCCAGTGGAACCCCAAAGGTAGGCAGAGGTAAAGTTAGATAGCACCTCACTCTCTATTTGTGGTAGTGTGGTCGAGCAGTAAGGCAGTATCAGAGGACAGTGTTAAGCATTTGTTGTACACACCCAGTCAGCAAATGAATTCACACACTTAAAGACTGAACTTTAGACCAATTGTTTTTGTATATAAATATTCTTTTAGTTATTTTATTTCTAGAACCTAGCAAGCCTGGCACAGGTAAGCAATAAATACTTTACAGTAGTAATACAATTTAAATACAGTTTAAATGATAATTGCATATGCACTTTGGTTTAATTTACAGTATGGATGCAGAGAAATGCAATACTTAGTAAATGCAGGACATAGACTTGAATAGGCATTTCCGTAAAATAGCACGTAAGTAACTTTTGAGATTACTAGGCTTACACAGAGTGGTATACCTGGATACTACTCTGGGGCATTTCCTGAAAACAGGTAAGTAAAATAGTTTTTGTTAGATTATGCAATTTTAAAGAATTGTTTTAGTTTTTCATACTCCACACTTAAAAACATTTCACAGAAAAACAGTCAATGTTATCCTATGGAGGAAAATAGTGTTATCGGTTTTGAGGTAAGTATTTGGTAGTGGGAGTTGAGGTTCTGGGGGTAGACTCAGGGGTCCCCCAGAGTCAAGGATGCCCTCTAGTTACACCCTCAGCGGCACTTGGGCGACCGGGTGCAGAGTGCTGAGACCCGATATTATCCAATGGGGATAGGGGGCCTCTGGTTGGTGGCTGCTGGCAAGCAGGCCACTTGGTTGTGGGAGCAAAGCTCCTGGACTTTAGCTTAGGGCAAATGGGGAAACAAGGTAGCACCAAAGGTGCACCCTCAGCGGCACTAGGGCGGCCGTGTGCAGGGTGCTGTTTCGATGTCGGGCACCCTGTTGTTTTCAATGAGGAACCTCCGCTTTGCAAAGGCACTGCAGGCTTGGGGACAAGGGTCTTCTGGAAGAGACCACCACTTCGAGAGGTAAGTTGGGAAGTTAAGGGTTGGTTAGGCACCGTCAGTTTGGGCACACAAGGCCGTGTGGCGTCGGGTGCAGGGGTGCCTTTTGTGGTCAAATCTTCTTACCAGCTCCTGGTCGCAGTTGGGGGGGACCTTCTGGATTTAGGCTGCAGGCATCGGCTTGAGGTAGGTCAGGGGTCGCAGGATCTCAGGTCAGGATCGCTGGTGTGACCTCCTCATGGTGTTTGCCCACTCGAGCTCGGTCCATGGACGGCGAATGCAGAGTGGGGCGGATTCTCGGTGTCCGGCCGGAGCCAGAGGCTGCGGTCCGGTTTTCGAGGTTGCTGACTGCAGGACACACCGGGATTTTGCAGAAGGAGGTTCGAGGTGGAGACAGGCCGGTAGGGCTGTGGTCAAGTCAGTGGGCGTCTTCCTCTTGTTAGCTGCTGCATGGCTGTTCGGTCCTTCTTCTTCTTGTAGTTTCTTCTTGTCTGAGGAAGTAAGGTTCAGGGGTGCCCCTAAATTCTAGATTTAGGGGTGTTACAGGTAGGTAAAAGGCAGGGACCAATGGGTGCCTTCCCTGGGGTGGGTACACCCCTTATTATGCCACCCTCCAGTGGGGGGTGGGTGAGGTAGGCATGAACCTGTCCCTCGTTGGCTGAATCCCCCCCCCCCCCAGATGGCGGGGACTGAGAGTTGTGCTTCACATCGCCTTCCCCACCTGAGGGGTGGAGTTTGGTAGAGGTGGGCACACCTCTCTTCCTCACTTGTTTTTCCCGCCGGTTCTCCCGCCCAAAGTGGGGGTCAAAACCAGAGGGGACCAGTTGCTGAAAGCAGCAAGTGGCCTGGGAAAGCTTACAAAGGCGGCAAGCCTTTGAAGCTTCCTCTTCGTGAACCCTGCCCATCCTGGGGGAGGAGGCTTGGCACCTCGTCCCAGGATGTGCATTGTTTCAGGCCCCAGAGAGCAGCAGGCTGTCGGCCCAGGGGTCCAGAAACATGTCTGGTGGTGGCAGCTGAAAGCAGCCACTCAGCCTGGAAACTAGTGGTAGGTTAGTTTTCAGGGGTCATCTCTAAGATGCCCTCTGTGTGCATTTGTCATTCAATACCACACTGGCATCAGTGTGGGTTTAAGGACTTGAGAGGTTGGATAGCAAACTTCTCATTTTTCAGTGTCGCCACTATGGTGCTGTGGAGTTCGTAATGACAAACTCCCAGCACCATATACTCTTAATGGCAGCACTGCACTTACAATGTCAAAGACTGGACTTAGACGCTGTAGGGGTAAAGGGCTTGTGCGCCTGTACCCTCACCACTGGTATAGTGCACCCAGCTAGAGGGGTGACTGATCTATGCCAGGGCAGTGGGTTGTAGGCATGGCACATAGAGGTGTGTGCCATGTCAACTCTTCACTTTGTTCTGCAATAAAACACACAGCCTGCAAAGGCAGTGTGTGTGTAGAGGTACAGGGTCTTTTAGGCTGGCACAATAAGTGCTGCAGCTCTTAGATGTCGTCCCTGGTCAGAGTGCCCTGGGTACCTGTGGTACCATTTACCAGGGGCTGACCTGTGGCCAGAGATGCCAATTAAGTTAGTTTTGGGGAAGGAACACAGGCCCTGGGAACCTGATTGGCAGGGATCCAGGGCACATCAAGTGAAAATGCATCAATAGTCTGGCAAAAAGTGTGGGGGGCGGGGGTACTGCAACAGAAACCCACTTTCCTACAGGGATTAAACAAGCATAAGGGTCTAACAGACACCGCTGAAAAAAAGGTGCAAAAGAAGTGAACAGGACGGTATAAAACAGTCCAGAGGCATCTACCACTTCTACAGATTTTAATAATCTTAAATTTACAGTCTCATATTTTCAGTGTAAATTATTCACAAAGTAATCATTGTTATTCATGCATCTGACACAACTAACAAGTATTAGCAAAGCTTATAGGTCTGAATTGTTTTAGGTATATGCATTGGTTGTTCCGTGACTTGTCTGCATTCAATAACAAACAAGCATTGGCATTGCCAAAAGGTCTTGCCTTTGGGACTGATAAGTGTTTAGCCACAGTTAGTGGCTTTGTCAATGTCTTTAAGCTCTATTGTAGAGCATTGTGGCTGCTGTGCAGCATGTTGAAAAGTTATTATAAAAAAGTATTTTAAGCATTTTTGTTACCTTATATATAACCAAGAAAACATGATGTATAACTGAACGACCCTGAGAACCGAGAATTAAAAGGGGCTCATATAGAGTTAGTGGAATTATACTGACTCTGTAGCAGCCCTACTGACCCTTCAGGGTTGTCAGTCTGTTATGAGATCTACCTTTTGTCTACAGACCAAACCCTGCAGTGCTGATAACCAAACATGTCTCACACTCTTCACTCTCAAGTGTTTCCACCCTATCACCTTATAAGAAACTCATTGACAGGACGGAAGTGGGCAGTGATTAAACACACTAAACGGGTAGAGAGCTCCAACTCCTTGTATTCTTACCGGCAGCTTCAGGCTGCTGACCTCTCCCTTGCAGCAATGACAGAAAAAAAGCGATGCTGAGGCACCATTACCCCCGCCGCTGCAGCTGCCTCCACCATGTTCTCCTCCTGCGAGCCGACCACCAAAGGCTGGTGTCCCTGCATGATGTCACAACTTGGAAGGAAATGAGGCTGGTACAGACTGCTGCTCTGCGTCACAGTGAAACGATAGAGAGGTGGAAAAGGATAGAACAGAACTGTCTTAGCTCTCTATGGCCGTATTCGAGGAATCAAAAGGAACAATTGATGGGCGAAATTCTGCACAATGCAATCATTCACCCCCAGTCGCAAGGATCTGGGTTTAATCCATCACTCTTTTGCTCACTACACCACCCCAGTTTGGACCCAGCCAAATGCAAATCAGTCTTGACCCTGTTTCTTATGGGAACAGTCCAGCCCGAACTGCCAAGCCAGGTCCTCCCTGGAATGGAAACAAGTGTCCTGGGACCGGTATTCGAGGAAGCGTCAGGCCACACAGAAACATTTCTAAATCTACAATGCTCATTGGCACAGCACTTTCCCAGCATTGTCTATAGTAAGATTAAGCTAAAGGTCACGCCTTCCAAGCTTTGAAGATGGATTTGTCGCCAGCCAAACATCACAGCAGTATTTTAAGGCTGGTTTATTTCTAACAGTAAATCTGCGCTCCAAGCCTCTGCAATGAATCCAGAGTTTCACAAACCTGGAGTGGTGGTGGGGGTCCCATAAGGAAGGCAGCTAAGAGATGAACCTCGCATGGGATGAACCAGAGGGAACCTTGGGAGTGGGAGGTATGGAGCGGGCACACTGAAGGGGAATTTCTAAGAAGCTAACTGGAAGAGATGCTGAAAGATGAAGCGCGACAGCCACGCTGATAATCGGTTAATATAACAAGTGAGCTGAAACATGAAGTGTGGTGTCCATGAAGCGGGCACCATGCTTATCAAGATAAACATGCTGCGCTCATCGTTAACATGCGTGCAAGAAATAGAAAGGGGCACGGTCTCCCGAACCGGCCCATTGCTGAAACATGAAGCACTGGGTCCTTAAAGCGGGTGCTGTGCTGATTTACGAAAAAAGTGCAAATAACTAAATAAGGGTCAGTTCACTCCCAAGTGATCCGCTACAGCATACGGCTGTGAAGAAGATGCAAGCGCCAGAAATACGAAAAGCACCCGCAGACTTTTAAACAGGCTCGTGCAAGAGCATGATTGCTACAATCAGCAAAAAGTGGGAACATCATTACAAAGAAAGGTCCACCCACGCCTACTCTCAGGCAGGACGTGCGAATACAAGTGCAAACACAAGCACTTTATCGCCAGGCGAGGGACAGCCGAGAAAAGTTCACGACAAGAGCTTCTTTTTTTCCACTTGTATCAGCGCTGGGCATGTGCTATGCATCAGATATTGTATTATTTCCAGCTCTGCTATGCTGTATTCCAAGGGCAGAGAAGGCAAAACTAGGGGCATTTGCCGCTTCCATCGCACGCCGGTCAGGTAGCCGCCTTGTTCCTTTTGCATCTGTCATTCTTCTCTGTAGCATGCAAACAAAGTTGGCGGCCGCTGTTATCAGGGAATTGCCCAAAGCTTTCTGTTGGTTGTTGCAGATCTTCCTACTGATCTTTAATTTGTTTAACTAATAATTGCCTCTGACTGCACTGTTGTGTAGGATGAAGGTTGACTAGAAGTGACAGTTCCACCAATTTGCTTTTGAGGGGTGCAGAAGCAAAGGGAATATGGACAATTGGAAGGGGGCGGGAACAAAGGGAATAGGGACAACGGGAGGGGGCGGGAAAAAGACAACACGGACAACGGGGGAGAGGGGCGAGAGCAAAGGGGATACTAACAATGGGAGGTGGCGGGAGCAAAGTGAACAAGGACAATGGGAGGCGGGCGGGAGGAAAGTAAAAGAGAGCAGGAAAATTACTAAGGGAGCCGAGGCAAAAGAAAAAGTAGTGCGGGTACCAAAACATATGGCCCATATTGAACGGTTCCATACAGCAGGGGCGAACGTCAGGGCGGAAACGAAACAACCACAAGGCGGGACACATGTTCTGTATGCTTGAACCAAAACTATTGATTTTATAGAGGCAGACCGAGTAACCAATCACAAGCGGTGTTTGTCTTCTAACTTCTCAGAGACATTACAGCATGCCTAGCAGAGCAGCACATGCACGCTGCCTCTAGGCTCGACCTAAAAACTCACGAGAGGCACCCAAAACATGTCCTGGTTGCACACTATGGGAAGAAGGGAAGATTAGTTTACATCTTTTAAGCCACGACCCTAATTACATAGACCACACCTTTTAGAAAGATTTCAAGTTCCCCTTCTATGGCCTTTCGGAGACCCTCCACCTTTTTAGGTCTTGTGACATAAGCAGCGCATGAGCTGCTCTCGTTTTACGAGGCTTCTATACGATTCCAAGAAGCCTTATCCCAGCTCCGCCTTCAGTGTTGATTTGTGCGCGTCGTTTGGCGTCACAAATCATGCTGAAGGCAGTGCAATAATTGCATGCAAGGCATGTCAATCGCTGCTTGTTGCCACCCTGTCTCCTTTTAGCCACACCCACCGGGATTTGATCGTTTACCGGCGGCATGACATTCTCCCCTTTATTACTCCCGACGCACTTTTTTGTTTTATACATTGGAGTTTACGGCACCTCCGACGCATTCTGACGTTATTCGAACTTTGTGGAGCGCTATCTCCATCCCCACCAGTATCGATCGCTCGCACTGTCTCCCGCTGACTCTTTTGCAGTTTGTATTGCAAACTATCATCTGCTTTGCAGGATGCAGGACTTACACGGGTTTTATTCACCGCCACGCCTCCTAGTCGCGCCCCTTTTGCTTCTGTTTCTCTGCGCTGGTGTTGCAGTGGTCTCCTCGAGTTACACACGGACATTTCATTTCCCCTCTCCGTGTTTTGTTGATCCGCTTCGAGTTGCCGCTACACACAGACATTTCATTTCCCCAAGCCGTGCTTGGCCGCTTCTCAGCTGGTCATCAGACTCCAGTCCGGACTTTCCCCTTGCCCCTCTGTGCTGGGCGGGCGGCGTCTCCTGCTGTCTGGGCATGGTGGTACTTTAAGACTATTTTCTGCGAGCGTAGGTACCCAAAGATATTCCCGCTCTGCACGTGCGCAAAGTAATGCATGCAAATGTATGCGTAGTTTTAATTCGCTGCGGACTTTATGCTGGCTCCTCGATGCTGTGCGCTCCCCACTCGTCACGTCTAGCACGCATGCTTACGGTATGGCTATTTGTAGTATTTAGTCGTAATGTCTTCCCTTCAAGGCTGTGAATATTTGTTACCGTGCATGTATCCATCCTGTGAACTAGGGCCGACCTTTAACATGTGGGAGGGGGTCAGACCCAGGACGCCGATCTCATGAGGGGCACGGAAGCTCCTTCCAGCAATCTCAACTAAACTTAGGTCCAAAGAAAAACAAGCATTTGCAATGCAATAGGTCTCGCATTTCCGAGAGTTTAAGCTATTAGCATTGTAAATGACAATGCCTTCTATGTATGTTTTAAAAACAAAAACATAAATAAAAGGCATTGTCATTCACAATGTCAATAGCTTAAACTCTCGTCAATGCGAGATCTATTGCATTGCAAATGCTTGTTCATCTTACTCCATCACTGCCTGAACTTACTTTTGAGGACGGAGGCTTATTTTTAGGTCTCGGCTCGAGGGCTACGCTTGCGCAGTCTCGCTCCGAGATTTAATGACTTGGAGAAGAGGGGCTTGAACCCGCCCCTCTTCTCTCCTCTTTTCCATTGGCTGGCCTCTTAAATGCTGGCCAGCCATTGGAGAAGAGGTTCCTCTCGCAAAACAGGCCCCGTCCTTTTCGGATTCGGAGGCGTTTTTTTTCGATACTTTTCGCTGGGCGTGTTTTTCTCTCCTCCAGCCAATGGCAAGAGGAGAGAAAAAGAAAAACACGCCCCCGAATCCGAAAACACGCCCCCGAATCCGAAAATGCCGCTTCCTTTCTCCGAGGCATTTCTGCTTCACCTCGGAGAAAGATGCCTCGGAGAAAGGCAGTGGTGTGCTTTTTTTTTTCATCTTTGCTTTGATAGTTAGTGCTGCTTTAGCCAGCCAAGCAATCAATCAATCAAAGCATTTGTATAGCGCGCTACTCACCCGTAGGGTCTCAAGGCGCTGGGGGAGGGGGTCCGCTACTGCTCGAACAGCCAGGTCTTGAGTTGCTTCCTGAAGGAGAGGTGGTCTTGGGTCAGGCGGAGGTGGATGGGGAGGGAGTTCCACGTCTTGGCAGCCAGGTAGGAGAAGGATCTTCCTCCCGTTGTGACCCTTCGGATGCGGGGAACGGCGGCGAGGGCGTGGCTGGTCGATCGTAGCGGGCGGGTGGGTGTGTGTGTAGAAGGTCAGATGGTCGTTGAGGTAGCTTGGGCCTTGGTTGTGGAGCGCTTTGTGTGCGTGGGTGAGGAGTCGGAACATGATTCTCTTGCTGACGGGGAGCCAGTGCAGGTTTCTCAGGTGTTCGGAGATGTGGCTGTGTCGGGGGATGTCCAGGATGAGGCGTGCTGAGGCTTTCTGGATGCGCTGGAGTCTCTTCTGGAGTTTGGCTGTCGTTCCGGCGTAGAGGGTGTTGCCGTAGTCCAGTCGGCTGGTGACGAGGGCCTGGGTGACCGTCTTCCTGGTTTCGGTGGGGATCCACCGGAAGATCTTACGTAGCATGCGGAGGATGTTGAAGCATGACGAGGAAACGGCATTGACTTGTCTGGTCATGGAGAGGGAGGAGTCCAGGATGAAGCCCAGGTTGCATGCGTGGTCTGTGGGCTTGGGTGCGCTGCCCAGGGCAGGGGGCCACCAGGAGTCGTCCCAGGCGGAGGGTGAGGATCCCAGGATGAGGACTTCCGTCTTATCGGAGTTCAGTTTCAGGCGGCTGTTCATCATCCACTCGGCTACGTCTTTCATCCCTTCGTGTAGGTTAGTTCTGGCGGTGGCGGGGTCGTTGGTGAGGGAGAGGATCAGCTGGGTGTCGTCGACGTAGGAGATGATGTTGAGGTTGTGTTGGCGTGCGATGGCCACAAGGGGACTCATGTAGATGTTGAACAGCGTGGGGCTGAGGGATGACCCTTGGGGTACGCCGCAGATGACTTCGGTGGCCTCGGATCTGAACGGAGGGAGGCGGACTCTCTGGGTTCTTCCGGCGAGGAAGGAGATGATCCACTCCAGTGCCTTCTCTTGGATTCCGATGTTGCTGAGGCGTTGTACTAGGGTGCGGTGGCAGACCGTGTCGAACGCCGCGGAGAGGTCCAGGAGGATGAGAGCCGCTGTTTCTCCGTTGTCGAGCAGGGATCTGATGTCGTCTGTGGCTGCGATGAGGGCGGTCTCGGTGCTGTGGTTGGCCCGGAAGACAGACTGTGAGTGGTCGAGGGATCCATTTGTCTCGAGGAAGGCGGCCAGCTGTCTGTTGACGGTCTTCTCGATGACTTTGGCAGGAAAAGGAAGGAGCGAGATGGGCCGGTAGTTTTTGAGTCCGGTGGGGTCTGCTGATGGTTTCTTCAGTAGGGCGCTGAGTTCGGCGTGCTTCCAGCTCTCGGGGGAAGGTGGCGGTGTTGAAGGAGGCGTTGATGATGTCCCGCAGGTGGGGTGCGATGATGGCGTCGGCCTTGTTGAAGACGTGGTGAGGGCAGGGGTCGGTTGGTGATCCGGAGTGGATGGAGTTCATCGTGCGGATGGTGTCTTCGGTGTTGACCGGGGTCCAGGCTCGGATGGTGGTGGTAGGGGGTGTCTGTGCGGTCGTAGGGGGTGTTGGCTGTGTGCTGAAACTGTTGTGTATGTCTGCGATCTTGCTGTGGAAGAACGAGGCGAGTGAGTTGCAGAGGTCTTGCGAGGGGGTGATGCTGTTGTCTTCGGCGCTGGGGTTCGAGAGCTCTTTGACGATGTTGAAGAGTTCCTTGCAGTTGTGGGCGTTGTTGTCTAGTCGTTCCTTGAATGCGGTTTTCTTGGTGGTGCGGATCAGCTGGTGGTGTTTTCGAGTGGCGAGCTTGTGGGTAGTCATGTTGTCTGTAGTAGGGTCTCTGCGCCAGGCTCTCTCGAGGGCTCGGCAGTTCTTCTTGGAGCTCTTGAGTTCGTCGGTAAACCAGGACGCTTTCTTGGTGCCGGGTCCGGCGGGGGGGGTCTTCAGTGGGGCGAGGTCGTCTGCGCAGTTGCTGATCCACCTCGTGAGGTTGTTGGCGGCTTGGTCGGGGTTCGTTGAGCTGGCTGGGGGGTTCTGGTTCAGGGATATGGCGAGCTGGTCGGCTGTGATCTTCTTCCAGCTTCTGCGGGGGACCTGTTGTGGGCGGTGGTGGATCGTGGTCCTTCTGAAGCTGAAGTGGACGCAGCTGTGATCCGTCCAGTGGAGTCTGGTAGCGTGGCTGAAGGAGACGTCCTTGCTGGAGGAGAAGACAGGGTCAAGCGTGTGGCCGGCGTAGTGGGTGGGGGTGGTCACCAGTTGCTTGAGTCCGAGGTTGGCGAGGTTGTCCATCAGGGTGGTGGTGTTGCGGTCATTGTTGTTCTCCAGGTGGAAGTTAAGGTCCCCGAGGAGGATGTAGTCAGCGGAGGGGAGGGCGTGCGAGCTGATGAAATCGGCGATGTCTTCGCTGAATTGTGTGCGTGGTCCCGGGGGTCTGTAGATGAGGGTGCCTCTGAGGGTGGTCTTGTGGTCGGTGTGTATCTGGAAGTGCAGGTGTTCTGCCGCTGTGAGGGTGTCGTCGGAGTTGGTCTTGATGCGGATGGTGTTCTTGTGGACGATGGCGATGCCTCCTCCTGTCTGGTTGACGCGGTTCTTCCGGGTGATCTTGTATCCGTCCGGGATAGCGATGGCGATGTCGGGCGCTGAGGAGGCGTTCATCCATGTTTCCGTGAGGAAGGCGACGTCTGGAGATGTGGTGTCGAGGAGGTTCCAGAGTTCCACGGCGTGTCTGTGGATGGAGCGGGTGTTGAGCAGGATGCACTTCAGGTGGTTGCTGCTGGTGCTAGTCTTGGCAGATGCGGTGCAGGTCCGGATGCAGGAGAACTTGCAGGATTGGCAGGTGAAGGGTCCGTGGGTGCGTCCTGGGGTGGCTCGGTGGCAGCCGGGGGTCCGGCCGGTGTTGAGTGCGTTGAGGATGGCTGCGTCGTAAGTCCGGCGGGTGGGATGGCATCTGCGGGGACCAGAGGTCCTGGCGCTGGGCGCGGTCCAGGCGCGGACAGGCGCAGACGGGCTTGCCTTTGGCGCGCCTTCGGCGCACAATCGGCGTGCCCGCTGCGTGTGAACGCTGCGCGTACGCGTGGACTCCGCCATAAATGGCGTAGGGGGGGCTGAGTGGGAGGGAGGAGCAGCTGGGAGGCGGGAGCGGGGTGGCGCGGGGAGGGGAGGGTATCAGGTAGAGAAGGCAAGAGGGGGGACGGGGCCGCAGGGGAGCAGTGGCAGGGAGCGGGGAGGGCGGGAAGACGGCGAAAGGTGGCGAAGCGGCAAGCACAGGTAGCGGGTAGAGAAGGGCGAGAAGACGGCGAAGGTGAACAAGAGCAGGAACTAGGGAAGCGGCAGGCACAGGTAGCGGGCAGAGAAGGGCGAGGAGACGGCGAAGGTGAACAGGAGCAGGAACCAGAGGAGCTGCAAGCACAGGTAGCGGACAGAAACGGCAGGCAGGGACACCGGGCACCCTCAAGGAGAGCTGCGCGGCGGGTGGAGCGACCGTCACCGACCAGAGTCAGGTCATTCTGGGAATTTCTAGTGGGTAAAGCCGAACAGCAAGTCCCAGAATCCCAAGTAGTGGTGTCACTGGGCCAGGACTGGCGCTAGACGGGTCGCCTTTGAGTTTATGCACTCGGGGTTGGCAGGGGCAAAAGCCTCGTAAGTAAACCACACCGGTTTTTGGTTGTAGAATAAATTCCGATAAAGTGCCAAGAGCACACGTCGATGAACGCTGCCTGCTCGAACGGAAGCAGCGAGGAGGACACAGAAGGGTGCTCTGCCTCAGATTGTGGGAGCCCCGTCCCTTCTCGTGCCTGAAACATCACTTATAGGAGCTCCTAAAATATTGCACGCCCCTATAACCCCACCCCCACACACCACCACCCACCCAGCCACAGAGGTAAGGAAGACTAAAGTCAATTACGAACCCAGAGCATCGAGAGAGCGGCACTTAAAGCAAGGTATCGGAAGGGGCAGAACACTGCTCGTCTATGAGATTGTGCGCGACACAAGCGGCAATCGTCAGCAACACAACACCCACATCAGGCGCGCAACACCCATTGAACTCAAAGGGCTTCAGCCCCCCCCGTCGTGTGTGGCAGCCCGGGATGAGACCGCTTCCCGGGCAGACACAAAGCCGCGCCCGAGCACTTCACAGGTCTTTAAAAAGACCATTTGCATGTTAATGAGGCCTCGCTGTTGTTTCACCCCTTCTAAGAGCCCCTGCAGCTCCACTCTGCCTAGATTCAGCCCCCCCACTGTCAGGTTTGCAGAGCTCCTCAGGATCCGGGTGATGCTATATAGGTCCACCTCCTGATATCCCCGGTCTCCAACCAAAGGTTACAGAGCCCAGAGGTGATCAGGCGAGGGAAAGGATGGGGGAAGGGTCAGCAGGGACAAGAACCTGTGAAAACAAATAAGACATTTTCATACATAGTTCACATAACAGTCTACTCTCTCAATATCTCACTGGTAGAACTATGTACCTGTGTCCCCTTGTGAACCGCACATATCAGAGATTCCACTCTCTGCCTCGGCAATGACGACCCAACAACAAGCTCATCCCGAGCAGTCACATGAAACAATATGTCAAGGTGGATAGCATTGATAACCTTTTAGCAAGAAACGATGGTCTTCCGTCAGACCGTGTTCCCGTAAGTTAGTTCTCCCCCCCGTGTCCTGAAATAATAAGCAAAGTAACTTAGGAGGGCTTCCACGGCGAATACACCGACGCCCGCTTGCACCCTCGTTGTAGCGCTCCTTCACAAGGGTGAGAATCAACACGCTAGGGTTCCTATATTTACAACACCAGTGGCTTCTCCACTGTACAAATCCCCCGTGTGTATGGAATGTATATTGAGCTCCTCCGAGCTTGTCCTGAACGTCGTGCTCCTCCGAGCACTGGGGTTGTTTTGTTAGGCTTCTGTGAGCCCTCCGAGTCTCCCGCGCTACTGCCGGGTTGGGAACGGACTCCGCTGAGCCCTCAGGGTATTCATGGTCATCCGAGCACCGAGGTAGCAGTTAGGCTCCTTTGATTGCCTAGACTGCCGCTGGGGAATACGACTCGTCCGAGCCGTTAAGACTGTGGACAGGGTTGAGTCTAGCGTTGCTAGAAAGGGTGCGGCAGCGGCCAGGGGAATATCCGGGTTTTCGCTCCGCCGAGCGCAATAGGAACCTCTCACCTGACGGGCTTCCTTCCGCTTCTCTTTCCGCTTCTCCGCTTCACTCAACTCTCTCCGTGATGCTGTGGCCGCAGTTCGCTACAAGGTCTGCAGCCGCTGAGGTTCAAAATAACGCACGCCTTCTGCCGCGCTTGGCGTCTAGTTATAGACGCCCACTTCCTGGTGCTAAGGCTGCTGGGGCATGTAGCCTTTATACGCTGGGTAGGCGCTGCGGACCCGTAATACTCACACCTACCCCCGAAATGAGCGCCACTCTGCCTGTTTAAAGTTTCAGCCCCCCCCCGAAATTTTTGCTTAGCCCCCCCGAAATTTGGCTCTAGTTGCGCCTCTGACCCACATGTACATTGACACACACGCATGTACGCACGCGTGCACACAAACACACTTAGTGACACAAACGCATGCACGTGCGCACACAACTTGCCTCATAAATCTAACTAGGATATTATGGCAAGGTTCTTAACTACTGTACCCTATGCTCTGTACTTCCGCAGCCTCGGATTTGCACTTCTGCACCCTACGGATCTGCACGTCTGCGCCCTAAGAATTTACACTTTTGCACCTTATAATCTGCACTTCTGCGCCCTAAGGTTCTGCACTTCTGCATCTTAAGGGTCTGCACTTCTGCAACCTGAGGATCTGCACTTCTGTGTTTGCTCAGCACGTTTAGTGCCCTGCAAGCCCCTAAGCTCCATGACGCGATTGAAGCGCTGCTTCGTTATAAATGTGGTTCTCCATTTTGTAAGATTTTATTACAAAGTTATTAAAAACATAATACACCGGTTCTATTTTGAGCTTTTAAATAGCATCGCTGCTCTTGAGTAATAACATCGAAATGTAGCGCCACGGAAATTCAAGCAGAAATAAACATAGCGCCAAGCACTAATTTTTAAAGGCCACATGTGACATTTCCACAACTGTGCACAAGAAGCACGAACATTTCCGGGGCGATTCTTACCTGACTTGCTTTGTTTAATGCTCCTTCTTGTGTAGCTCTCTACCTCAGGGACGCCTCCATGCCACCAGTGAGGTCCCGCCGAGAGGGGCCACCTGCTGAAACTCTATGCCTCCGTGTGGTGGCTGTCAGGGGGCTCAGCTGTCGGAAAGTTTCAGATAACTTTAAACATTTAAAAAAACAAGCCGAGCTCTTGTGCACTCCCTCCACTCCGTTGTTGATCAGTTCTTTCTCTCCGCAGCTTGAAACCTTGCTTTAAAAGTTCGCAGCCTTCTGAAGACGAAAGTTCTCCTCTCCTGGAGAACCCCGTTCGAAGTCACACATTGCCCCACATACTACCTATCTCCTCCATGTCCTTCTTCCTGCACTGAGATTTGTCCTTAGAAATTGTCTTCCACGAGCACCCATAGATATTTTTTTTTACATCTTGTATTTTAACTGATATAACCACCAAAGTACCTAATTCTATATTAAAAACAGAGTTTTGGACTATACAATTTCCAGCTGAAAGGCAATATTTCTCTCCATGTGTTCCCATACCTGGTGTGTCACGCAGTTTGGTGCTCACTGTCCCTCCATATTAAAGAACAGTAGATATTTCAGCACCCAGGCTAATACGCTGCATTGCTAAATACATCTAAGGTCCCAAAGGCGAAACCGATGCATTGCAAATGCTTGTTTATCTTCAGAGTTTGACCTAGGGCTAGAGAACGAAAGAGCCAACGAAGGAGAAACAGAGGATGGCATAATCGGAAAGTAGGGGTGAAAAGGAACCTTCAAAAGTGAGATTAGAAATGTAGTGATGGGAAAAAAAAGAGGCTCCTGGTGGAATCGCCGCTAAGGCAGCCTTGGTGTTATATAACTCTGGCTAAACTGGCTCCCTAAACAAACTGCATGCATTTAATCATCATAAACTGAACAGTACACACGCCGCAGCTGGGTAACAATCTTTGCAGATTCCAGGAAACAGCAGCGACTGGCGCTCGTGGCCAGTCAGCAGGGAGCGATGGAGGGAGGGAGGGTGTGCATTGAATGAGCGCGCGGTGTGCGGAAGAGGGTCAGGTCGCGTCTTGTGTGTGCTGATGAGCAGCGAGCGAGGGGAGGGAGGGAGGAGTTGTGAAGAAGCAGCGAGGAGAGAGGGCTGTAGTTGCCTGGAGGTGCGGACGTCACGGTGCATGATTTCCGAGACAAGCATCAGCCTGCTCTCAGACACCGAGCGCCTGCACTGGAGCGGTCTCCCTCACTCCCAAGGTAAGACGCGGCGCCGCCTGTAACCCTGCAACCTGGAGGAGGGCACAGGCCGAGCCGGTGCCCCCCACTGTCCAGATCCAGGGGCTGACATGCACCTGAAGGACCGGTGTCGGAGGTACACGGCGTGGCAGCATTTCAAACCAGCCAATTAGAGCCCGGTGCTGTACTCTGCGTAAAAAGGCGGGGAGCTAGATTAAACATCTTTATGACGAAAGCAACATTTATCAAATAAGCAGTAAGTTACTTTGGTGAAACGTATTTGAGGTGCCTGTGTGGATGGTTGCAAAGCGGGTTGAAGCGCAGCTTCCAAATCTAGGCACTTGGCAGCAGAGGATGGAGTAGTTAAACAAGTGGGGTTCAAGTGCCTTGATGAACGATAGTTCATAGATTACGTGAGATCCAGCACACGAGGGCGGAGGTTATCTCATGGGGATACCTCCGAGCAGTGTTTATGTCAGAGTCAGTGTAGCGCAGAGAAGACGTCTGACTTGTGGGTCTGTGGAAGTGAAAGTCAGCTTTTATAGCGCTGTGATGCTGGCAGAGCCCAGTGGACACCGAGAGTAATACGCGAATAGAAAGCATAGCGAGGCCAACCAGCCCAACCACTCTTTCCGACTATTTGGATCAAAGAGCACAGACCAAGCCTGGACTTGTGGTCTGTGGGGGAGAGTGGCAGTGCTTGCCGCACGCAGAGCGTGTCCACCTGGCACTGCCCTGTACACTGGGGTGGCGCCTTCCTGCACAGTGTCTTGTAAGCTAACCTAAGGGCTGCTGTCTATGTGGGGTTTGTTTCAAGTACCGTAACATTAACTTAACTTCTAAGTGGTGCAGATGACTTCCGGTTTATATAGCACCGGATCACAAGTAAATGTCCCTTTCTGCCTCAGTAGCCTGTGTGTGAGGGCATTTAATGACCTTACCTGTGTAAAGCACTCTACTCTTCCTTACGTATAGCTGCATAATATACAAATACCGCATGCAGAATACATTTCAGGCAACGTTTCTGACACTGAAGCCAGCTTGTTTTTAATGGCATGCAGACATTACAAGGAAAGCCATACCTAGATTTCACCCTTCCTACTCTATTTTAGCCACAAAAAAGCACCCCCGCGACAGACTCTCTTGTTCTTTGCATCTGGAAACAAACATGTCCTCGACTTCACTACAAGTGCCATGTCCCACCAGAAGAGTTTACTCTGCATCTTAAGGGGCGATCCATTGTATTTTCATCCATCACATGTTGGGTATCACCCGCTTCAACACTGGTGTGGCAGACAGAGTCTCTTATCCCTTCACTTGATTGGTCTATGAGGTACTGAAGGGGAATGGCTCCTACTCCGGTGTAACTGAAGAGGTAAAAATTAAAATGACATATGTCAAAAAAGAAACTCCACAGCCAGCCCCCCCATTAACTGCACCCTCAGTCGCCTCATCTCAGACACCCTGTGGGCAGTCAAGCGCCAAACTTATTCCCATACTACATTTCACGTAGGCCCTGATTGTTGGCCGTTGTCTGGATTGCGGAGGGTCCCGATTTCATCCATTCCCTTCTGTATTTACCCACAAACTGCCAATATTTCCCAATGAGTCTGAGGTGACACTGATAATGGATGTACCGTTTTCTTGTGGGTTAACTTAAAAAACATCTCATGACTTTGAAACTTGAAGACTATTGCTTTTTTTGTCAGAATAACTTAAAAGGGACGTAAAAGTCCAGATTTCACTGTGCAATCCCACAAGTAGAAAAGGTCGAGAACTACTGCTAGTATTCATAATATTTGTTAGAGTTATGCAAATTTTGCCAGAGAAAAATGAACAATATTTTTACATCCCTACTAAACACCCATAGACTTCTGCACTGGAAAGAAATATCATTCACATGAAAGTATTTTCTATACAGTCTATGGCAATGCACTGAAAACAGAAGCGTAGCCCTCTTCTAAAAATAACTTTTAATTAGGTGCCTAGGGACACTTTGAGAAACACAATGAAAATACCACCACAAAAAGCAGGTAATAAATACTTTTCACTCTCCAAAATACCAACAGAGATGGTGCATATCACATACCTTAACATGCCGACAGCATAGAAACTACAGTTGCTGTTGTGCAGGATTTGCAGGTAAAATCGGTTGTGTGTCAGCTCTATTTTCTGGCATATGATCGTGCACTGAACGGCCAGTGCACAGATTAATTGTAGGCCAGCGTCCCAATGGGGAATATTGAAACAGCTTTTCACAATACAGGCATGGGTCAAAATACGAAGCAAAACAAGGTGTGCAGGTTTGTGGTCCTTCGCTTCTTTGCAGTTCAGGAAGGCACCCAGACAACCTTGCCAACTCTATGAGGCTAATATTCACACAAGTTATTTTTATGAGAACAACTTGACAATCCTACAACACTTTCCAGGGGGTATTTTTTTTTCTCCAGAAAACGAGTTTTCTTTCGTTATAATAGGGTGTTCAAATACTTTGTTTTCTAAAGATCAGAAAACACGATTTCTGCCAATCCCACCAGTAGGAATAAAAATAAGCACTGCTAGCTAACAAAGGTACCCGTTTCCTCACTATTTATACGACTTATTTTAAAAAGGCCCATCTGAATAATTTAGTCTGTTAGAAACCCCAAAAAGGCCTTAAGTATGAAAATGGTTAATAATACTTTAAAATAATGAAGTACACTAAAGTTTATTGACAAAAATATATGATGTGGAGGTTGTCACTCTGAGATGATATGCAGTGTAACTCTATTCGCGGTGGTGATGACGTTGAACTCATTGTGGTCTGATTCTAGCAATGAATCAGGGCAGATGAACAGGGTTTACTTGAGTGGGAGGTTCCTTGCAATGTTCAAAAAGACACAGTACCGATGGCTGGGAGCTGTGCTAATAGCACTGGGAGGGGGAGGGTCAATTTACTCCATTCATTGGCTATGCATTCAGAGACCTGGACTGCATGTGAGTAGCCACCCTGAAAAGGGACAACACTTGTTTGAAGACCACTGGAGGACACAAAGACCAGCAGTTATGTCCCATTGTCCTCAGTAAAATCCGGGCCTGGCCCATGTGATTATGCGAGGAGAAGATTCTGTGTAGATTTGTTGCCCCCACTGTTCATATTTATCTTACAATGGAACTCAGGAGGCACCAAATTCTAACTGAAGTGTTGAGCAGGTGCATTTTCATGAGCATATGTGCATGTCAGAGAATGGGGTAGAGCGAGGACTCGCCCCATAGATTTGTTGCACCAGCATTCAACTTCCATGTTCAATTGGGAAATAAATAAATGGCCACATCAGAAGGTGTCACCGAGGGAAATTCAAAAATGTGAAACACATACTGTTCAAACAGGACTTAAAAATAGTTATTGAGATCTTTGCGTTATCATGTCTTGTCTCGACTATGGTTTTACTCACGGTTTTCTCAAAAAGAAGCCAAGCTCTCCCTAAAGTTGATCTTTATGCTGCAGCCTGATTCCTGACTAAAAAATAACTGATCGCATCACTCACTGACTCTCAGCCTCCCAAATGCTTGCCTTTTGACGCACGATTGTCATTGAAAACAGCTCCGCTCACTCCTAAAAACCCTGAAAGGTAACTCCCAAAAATACCTTTGTCAAAAACTAAAGAAATCCAGAGGATCACACATTTCAGAATCAAGATCAAAGTCTAACTATTCATACCCCTTTTTCAAAAGAAAAAGAGTGCTTTGGCTCAGTCTTTTTCTGGCAATTTTCCAAGAATCTGGAATGCTAAACCCATCCACATCGTCCCTTTCTTCTCCCTATACATGTTGGAAACTTGTCATGGTAGACTCTTTTACAAACTCTGAACTCATAAGCCTAAAAAGATGTCTTATGCTACTCACTGATCTTTTTCCCACCACGGCGCTCTCTCCTCATCAGTCTCAAACCTTATGATTGCATATTGTTTACAAACCCCCTCCTCATGTATTGAAAACCTAAATCTACCTGAACATATGCAGTTGTTAGCTGCAGATAAACCTATACCCACACATGCCATCATCATAGAATATTACAATCAATCGGTTCATAATCAGTCACCAGAGTGCTCTTTAAAATCAATGTAATGCACTACAACCACTGTATCTCATAAATCAACTCTCTAGGGTTTTTACTTTAGATGCAATATTACAATGAACGTAGTAAATGTGTGTCCCTTTGGCATGCTCAAAATCTGTGCAGTGCTCCGAAGCCCACCAGGGCAGACTTTGCACTTTACACCATACGTTAAATGAATAAATAATAAAATTGCCGTTGAGACTTAGGAAACAGTGGTTACATTAGCTATGATAGCATAAGTCCCTGGTGACAACATAGCCCTGGTTTTCACCCACTAGATTCCTGTATTTATGAAGGAAATAGACTGAGAATTAAAGGGAAATGACCTGTTCCTTTAAGGATATACAGAAATCAAACAGTTCTAGAAGTACTTACCTTGGATCTCTAATTGTAAAAGTACACAAAAAAATAATCAAAAAATACGATTACATATAATCTTTCATAAAGTACTTTAAAGTGTATATTGACATCTCCAACTTGTTTGTCAATAATAGCTCATTTCCTTGAAATACCCCAAATGCTTCCTTTGCTTATGGGTAAATGGTAAATTAACCATCATTTTCATTGCGTTTCTACACATATTGACCCCTTGAGAGCATATTGGCCACTAGCTCAGTGGTGATAGAAAACATCACTTTGTGTATCGACCGATGTCAATCAGAGGAGACTGCAAATAGTCCCTATTCTGTATAAGACAAAAGTTAAAACTATCTGTCTTTAGGTAACCAATTCACACAATACTATAGCGGTCAACTTATCATCCATTATAATTTAATTGTCAATGGAAATATGTTGACTTTTAGAATTAGTTACAATTGTTCTAAAAACCATTGGTCTTTTCTACCAATAGCATTTGAGTAAAGTGCCAAATATGAAAATGAAGCTATGCGTTAAAAAGAGAAAAATCAATTTAATGTAAAAACATGTATAGTGATATACTTACAATTGCCCTCCAAAATAAGAAAAAACCTCATACTCGGACTAGTTTGAGCGTCAGTGTTTTCTGGGTGGAGAAAGAGGACTTCTTGGATTTGAGTTCACTTGTACAATTTACATAATGACAATACTCTTGATAAAGAGCAGTGCCGACAGTATTGACCCTAACTTTGTCCCCTGCCTCCAGTTTAATATAAAGACGAGATTGGTCAACCAGTTCCCTTGGTTGTCCATATGATTTTGGGGAGACCATCTGTATTGATTGATTGAGGTTGGTTGCAATTACGGAGCTCCGTTGATTTACTCCACTTTTGATGGGAGCGAGGATTGAGAAAGGTATTGATGCATCCTCCTGCCAATTTAGTCCAGGTTTGTCCATCGCAAAGGGAAGCAGCATCTCTTGAAAGTTAGCCTTGCTCGGTGGATGGTAGCAAAGTGAGCAAACAGCTTCTAAGTATTTACAAAAATATTATTAATTTCAGTAACAAGAGAGTGGCACTCCAAATGGCAGAATTTCATAAATTAATAAGTACGAGGGTGCTTTGAAACATCTTCTAAGTCATTGACTCCTAGCTCTTCAGAGCACCTTTCTTTTTTCACATAATCTTAAGAATGCCAGGCATGATATGTAGCAAAATAGGTACCGCAAAAATGCCAATCTGAGCAGTAGCAACAGGTGCCAGCTTAATATGCTAAAAGTCCTCTTAGGTGATAGATAAACAAAGGCTTTGGGCCCCCTGCTTTGCGACATGGCATTCTGTGGTAGGTTAAATAAAATGTGCAGGCAAAAAAAATTTAAACTATTGAATAAGACTGGCTGACACGCAAACCTTGAGGGTCTCCCTCCCACACTCTAAGACAGTGTCAAATCCTGTAATTTCATTAACAATATCAGTTGTCCCTCCAAGACTTGGATCAACCAGAAGATTGACATAGCTTGGTACCAGCTTTGGCTCCACTGAATTCAGATCCACATTCAAGCAGTACTCCCTTCTCACATGGTCACGGATCCTCCCTACTTCCAAGACTCAAGACTGGCTCCACTGAGGCGTGCCCTACACGAATGGGCTTGGCTTGTCAAAGGCTTAAAGAAATAATAACATAAGACCCCCACACAAAAAGATCTACGTCTACACGACCACACCTGCAGGCCTGTATCATTTGAAGACCTGTTTCATCATGTACTAACTGGATAAACCAATGCACAGGCCTCTTCGGCAGAAAATCATACCAACTAAGGAAGTATTCACAGCACAAGTAATCCAGATACCATCAGGCTTGAAATCGAAAACTGCAAAAAATGAAACAAAGGAGACAGATATTTTCAAGGTACATGTCCAGGATCTGAATTATGTTTACACCATCAGATCAGTTCTCCTTTTTAGGAAACAGGTGAAAATTCACCTCTTCGAGGAGCACTTTGTCCAACATAGAGAATTACCCTAGTTACCCTAGTGTCAAGCCTTCCAGCTGAAGACAAACTGCATCCTAGTACCCTTGCATTTCCTATTTAAATCTTTCTATGTACATGATACAATATTGTTCTCCGAAGTCTTGCACAGTGCTCGGTTGCTTATAGTCTAGGATTGTGCTGCATATATGCAGCACATACATCGTCACATAAAGACCTACGTGATTGATGTGATAGCTACAAGCTACTTATATAGACCCGCTAAATATATGTTAAAAGGATGTTCTCAATTCTAAATTGTTCAATTCTTGGCCGTAATTGGACTCTGTTGATCTGAATAGTCACATTTGTAACTTTAAAAAAATGTATATTTTTTTTATTTGTAGAAATCAGCCAGTGCAATGAAGCATACATCAATTCAACAGCCATATTACAAAAATAAACAGCCATATTATAATATTACGTAAATATATAGCCATATTATAAATACATATACATACAGAACCTTAACCTACCATCGATATAAATCTGATCATGCTTCCCCAATCTAAAATATTTCCTTTGTATTTCCAACCAATTCCTATCTTTAGTTTATACAAAATAATTCCAGAATTCATCGTACTTCTTAGTTGACCCAAACTTTAAAGCATACAACCTCTCGCATTCTTTTACTTTCAGCATCTTAACTAGTCATTGTTCAATCTGTGGACCCATTAGATGTTCGCCAGTTTTGCAAGATTAATGATCATGCTACAAGTGTTATTATATAGAGATATTTACATTGCTTTGGGTTTAAACCTGAGCTAGATGAATATCCTACTAATATTAATTGGGGATCTTCAAGAAGGGTAAAACTCAATGTTGCCTGCAATATTGAGATATTCCAATCCAAAGACCCTCTTATTTGGGATATAGCAAAATGACGTGAGTCCGATTGCCCTCTGACTGAGATGAACATCTGAATTAGCTGACTGGAATTTGCGGCATGAGTCTGTGGATGGATACTGGTGTACTATATAACAACCGTTTAATAAAAAAAAATGCATTCTGCGAAAATTTGCTGCTTTTAAAATGTAAAAAGTAAAGCAATTTAATTTATTCCAAGTTTCCTGCGAGATAGTGATTTCAATAAGATCATCGACCAACACCAAATTTTCCCTTATTTATTTGGGTTCAAGTTCCTTTAAAAGCTGACATATTTGATTATAGGACCGAAGTATGAACGCTTTAAAATACTTAATCTGAGGATCCACATTAGCCCAAGTTTTTCATGTGTCTTGGCTCATGAAATCTGTCAAGCTAATATAACCATTTCTTATTCATTTCTGCACCTTATGTCCTTCCAAGAATGGCTGATCTAGTAGCTTAATGTCCTCTAACCAGGTGGACCTATTTAAATATAACATGGAGTACATTCTAAACAATTCATCCTTCTTGTTGAGAGCCCAGAACAGAGTTCTGTATCTAACTTTCTCCAGTGGTTTGGTCAGATGCATAATCTGAAATGTTCTAGTCTATTAGCATCTGAGGTATAAGGTTGTTATCTAATATATTACGTGATGATTAAATATCACAAAAACGGAACAGGAATTGTGCAGAGTTGGCAAAATAATACAGTTTTGTGTATGGCAGTGCTTAATTCCCTGCCTTTGTTGGTTTATATAATATGTTCAGTACCAGCCGTGGTGATTAATTAGCCCATGTAGAAGCAGAGATCAACCCCCTCAATTCTTCTAAAAATATTGATATGTAAATAACAGGGAATTGTGGAAAAGAGAAAATTAACTTGCGGTAAAACTGACATTTAAATTAATGCTACTCTACCCATAATCGAAAGTGAAAGGAGGTGCCATTTAAAAAATAGGGATTTAACCCTATCTATTGGAGGTATGTAATTCGAATCCGTGCAAAGAAGGTCTTTGACTTGGTTAACTGGGAAAGTCTACTATCGATTTTTAAAAACTTTTGGGTTTCCATCTCGGTTTATTACAGTATTAACTCATCTTTATGAAGGATCATGAACTCGATTGATCATACTGTTCACCAAGGCAGGTGTGTGCAAAGTTAATCGTGGTACTTGAAGGGATGCCCATTGTGCCACATTTTATTTGCTTTTTGTTTTGAGCCACTAGTAATTGCTATTAGAAAGGATAACCAAATCAAAGACCGAATTAACGAAATGTCCAAAATTAAGATCTATGTGGACAACATTATGTTTCAGGATTTCAATAGCTAGCTTTAGAGGTTATAATAAGGCCATCAAATGATCACTTTTAAGACTGAAAGTTGTTCCTGTGGGATTATTGTCTGATTTGATCAGATCATTGCACCAATACCAAAGTTTGGAAATCCCTTTGATGTAGATATGTCGATCGAAGGCACATTTATAATTGAAGGGTTGGATTCCGAAAAACAGGATCTCGGGATAAGGTCATAAAATGGCAGTCGATTGGTGAAATGATGCAATATAAAGACACTGAGAAGAACTTAATAATCAATATTAATGCAGTGAGACAAAGTCTTTCCTGTGCCATCATTTTATGCTAAATGCATGGGTCTCCTCATTAGAGAAGATGGAAGAACGGGTTACTTAAATGTAGAAAAAAAAAATAATCTTGAAGAAATAATGGCTGCATTGTGGATATTCTAGAAGGGAGGAAAAGGATTCATCATTGGAGATCGGGGGGAAATGAGTGGTGAAGCAGTTTGCCCAGGATGAATCTTTCACATTTTTCTCTTGCAAGAAGTGCAACATGTATCAAGGAGGCATCCTTCACCACGTTTCTCTCTAATGTACGTTGAAGGTGTGACCTTTGCACATTCCAAGTGAGGGATCCAAGTTTATTGACTGTGAAAGGGAGGATTGATCGAGCGAGTGTGGAGTAAAACTTATATTGGGGCTATATGAAAAGGACCAAAGAGATACAACACAGATTGTTCAGTATAATAAAAAAAACACTGAAGACATTTTAATCTTAATTATGTTTATTATTTACAACCTACCTTTTAACTTTTGATGAGGTAAGAGTATTAGATTTGTAAACGTTGTCATGTTCAAAGAAATTTGAAGTGGCTGTAAAATGCGTCCAACTAACTGTTAAAAGCAAAATTCGAACATTTTCTGCATTTTGGAATGGGAGACAGGCACATTTTCTTGATCTTCCATAAATTACTGGCATAGCATGAACCTTTCTTTAATACTACGTGATTTGAGTTTCTATTTACAATTAGGTGAGAACTGTTCAAAACTCCATGGTAGTACCTAAGAAATCCCTCTGGAATCCTACTGTACTTGAGTTAATTACCATGATCCCAGTGGGCATATAGAATATATTTTCTGCCTTCTGAACTCCTTTTAATAGGCCAAAATGTATTGAGAGTGTGATCACATATACTTGGCATTCAATGGCAGTCACGGGTAGTAAGGGATAGTTGCAATCCATTGGCGTTTCTTCTTTCCTCTGTGTATTCACATTTCCACATATCAAATTAAGCTCTCTGTACCAGCGGTGCGGCTTGGTAATAGATTCTAGCAGAGGAAAAAAGGCGGGGATTGAAATGTTTCCAGCTATCTCAGCATCTTATTTTTGTAAATTAAGGCAGAACAGTGTGATTTCTTTTATGCCTGTATCTGGCATGCACGCTTCATTTCACATTATTGGTGTGATTTTGTGAAGTGCGGCTGCGTGCTCACTTCAACCAGTTCGAAGAGGGGAATAAAGCTTTTTAGGACAGCGAAACTGGAAATTTGCCGTGACAAACTGATCCATCTGTTTCACATGTCCAGACACCAAATGACTTGCTAGCTACATATTGTGGCAAGCAATCCACATCCCTGGGTTAGTCTTCCATGCTACCTAGAAAACTAGATTTGAAGACAGTTTTCTCCCAACCAGACTTCTGCTCATATGCACTTTATCCATGCACCGTGTAGGAACCAACTATTCTTGAATATAACTCCAGTAGTTACCAGGGGGCGTAAAATGGATACTGTGTACCATCCTACTCTGCACCATCGCGCACATGCAAATCTGTATGCCAGGTACAGAGTAGGGCTGTGTGTCTTATGCAAATGTGCTGTTCCCAGTGTAGGTGCGAAACTGAGCCTGCACTGGGGGCAGCGCATTAGTAAGAGATGGACCGCCTCTTTCAAACACCCAGTCGCACCCAGTCCGCCTTTTCAGTGACGGCAGGAAACCAGCCTGTGCTTCACAGAGTGGCAGCAATCCCCTTGCTGATGGGTAAAGTGAGTGACTGCACTCAACTGCAGTGGAAGGCCTGAGAGGTCCCCGGATTCCCTTTTGCTCCCTTTCAGGGTGTGCCCTCTGAGGTGCACGGATTGTAAACCATTTCCATGTGGCACACCATCAGTGCGCCTCCACCCCGCCTGTTTGCCTCTATACCTGCGTCTGTAATATGGCACAGGTGCAAATACAAAGGATTCCCTCATTTTCATGGGGTCACACCTCCAAGCAAATGAGGGAACACCCTGTTGAGATGGACCAGGCACATATCAAAAGTGATCTGTATTACAGAAGGGACTGTACAAGTATCTCTGTAATACTAAGGTGCCCTTGGGCACAAAAGCGGGTGCACACATGTACCCACTGTGCCCATCGTGTCCCTTTCCATAATACAGCCCCTGGTACTCAATGTATTCTGAAGCAACGCAAATCGCAGGATATATCCCATCTGGAGTTATATCCATAGGCAGCTTTTCAAAGCCTTACTCTACTGTTGTGACTTGTAAAAGATGTCCAAAACGTAGATATAGATGAGGTATGAGTTTGATGGGAATGTCACAGATGTGCAGTAGTTATATTTCAGCATCCTTTGGCTATAAACAATAGAAAATGTGGAGTAGTTAGAACCCACAGTTCACAGTGCAAGTTCTAAAAATGGAAGTACAGCATTATCTTCTGGGGTTAAATGTCCCAGGTTTCCTGCCAGACCATGAGAATACCAGAAAATATTTTTATTTTTGTGGTTTTTAAATAGCGCACAGGAGCAGAGTGCTTCTCACTAAGTTGTGGAATCGAGATGGAATCACCATCATCCACAAAGAAACTATCCACTGCACAGCGGCTGCAGATGACATCACCCCAATCATGGAACACCTCAACATCTTCCGCAGAGACTTCAATTTTCAACTTGATGACCTCAACGACACCAAGACCACCAACCTCCTAGAAAGCATGAACAACTTGGGCCTCACCCAACTAGTAACCAACCCCAGACACTATGCAAGACACACGATCAACCCCATCTTCATGGCCAGAAACATTCAAGTACAGCCATGTTACCAAGTTCAACTGGACAGACCATGTCAACATCCATTTCACTGTCATAGGACCCCCGCCACTGCCGTTAAACCACCCAGAACCTCACACCGCTGCTGGAACAAAGGATCAGAGGACCAGTAGACCAACGCCTTCAACACCTCCTAAACTAACCTTGAACGGGCTGTCATATAATATGGAGTGGTTCTGTCCGTGAATATGTGCATAGGTAATGGCTCCTATCAGGGGTCTGAGGATGGTGGGGGGAGGAGGGAGATCTATCCCTCGATATGTCGCCCAACGGGTCCACATTTTCCTGTGCTTTTTTGGGCAGCCATGGACTAAAAACACAGCGATTTCTGCACTCATACATCTGTCTAGTTCAGTCTTCCATTTGCCTATAGTCGGGGGAGAAGACCCTTTCCACATCTGGGCAATATCGCGCTTGGCGATAGTGAGAGCTAAGAACAGTAAATGTTGCTTGGATTTATTTCCCCCAATGTCGTCTTTACTGTGTGGGAGAAGAGTCGTGGGTCGAGTGGGAGTTCCCATGACAGCACCTCACTCAAGCATGACGATACTCTGCGCCTAAAGGGCTACAATGCAGTGCAGCGCCAAACCGTATGTAAAAAAAAGTCCCATCCTCCCTTTCAAACCGTAAACATGTAGGGGACTGGATAACACCCATCTTCCAGTGTCGGACCCCTGTATAGTATGCGCGGTGGAGATATTTGAACTGAATTGGGCGGTATTGTGTGCCTTGGCCGACACAGTCAGAACCCACAGAATGAACATCATATCCTACGCAGGCGACACCCATCTCATCCTCTCACTATCAGAAGACCCTTCCACCACGAAGGCCAACTTCCACAGTTGCATGACGGGCATCACTGACTGGATGAAAAACAACTATCTCAAATTCAGCATGAGCACAAGAGAAGTGCTGATCTTCAGGACAACACCTCCCCGTGGAACGACTCCTGGTGGCCTTCAGAACTAGGACCAGCACCCACTCTGACAGACCACACATGCAACCCTGGCATCACCCTGGACAGCAAGCTCACCATGAAAAACCGGAACACAGTCTCCTCTGCCTGCTTCCGCACTCTTTGCATGCTCCATAAAATCTTCAAATGACTCCCCGTCAACACCAGACAAACTGTCACTCAAGCCCTAGTCACCATTTGGCAGGACCAAGTCTATGCACTTTACATGGGAATCATCACACACCTCGGCCTCCCCAAACGGACCCAGACCCCCCCCCCCCCCCCCCCCCCCATCTCAAGAAGCTCCACTGGCTCCCCAATTCGGAACATATGTCAGTTCAAGATTATGATCCACACCTACAAGCAGGCCAGGCCTGGGAACAGCATTCAAGCCCTGGCAGATTGCTGCTCGACTGGCACTGGAGCAGGGGTGGAGGTGGAGGTGCTAGCAAGTAGCACCGCTTCCACTTTTGTTACATGGGGCCGATATTGCAGCACTGCTGCAAAACCGGCCCCCAGTGACAAAACCACCCCCTACGGGCACAAAACTGGTCCCCACCCCTACAGCCCACGTGGAAAAGCCCGGTGCCCGCTACGGCCAATCCGGCCCTTCACAACCAAGGATTAGCATTTATAAACCACCGCATAAACTTCCACCAACACTCCAGACACCATGGCTTCACTTCACTCTCACTCGCGCACACCCTTCGCATCCACCGAAGCATCAGTGGAGGACGTTCTCTCTCCTATCTCACTACAAAAGCATAGAATGCCCTCCCCCTTCACCTACAGACCTCATCCTCTCTTCTGGAATTCAAGACCTGCCTGTTCAGCTAACCCCTTAAGCAGCTATGCTCAACGCCTGGAAACCCTCATAGGTGACTAGAAGCGCTATATAAATCCGATTTTGATTTGAAAGTTGTAACAAATCCATGGTGGTAAATATCAGTGGGTTTCACAGTGGAGGGAACGGGTTTATCAGATCATATTGGTACATAAAAGAGTGATTGAGCATGCGTAAATATACATGGAGACAAGTACCAGCTTCCTTCCAGTAGGTAAATGAGAGAAGGTAAATGCACAACCATAGCATAAAAATGTAGTTGATTTGTGCCGATTTCAACAAATTGTTTTTGTAAATACGTGGCCTGCTGTACAGTCAGTAGGAATCGGTACAATGTCTGGCAGGTGAATTTGGCCGTTCCAGGTGGTGGTTGGAGATTTTGTTCTTATGTGGCCTGGATGGTTGTTGGCTTCGCCGTAGAGGCACGTAGAGGCAGTATTCCCCAACAGCCTTCTTCCTTCATGTTTAGCAACATAGAAACACATCTGTTAACAGGTGAAATACCCTCTTTAAAAACATTCTGCATCAGTGTTGTTGCTTGGTCACAGAATCTAACAGAGGAATGAATAAAAGTGGGGATGGAATTGATGTACACACCAGTCACTTCAGAGTGTGTCATTCTATAGAAAAAAAAGCTTGTAAACCCCAGTTTTTCTTGCTGTGTGAAACAATAATACATTTGATCACTCAATTCTCACTAGTTTATTTGATGTTATTGGCATTTTCACAAACCTCTCTTACATTGCTTACAAAAATACATAGAATAACCACACTTCCAGCATAAACATTTATGTGACCCTAAGAATAAAGTCAGTTAAAAAAGAAAAACAGTCTGTGTTTACACAAGAGTCAAATGATCCGGACAACTCCCTGGGAAATGAAATGCATAAAGGGCCAAACTCATTACCAGTAGTGCTGGGAATTGCTTAACCTACAGGATTCTATAACTAAATACCTGTACGTGAGTTTTGTGAGAGAGCAGGCATGTTTATAATGTGCAGTATTCCTCCCTATTGAACTCGCCGTCTAAATACATAGGACACAAGACCTGAAAATTGGAAGAATCTGGTCCTCGATCTGCTCACAATCCTAAGGCTACTTTTTTGCATACATTATCAGGGAGAGTATTCCATATCCTAGGGTTGTAGCAGGAAAAGCTTCAGTGTGTCCAGGAAATAAAGTACTTAGGCTCAGATCAAACAAAGGGTTTTACCCATTCTGTGTCTATGGAGAATTGCGTTGGTACATATGGGCCAAAGTTTTTGGTAGTTATGTTGGATTGCTGGATGCATTAGGCTATTACTTAGTGGCTAAATGAGTGGTTTTACCCAACTTCTATCCCTGACTTCGAGCCAGTGGATTCAATACAAACTCAGAGATGTGGGGTCTTTTCGTGAAACTGAAAACGGTTGTGGTGGCCACTTTTGCCTGGAAGCTTGTCATATTCAGTGTTGTGGTAGGAAGTAGGTGGGTTGACAACTTCCCTACAAATCCCTTCATTGTTACTTACACTGCTAAGGGGAGGATTACCATTCCTTTCAGTTGATAAAAGATCCTTTTGACCCCAATGGAAATATGGAGTTGTAATAACAGACCTAATTCCAAGTGATGTGGTCTAATACGTGGCCTCCTTTGATGAAGTGTGCTGATGACTGATGGAACCCCGACAGCCAAGGAATTAATGCATGGACCACAAGGAGACCCTTCAGAAACCCTACATAGATCCTCTGCTGAGTTGAGAGCAAGAGAAGAACAAATAATGATGTATAACATATTCTGTTACCAAATGGTCAGTCTTTGGCAAACATGAATAAGCACTCGAGTCCTGGATTAATGGTTTTGCAGTGGGTTTGAGAAGTCTGATTCTTGTTGTATTCCACGACGAATAAAGTACTCCAAGTGTTCTCCACTCCTCCGAACTGCAATGCTTTGCAGACTCCCATCTAGATGATATCCCTGATCACCTGAAACCAGCTACCTGCCTGACCAGTTAGCATAGCAGCTGCTGGAAGGGATTACACACCTTCCCTGTAGTAGGCTTTTTATCCTCAAACTCCGCTGCTGAAACAGACGTGTCCTGATGTGTAGGGCATTACAAATGAAGCTCAGGACCTGCTCTCCTCTTTCAGTGCGAGCCTGGAGAAGCGGTGTACGCCATTTCTCCTTTGCAAACTCCCGGGTCTGAAGGTTGAACGTAACAATATTGTGTACAAAAATATCGCCGTCAGAACATCGAATGCCACAATATTGTGACAGTAAGTATAGATGTAATATTACTAACTGCACCTACCACAATATCGCGAAGGTAAGTACATAAAGGTAAGTATAGATTTACTATTCTTAACTTCACGTGCCACAATATTGCAAATATAAGTAAAGATGTACTATTTTCAGCTCCACCTCCATGCACCTTGAAGAAGGACATCCCCAAAGCACATATATGTGGAGTAAAAAATAGTGGACCTCTATATATACATATATATATATATTACCTACTGGCGGTCGCCAGTAGGTAGTTATAGTTAGGACCACGTTTCCATAGGAAAACCTCAACATTCTATTTTGAATAACTTTGGCGCCGGTCGACGAATCCTCGCGAATTTCTCAAAATAGGTGGGGCGCTACGCTCCGCTCCTACCCTGAAAGTCTCGGGGGGATCCGTCAAGCGGGGACTGAGATAAAAGGGGGGTCCCAAAACGCGTTTTTCCCATGCATTTTTCCATAGGACCTTTAGAACGAGCTACAGCCCGAACGGCTGAACAGAATTACTCAAAATTTGGCAGAGAGGTAGTCCCTAGGTCAAGGAAGTGCCTTTTGTAGGTCTGGTGTAAATCTGTTCAGTATTTCCGGAGAAAATAGCATTTAAAAGCATATATATATATATATATATATGCGCGCAGGGTGCGCGCACCGTGCGAGCACCGTGCGAGCACCCTAACGTGCGCGAGCGTAATTCTGATTGGTGGTTACATGTTAGTCAACGTTCGAATCGGTCGAAATCAGGAAGTGTCGGCCGCCATTTTGTTTGTTTTCAGTGCGAGAGTGAAAAAGGAAGGTGGCGAACGTGAAAAGGGGGCAGGGTAGAGAGTTCCTGACCCCCTAGCCTTTGTCAGGGGGTCCCTGAAGGACCCCGAAGGCAAAAAAAAAAATTTTTTTTTTAAAAAATCGCGGGGGTGCGCGCACAGTGCGCGCACCCTCAAAAACACAAAAAAAATTTTTTTTTTTGCAAAAAAAAAAAATAATTCGCAGGGTGAAAACCAAAAAAAAAAATAATAATAATTTTTAATACGTAGTTTATTGTAAAATAAATATATAAAAAATAATACATAAATAAATTAGCATTTAAAAAACCGTACAAATTCACTGAAAAAACCATAGGTTTCACACACGTTATAGTTAGGAATTAGCATTTAAAAAACCTTGCTAATTCACTGAAAAAACCATAGGTTTCACACATGTTATAGTTAGCTGGACATTTTACTGATAAAAAACCAATGAAATTCCCCCGTTATAGTTACTGTAGGCAACTATAACTCACGCGACCGTAATCCTCTGCTGATGACATATGTGTCTTTATGAAAAAAGAATATTTGTAATATATGTATAGCTAAAATTTAATGGAAGAAGACATGGGCAAATAAGTGTCTAAATACAGTATTAGCATCAGCAGAGGATTGCGGTCGCGTGAGTTATAGTTGCCTACAGTAACTATAACGGGGGAATTTCATTGGTTTTTTATCAGTAAAATGTCCAGCTAACTATAACATGTGTGAAACCTATGGTTTTTTCAGTGTATATATATATATACACACACACACACACACACACACCCGTGCCACACCATTCTGGCATTCAATGTCCTGGCTGCAATGTTTTTGTGGGACGACAGTTAAAACATGGCATTCTAGTCAAATATCGACTAAACTTTGGATGGTGCTGTTAAACATTAAGGAAGTAATTCTTCTAGAAATATGAATAAACGGGAGTCTTGGAGGTTCGGTGAGAATATGCCGCCCAGCTTTATCTCTAATGTTGGCTCGGGAGGCAGTGTTTTTTCCCATCGCATGTGCTTAAGGACTCTGCCACCCCCTGGAGCCTTATTACAAAAACTTTGCCCTGGGCCGAAAAGCAGTGCAAATATGTGTTGGGCGGTTTGACTGCTTGCGTAATAGTAAACAGTGCAAGCATAATGTCTGGAGTCCAAAAAGATGTTTGCGCCAGACTATCAAAAAAATTATGGAGCACACAGATGCTGAAAACATAACAGAGACAATGTGGTGCACCACTTTCCTTTGTGGTAAAAAAAAGTAACAAAACGGCTGTAAACTTTTTTTTTTCTGCTCGTGTAATTAGAAATGTAACAAACGGATTTGTCTCCGATCTTTTGCCGCCAGCTCTCACCGCACATAGAACCATTCCAGTTCGCTCCATGCTCAGTCTGACTTCTTCATACTCACACTCAGTGAGTATAGAGGTGAGCACAGCTTCCCAGAGCTGCAGGTTGTGGATACAACACCTGTGTGCACATGCAGTGTGCCACCCTGCCCCCTCCCCCTACATTCCCCTGCCAGTTCCGGTTTCTACCAACCGATGTAGACTCAAACCTACTTTTCTTGATCTCATAGATTTCCCTGCCACAGCCCACAGTTCCCCAGGCCTTCATACTTTTATAATTTGATTTTTTTTTTTTTTTTGTCTTGTTCCTCCTCACATTAGCTTGGGCAGCCTTAGCCGTAATTCTTTGAACTCAAGCTTTTTAAGTTGTGACACCAGCAGCTTGTAGTAGGTGACCCACATAAATACTGTGTGTCTTATTTGGGAACACCATCCCTGAATAACTACGCATGCTCTTTACATGCATCAACTGCGATACCAGGCTTTGAACAATCACACGTTGCTTGTAAGGGTCACTCCACCCTGCAGGAGGCCCTGGATATTAGCTCGCAGACAAGTCAAAAAAGAAGGAACGCCCTACTGGACCTGGATTATTACTGCGGATATCCAGCACGGTTCGGTGTTTGGGAAGGTATCCCTGCCTTTGCTCTTCCGGTTTTGCCTAAAGTAAAGCGTAAACCTATGTGAGACTTGATCCATTTTCCCATGTTTAGCGGCGAATACTTATGACAATTTCAACTATGGGGAAGAAGAGTAGACCAAGGCTCCGGGTTCGACCTCTTCCATCACTGCTCATCTTACTGCGGCGATGAGCGCCATCTCTGTCGAGCTACTCTACTAACCTGGTAGAAAAATGGCACAAAGACAGTACAAAAGTGTATTACTGACCCTTCCACACGTTCTGCAGCTCAACCTTTGGGGCCTCCGGTCAACCCGAAAGAGATCACGGATAGAACGCCTCTACCAGTCATTCAACCAATGAAAAGACCTGGGAGCAAAGCAAAAAAAACCCTTGCAATGCTCAGGGAGACGCAAGTATTCTAGATCTTGGTGCTACACATCCTGCTTCTGCCTCTGAAAATAAAGCACGCCTTCTAAAAGAAAACGAGGTAAACCACATTGAAAAGCCCATGGTAACCTGGCACCTTTGCAGACAGAAAGTGATGGCTCTTTGCTACCACCTGGCCCTCCTCAGATTGGGAAAGATAACGCCACAATCACAGCTGCATTTACCGACTTTCAGGCCTGGAGCCGGCCAGGAGTAGAGGCTCTATTGGACCTCCTTCTCCAGATTGTGGTGGGCCTATCTAAATCTTTGATTGACGAAATTCAATCTTTGACTGAGACCCTTACCAAGACTCAGGTCGGCGCTATAGGGGTTCGAGGTGCTGCTACTATACTATAAGGACCCAATTGTATAACTGGTCACCCCTTGCCCAAATGTCTCATTTCGAGGAGCAGGCTACCCATTCTATCCCGCCCTGCCCACAAGAGCCCAGCTGCCCTTCCCTTTCAGTGGCCTCTCAGGCTCCTATTGAACCTTGTTTTGTTCCACAATCATCTATTGCAGCAACTGAGAAATTTACGTTTGCCCCCAGAATGCACACACACCGTATGTGATTATCCAGGAGGGAGTTCCTCCTCTCGAGGGTAATGCTCAAGAGGATACCCAAAGCCTAATAAACAAAGCAGCACATTGGTGTAAAACTGCGGGATGGAGGTAGACTTAGCTAATAAAATTATTATGGCTCGTAGGGTAAGATGGTTGCCAACAAAAATCGAGGAGGGGCTGTGCAATTCTAAATTTTAAAGACCCTGATCTAGTCTATTTTTTATCGCACTTGCCTCACTCATTCATCAACACTCCAATATATGTACTTTACTATTAGTTTTTGTTGTTTTTAAATCACCCACCCCAGAAAGAAAATTTGAACCAAAACTGGCGTCGACCAAGGCTGAGTAACACTTCAGTCAATATGCCTTTGGCTACAATTCCCATTTCCCACCGTTTTGATCCCCTGCAAAGTCTGTTAGATATTGATTGACGAAAAATGCCTTCTGGCTCAGTTAGTTTTCAAACAAATATTACCACCATTAACCCCCAACTACCCTCTGATTCATCTACGGCCTTTCCAGCGACCCGGAAACCACAGATGGACCTCGTTTTGCCTAAGCCATCCTCAGACTTACAGTTTTTTATCACTAAACATAGCAGGAATCCGCCGGGAAAAAATAAACAAAAACTAGATATTCTTTATAAATGACTTAAACATAATATGTTGCCAAGAGACTTGGTCAATTACCCCGATTCATGTAGAGGGTTTTAAATCCTTTTGCGTGCCCGCTCTTCCATCACCTGCTGATAGAGGAAAGGGGGGCCCGATTATTCAATCTCAATGGTTATCAGGCCCTTGTTTTCAGATTTTCAAGGTGCCATTCAGTAAGTAGATTTTCAATTAACTTTTATTGTAATCTTTTCTCTGCACAAGCGGTTGGTATTAAAAATGAATTGGAGGCTGCACTATGGAAGCCACTGTCTAGTGAAAATAATTTTGTCTTCCTTGTGTGGGCAGGCGATTTTAATATTGCCAAGAGTACCCACAGAACAGGGGCGTAGCTAGAGCTTCTGGCGCCCGGGGCTATCCCTCAGATTGCCGCCCATGGCAGGTAGCGGGGTGGGGGTGCTGGGTAAAAAAGGCGGCGAGCACTTGAAAGGTGTGAGAGGTGCATCATGAAGTCCCACTGCCCTAGCTGTTGTCCAATACAGTACAGGCTGTGCTGCGCGTGTGCCGCATACTAAGTATATTCTTCAATTTCTACCGAGTTTTGGCTTTCAAAAGTTGAAACCATAAACCGAATGATAAGATAGCAAAATGTACTCCTTGAGAATTACTTTATTGTCGGTTGTTTTAGGACATTGACTGACTGGGCTGTTTCTCAGCCTTCACTTTTATCTGAGTGGCAAATGAAGCTCCCATGGCCTCATGTATTTTCTCTGGAGTCAACCGTGTAGCTTGGCTCTATTGCACCAAAAACCTCCAGCTGATTATTGATATGCATGTTCTTCCTGGTGCGTTGCTTGTAATAGACTCTCATAACTGCTGCGGAGCATTGCCTGGCTGTGAACAAGGAGGACCTCATTCCCTCCTGCTACCATAATATGAGGGAAGTGGCTGAACCATCTTGGAATTGATTTGTTATAAGAGGTGTGTATAGGATTGTCCTACAGTGTAGAGTTTCACCCAACCTGTTAATCCAAAAATACACAACACATTTCATACGGAGGGCATGGGGATTAATGAGCAACCGTTTGTCATCAACCGTTCAGCTGTTGAGTTATTATTTTTATACACTTTTGTTTAGTATTTTAGAAATCGAGATGGTGCAGATAAGCCAGGGTTCTGACAACAAATAGCAGGTGAAGATTCTTTTTTATGGGTCAATAAACAGCTTTAAAATTGAAAACAAAATGTTTTATTCTGTTCTAGGACGTAGCTGGTTAATCCTGTATATTCAAATATATCAGTTAAATGGATTTATGGATGTTTTAGCCTAAAGAAATGAATGAATGAATGAATGCATAATATGTTTGTCATCGACTTGACCGGCACCGGCTTTCCCTGTTGTGCTGTGACTTCTGGCATCGTACTTGCCCCAAAGTATTGGCCTGGGGTTTCTTATTTCTGCTCTGTTGAGGGTTCTCAGAGGGATTTTCCATGTGGTCCTTCTGTATTTCTCCCTTCTCCCCACTTGCAATAACTTTTATTACATTTTCGAGCTTGATATTATTGCTGGAGTGGCTATAAGTATCACCATTTTGATCTTCTTTGTTCCTTTCCCCCGTCCAAATTGAGTATCTCTGCCCCCTTCACAGTTGTCCTGTATCTGTAGGCAGCCAGCCTCTGCTAAACTGGGCATTTCCAGATTAAATATTGCTGGATTGTCATTTACTTGCTGGCTGGCCGTTAGTGCTGTCTTCTGGGCCCCTTCATCCAGATCCTCTGCTTTGCCCTGCTCCTAGTTCCCGATTCCAGCTCCCAGTCCTGGTCGCGGTCTGGAGCCTCCGAATAGATCCAAAATTGTCGAACCGGCAGGTGTTGTTGGGGCACTGGCCCACCCTTCCCCTTCCTCTCTGGAACGTCATCCTTCCGGGTCCCAGTTTGCCCTTGGCATCCAGGCAGTCAAGCCACTGCCTCTGTCCCAGCGCATATCTCAGGGGCTGAGCGGGCAGATGTCGGGGCCACACTTAATGACGGACTGCCAGCAGCCAGAGCCGCCCCGGTCTAACCTCGAGTTACTGGTTGCCCCTGTGGCTTCATCCCGAGTGGAAAATGCATCTCCGAGCAACAGCAATCAAACCCGCTCAGCGTGCTGTAGAGCTTCTCACAGGTTTGTAGGAGTTCTTGCTGTCTGGCCGCAACTCTGCAAGTGGGGGTGCAGCTAGCTGCTGACCTCCTCACTCAGCAATTTCAGCAGTGTTCAAAACTTCCAATAGCATCCTTATTTTAGAACAGGCACATTGGGGGGTTTCAATAGATCAAGGCGTTATGAGCTGTGAGCGGTCACCTCAGCCGACCACCATCCTGCTTCCCATGTGGTTGCTTCTTGAGTGTGGCTTCCACTCTCCTCAGCAACTAACCCAATTTCCCAAACTGGAGAATATCGCTCTCATTGCTCCTGAGTGTGGTCTCTCTAGGTCCATATAGAGCTTTCGGCCCTAGACTGGAGCCCCGTATAAGGTTGCTGGGCGAATATGGCTCTGAGTATGTCTAGGAAGCAGCCATCTTTTGGACTCTTTAGTTGTTAAGAAAGCTCTTCATGTGGGTGTGATTCATTTTACTTTCACATGAACCATTTATAAAAACAAAAACAAAAAAAAAATCGCTGCTAACCGCACATAATCATCCGCGGCCTAAAAAAATAAAAAATACACAACTGATCAATCAAAACTTATAGCCATATGATAAGAGTCTAGAGCAAAATATGCTAAGGTGCTATGCAGATGGTAGATTGCACTATACAAATGCTTGTAACATAACATATAGTAAAATAGCATAACAAAGCATAGTATAGAATCACATACAGCAGTGTTCACTGAAAAACATTGCAGATTAATTCCTCTACAAAAACATGTCGAAAGATTGCATTTAATTATAATCACTGCTAATTATTACTCAATGTGCAAATGGAGAAATTGCTAAAAATCACTGGCAATATCTCACTTACGCTTGTGAAACAAAATTGCTACATTGGGGATATACCTTCAAATTTAGCAACAATCTCTACATGATAGTCCAAGCATTGCTACTGCATTGATGCTTTTCTTATATTTTTTGTCCTAGAATTCTTTTGGCTGCTGTGATTGATTGATTTTTCAGACCTGCTGCCTTAAGCAGCCAAATTTTCGAGCTTATCAAATCATAATGAAAAAGTACATGGCGTGAAGTTGTGGCCAAACGGCAAGAGCGGTTGACTTGGAAGCTAGGCAACCAGGTTCGCATTGCGGCAGGAACAGCTCAAAATTCGGCGATTCTTGGCAAATCGCTTAAAATGAATCTATACGTCTGTAACGCAAGTGGTGCTCGTGTAACTCTGACACCTTCGGGTTAAGTTTGTGTTTGGGCAAGTCATCCATTTTCTTTTATCATCAAATGACAAATATTTTTTGTTCAATTACTTTATGAACACAATCAATGAATATGTGTATGATATGCTAAATGATTCTGACACAATATACATTCAGGGGCGCAGGAAGGGCAGCTTGCAAAGAAAATGGGCCCCAACATTCTGCCAAGGTGATGAAATACAGCAATACTCAGTTTCGGTTGGGCCCATTAGGCTTTTGGATCTTGGTGTAAGCGCACCTGCTGCACACTGATAGCTACACCCCTGTATACCTACACATGAAACGTCTTTCTGTGAGGAGGTATGAAGTTAAGCATAAGGAAAGTCAGGGGACTTCTGTTTTTAATTTAACATCCATACCTATTCCTGACTTTTCAACCAGCACGATTTCAAGAGAGAGCCGACTGTGAATGACGACATGTACATAGTCAGCAAAACAGAAGGAGGTTCGGGCAACTCACAGAGGCTGCTCTCCGATAACCTATTGTCAATTAAATGTGGATTGCAGCGCTGGTGCAGAGAGCCACTCACAGCATTAAAGCACACCACACGTTCACACATCATGCCCTCAATTGACCCCCTTTGGCAGTTTGTATCTTTAAAGCGCATTAGGAATGAGAGTGCATTGCCAAAGGTGCCAGGATGGACGCCCAGAGTCTTACTCACCGTATTTCCTGAGGTACCCTCGGTGTATTCCCAAGGAGCTCGTGCCGATCTGCACCGTTCATCAGAGAGAAGGGTGAAGTAGTAACCGCTGCCAGAGCTGAAGGTGCGGGGGTCACGAGCAGCAGGAATTAATCACTCGCAGGGAGAAACCACTCTGAAGTCGGTGGTGGCCAGTGAGAGTGGAGTCCGTCAGCTGGACCCGCACGGAGCCAGCGGATAATCCGCCTTCAGGGTGCAGAAGTGCCCGGGCCCCGCTCAAGACCGGGGCCATAACAAGGAGTGGGGAAGCGGCCCTGTGGCGCACGTGATGCGTCACTGCTGCGTTTTCGGCGCGGGGGCTGGCCAAAAATTATGCCCAGGGCCGTCATTGGTAGCGCTTTCACGCTACAAGATTGACGGCCCTGGGACCCACAAATGCAGTACTTCGCACACTTTACACATAACTGCACGTCACGTGCATTTGCTCGGTGCTCGTGGGGGGTGGTGGGTGTACTGTGTTCATCATTCACCAGTGTTGCAAGGCCACCAGTGTCGCAAGGCCGCCGCCCCAAAACTAGTGCCGCCTGGGGCGGACCGCCCCCACCGCCCCCCCCTAGCTACGCCACTGCCACAGAAGCAATCGGGTTGGTGGAGTTACAGAGGAGAAGGGCAATAACATTAGTCATGTTACACACTGAATGTAAGGTGGAAGCCCTGAATCACTTAGAACTTAGTTATAAACTTTATTTTTCATCAAACCTTCACGGGGCAAGTTACTGCAATCCCCCTACCTTTGTGGGCAGAGGTGAAGGTAGTGTGGGTAGTGCGATGGATTTCATTTTACTCTCAGAGGATTTGGTCTCCCATCTAGGGAGCCATGAGGTGTGTCCTTCTCCTTTTAGTGACCATCATCCCATAGTTATTCGTTTTTCTTTCCCTACTCACTCTAGCCCTAGGTCAAAACTAATCTTGCTCTAGCCTATTCGGCTAATAGGATGTTTGGACGAAATGGGCACAAATTGATTCACATAAATTCTTTCCCGACCTGGTTAGTGGAAATTACGATGATTTTGTGTGCGGTCTCTCTGAAGAGGCGGCGCCCACCAGAATCCGGGATAGCTTTATAGAATTGTCTCAATCAGTCTCCAAAATGTTGATTCGAGACAAACCCCTGATAGCCCGACCTGCCCAGAGGTAATTTAACTCCGAGTGCCCTGGCCTATGAAGCTCTTAGAAAGGCTACTAATATGATCCCAGGTAACACATCAGGCACTGGGTCAGTGAGGAAAGTCTGGTTACGGCCCTAGAAAATAGAAAGAAGGAAACTAGATTCAAAGCATGGGAAGATCTAGAAGGAGGCCACGCAATTAAGGGACAATAGAGCCTTTTGGGAAGTTATTAACCGCCCTTTCTTGGGCGCGGGGGGGGGGGGTGAGTACTAACTAGTTGGAATTTATTGTTATATCCCAGAACAGGATTGGGTCGAACACTTTTCGCAAATCTTTCACCTGGGTAATCCCAATTCAAAGATTCAACCCTTTATACATTGTGCTGCGTTACCCTCACATGCAAAATTTGTATTATTTGAGTCTACTTATATGGTAGATGTGTCCAATGCCATCTCCAGTCCTGCCGCTGGGTAGGTGCCTGGCACAGATGGGGTCCCTGTTGGCCTGTTTAAGGAGAACACTGCTTTTTGGCTCCCTCTATTAACTACTGTTTTTAAAGTCATTATTAGTATGGAGGTAATCGATAGGAGTTCCAGTTTTTATGGAAGGTTATGAGAATCTGACTGCAAATTACCATCCTATATCATTGTTAGATTCATCTTCTAAATTACTTGGGCGAGACTGGGCTGAGACCAACTCCTTTTTTCAGAGTTACACTTTGGATTCAGGCCACAGCTCAGTACGGTTGAACAAGTGCTCAAAGTGTCCCTAATCTTAGCAAAATATGTCAAGGCTAGGGGAGGTGCCATTCATATGGCTTTTATGGACCTCTCTAGTGCCGTTGACCTAGTGGACCGGTGGAAATTATGAGAGACGATGGAAGCAGTAGGCCTGGACCATCCTCTATTGGACTTATTAAAATGACTTAATTAGAATACATTTATGAAAGTCTGTTACACGTACACCTAATCTAGCGATTGCACTCAACCCATAAGGGTCACACGAGGGGTCATAGAGGGATGTATATTAGAACCCTTTTTGTTTTACATTAATACCTTAGATTCTTTTTTAACTTCATAGATGTCCCAAAAATAGGTTCCCGCCTTGTCCCCATACTTTTGTACGTGGATGACGCGGTCCTTTTGTCACGTACAGCAAATAGATAACAGGCTCCTTTAGACAGTTTTAATGGTTTTATGGAGGAATCTTAATCTGCAGGTTAAAAAAAAATAATATTTTGTCCTGACAAGTGGGCCAAAAAACATCCCTTCTAAAGTCGTTTATATTGGGGGGGGGGGGGGTCTCCTATTACTAAGAGATCAAAATGTAGTGACTTGGGTATCCTTTTTAATGCTAGTCTTACTTGGGATTGGTTGATCACTCAATGATCACAGAACATGATGGCCTCTTGTGAAGCAATTTATAGCTTTGCAAAAAATCTATGCCATAAGCCACTTAAGAAGATGCTCATGCTATATAGGAGTAAACGCTTCTCAGTTGGCACATATGGGGCAGGGGTTTGGGGGTATGCAAAACGATTCTTTTACAAGTAGCAGAAAATAAATTTCTGTGTAGACTTTTTGCAATCCCCAAATCCAAACCCAGTCTTCTCTCTCATAGTGAACTTGGCTCAGGTTTCCTAGCGGATGTTGCAAGCCTGGCCCCCATTTTATTATGGCTAAAAATAGGAGTCACACCCGAGCTGAGCTTCTCACATAAAGTTGTGGAGGACTGTCTTAAACTAAGCAATATGGCAGCTATTCCGTGGCTGGCGTATGTCAAGAAATCTCTTGGGGATCTGGGTCTAAGCCAACTCTTTAATGCTGCATGAAACATCAGTACCCATGATACAGAGTTAGTAAAATGAAGGTTTCTTGCACAAAGGGAGAGAGAGAGAATTAGAATATAACTTGACATGATTTCTGTTTCGCGACATGTACACCTCGGCTGTTCCAGATATGGAACCATATCTAACATGGATAAAGAACCCAGAACTAAGATTTATATCTGACTAGGGGCCATATGTATCAATGTTCGGTTTTGCGATTCTCAAATAGCGAATTTTTGGGAATCGCTATTTGAGAAGGGCAAATCGCTATGTATGTAGGATTTGCAATAAATTTTGCGAATCCTACATATTCCGTAATTGCGAATCGCAAATTGCAATTAAGGAATACCTCCCCATTCATTCCTATGGGCCTAGAGGCCCATAGGAATGAATGGGAAGACAGTCTCAATTTGCGATTCTCAATTAGAGAATCGCAAATTGAGAATGCAATTTCAAGTGTGCCAGGGTGTCAAAAGGACACCCTGTTGCACCCCTGAAATGAGCATGGGTGCACATGTGGCGCACATACATGCCCTAAGGGCATGTGTGTGCACCACATGCCACTTTGAAAAATGCAAAAATTAGCATTTTTGAAAAAAATCGCAAATTACCACGAACCTGTAGTTGGTGGTAATTTGCGATTCCTTATGCCATATTCGCACAACTTGGGTGCCTCATACATTCCATTTAAGGAATCGCAATTTGCGATTCCTTAAATGCATTCGCAAAGTAAGTAATCGCAAATTTTGCTATTCCTTACTTTGCGAGGCATTTTTCCTTTTATACATACCATTAAGCCTAATTGCGATCGCAAACGCTGAAATTCTGCGAATTTCGGCGTTTGCAATCGCAATTTTGCATGATACATATGGCCCTAGGTTCTTTACAATAAATTACCTAGTAGCTTTTCCTCAGACAGGCACGTGGTTTACCTCACTCCCATGTTGCCCTTGTGATGGAGCTTCTGTCCAATTGACACATTGTACTGCACTTTAACATTCCGTTTTATAGGTATTGTCTAACATTGGCATTTACTTTTACATGATGCGCCTGTTGAGGAGAGCTTTCACCTTCTCCCTCCTTCAGTGAGGAAAACACTGGTACAGGTGGTACTGGCTTCTGCAAATGAGACGCCGTTATCAAAACTTCAAGCTGTGCAAAATACCACTGCACATCTCATCTGCAATCTTCTATTCGGAGCGGCATTGTCTCCCCTCCTGTATTCACTTCATTGGTTACCAGTCCAAAAAAGAATTATTTTTCAAATCTGCTGCTCAACACATAAATCGCTGATAGTGAAAGGTCCAAGCTACCTATCTTCTAAGCTCACCTTTTATTACCCACCTAGACTACTTGGGATCCGGTTATGTGGTTTTTCTGACAGTCCCACGGGTCAGAAGGATCCCCACAGGGGGCAGGGCTTTATCTTACCTAGCCCCTCTGCACTGGAATAGGTTACCCCTTCAGATTAGGATGTGCACTGAACATCTCAAAATTGAAAATTACTCAAGACGGTGATCCTTTAATGGAGCAGTTTCTGCTTTTGCCTGCGTTTTTGCCCTGTGCCGAGATACCCCGCCATTCGTGCACAATATAAATTATATTAACATAACATAAAAGAGTGCCCCTCCTACTCCGGACTCCTTTTCCTCTCCAGCAAAAGAGCCATAGGTTCATTGAATAAAGGGCATTATTGCTGGAAAAAGCAAAAAAAGTCAAGTCCCCTAAGCTTCTGGTACATCCCCCAGACCATCTCAACAGTTGGTGGCAAAGAAACAAAAGAGAACTGAAGCATTGGCTCCTGTGAGGGCAACTCCTGCCACTCAAGGGCTTGATTTGTCATGTTTGTTGGCAACTCCTTTTATGGAATTAAAGATATGTGATTCTGCTTTCCTCTGTCCCTCAGAAGACTATGAAAAGGAATGGCTGGGCCACCAGGGCTTCACTTCTAAGCCTGGGGCATTGCAGTATTCCTCGGGAACCAGCAGCCCATCTTCACTGGACCCCTTAGTTGCAAAAGCCCTCCCTCTTGGACTAATCCTTTGGTTGGGAAGTTTAACAGCATCAAAGACACCAGACAGTTCTCTGATCATTGATGGACAAGTAAGTGTGGCAATGAGAAGGCAACCTTGACATTTTTAGGTCTGGCATTAGCCAAGACTTTTGATTTTGCTTAAATTATAAGTGTAATATATTTGCTTAACGGGGCTTTCATCATCCATTTGTCTGTTTTTGTGTCATTAACATTTTGCTTCTGCCTACTAGAGCATACAGCATAGGGCAATGTGTCAGCCTACTTCAGCCACTGGTTAACTTCACTTTGAGTGACTGCATTTAGCCATTTCATAAGGAACGTATCCACACACAAGGTAGTTCCCTTCAGTGCCAATGTTTTGATTTTTACTTTAGTGTTGCCTTTGTTTGTAGAGGCCGATGTGATAGCAGACATTTTCTACCAGATGAGAGCGTATTTCAGTTTTAACATTTTTATCTTCTGCCTATGCTGTTAGAAATTCTTTTTTGAAGTGACCTTTGGTTATCTGATTGCTGCTGCTCCACACTATACAAGCAGCTCACATGACCTCTGAATATAAGCTCATGAAGGTGCTCTATCTTTTCAACCCTTCTTTCTTCTTTTAGTTCCTTCCTTTTTCATTCTTGCCTTTTTTCCTTTCCTTTTTTTCTCCTCATTTCTTTTCCTCTGCTTCATTCTTTCCTTGTTTTTTTGTTTAATTATTTCTTGTCTTGCTTTTTCATTCTTCTTTCTTGCCTTATTTCTTTCCTCTTCCTTTCCCTTTTTCCTCTTTCTTTCCTCTTTCTCCTTTCTACTGTTTTTCTTGCCCTTCTTTCCATCCTCTATCTTTCTTACCTTCCCCTTTCTTTCATTCTTTCTCAAAGGCATGAAGCTGGCAGCCAATGCCAGACCGATTTACTTTCTTTAAGCTTGTGTTAGTCAAGACCTTTTGATTTAACTAAAATGATGTGTATAACAGTTAAATATAGGGGGGTTTCAGTCAGACTTTTTGGGTCAGTCTGTGGTTCTGTCATTCACATTTTCTTTCTCCCACCCCAGCATGCATCCAGGGGCAATGTATCAGCAAACATCAGCCATTGGCTGGCTTTACTATGAGTGACAGCTTGCTGTCATTCCATACCGAGCACATCAACACACAAAGTAGTTCCCTTTAGTGCCAGGGAGTACTAAGGCAATGTGTGCTTTTTTTTAGACCAAAACAACATTGCCTTTAGCCAATGTTTTTGTTTCGATTGATGTGAGCCCGGCAGCTTTCGCTACATATCCGTGCAGAACCCCCCACATGCACCACATATCAAAATGTAAGCACCCCTTTAATTATGCAAAAGCATCTGACCACATGCACTACGCATAGGGATGGTAGCACATCCCATATGCACTACTTGTACACGGGGGAGTAGTACCCCACATGCATTACATAACTTCACAAAAGCTCTCTCCCCCGACATACACTGCATGTCCATGTTTAAGCACACCATATAGGTACTCACATCCATGAAGATGAACTCTCGCTACATGCACTGCATATTAGTTTGGAAGCACCTCCCCCCATGCACTACACATTAATGTGGAAGCACCCCTCCCCTCCCCACTTGCACAGCATATTCATGTGGAAACATCCCTTATAAGCACTACATATCCATGTGCATGCCCCCCTCACATGAACTCCATTTCCATGTAGAAGCATCCCAGCCTGCACAACATATCTATGCAAAAGCACCCTCCCCCACATGCAGTATGATTCCATTTAGAAGCACCGCTGCATAGGTACTGCACATCCATGTAGAAGCACCTTTTCCCCACATGCACAACACATTTTTTTATTTTTCCGTTTTATATAGCGCAAACTTGACCCAAAGTGATTGAAGCGATTTGCATGAGCACTAGTTACCTTACACAAGGCCGCATTCATTTTTGGTAGGCTCGGGAGATTAAGTTATTTGCCCAGAATCACAGGATGTTGAACAGACGCTGAGGCTGGAACCTGTTCCCCAGTCCAAAGTTGGCAGCTCTGGCCGTTAAACCACATCCTCTCCCCTGATTCTTGCGCAAGCACCCTCATCTCACATGCAGTAGATATTTATGTGAAAGCACCCTTATATGCACTACCTATCCATGTGGAAGCCCCCCTCACCAGGGCCGGCCTGGGAGACCGCAAACCAGCCCTGGCAATTGAGTCGGACCCACCCCGGGGGGTGGGGGGGCAGAGGTGTGTGTGGAAAAACACTACAGCTGCTTTGGTTACTGCGGGCCATATTGCAGGCCCCAGGGGTCAAAAACCGGCCCCCACCCTGGCCACCCATCGGAGAAACGCCCGGTGCCTGCTACAGCCAGTCCAGCCCTGCCCCTCACATGCACTACCCATCCACATGGAAGCAATCTGTACGCCCTTCACCTCGCACTACATATCTAAGCTGACGCCACCACATGCCCTACATATCCATGTGGAAGCATGCCCTCACATGGGCTATGTGGAAGTACCCTTTCCACATGTATGATGCACTACACATCCACGTGGCGGCATCCCTGTGCACCACACGTCCCTGTAGAAGCATCCCACAGATGCACTACATATCCACAGGACATGGAAGTGCCCCACCTGCATGTATTCCATATGCATGTTCAGCCCCTCCACCCGGGCACACATGCCCAACACAGCCATACAGAAACACTTTCCCCCACGTGCACCCTACTCACCCCTGCAGGACAATAGCAGCATCACACCTCACACAATGTCCATGTCAAATTCCAGATGATATCACTCCTGTTTACTCTCTGCTCCAGGCTCCACCCAGCCGGATGTAATAGAGCCACTGTGCACACAGGGAGTTTCCTGGAGTAGACTCAGAGTTTTATGACCTGCACCCTGCATGCTGTCATGTGATGGGCAAATTCATTGCCCTCCACGACCCGCATTATACTGATGGGCTGGGTCAAAAACATGTCTCAAGTTAATTATTTTGTCGTTTTGTCAGCGGCTTGTGTAGCCCTCGGGATGCTTCGGGTCGCTGAATGTTCATTTGATCGAACAGTTTACTTCAAACCGAGATGGGGTAAGAGTTTGGTCCAGAAAGGCTAGAATTTAGCACAATGTTTTTCGGCCGCGCCCCCTTCTTCGTCGTGAAGCTCAGTGCAAAGTGAGTTTCGCCTTGAAGTGTTTTCTGAGCCGCGTGTAATGTGCTTTGGGTTTCGGGAACGGCGCTGCGTGGCAACAGGGAAGAAAGAGGCCACCGGGAGTGCTGCTCAGGAGGAAGTTAGAGAAATGTAAACTAACATGGTGGGAACGAGTGCAACTCGAACAAGCACTGGCAAATACAGAAGCTTCGACCTCGGTCGTCCCGGTTTCCAAAACCTGGACATCGGAAGGTCATCTGGATAAATCAAAAGGTCGAGAGAGGGCGTGGCCACAGAACACAGCCAATGGGGACAAAAGAGCTCAGTACAGCAGGTTGTAGAGCGCTCAGCTGAGACGAGATACAATCTGGAGAGAAGTGAAGGGCAGTGTTTGTTTCATTCATTGTTAAAGAAAGAGTGCCCAGCTCAGAAGCCGGCGTCTGGTGCAATTAAATGCCGGCGCGCCAAGTACCAAGGCGGGTAGCCTTTTTTTTTTTTAGTTTTATCCAATACCTGCCCCTTTGTCTCCCTCTTGTAGGGTTTTGCTTTCTCCTTTTGTGGCGGCTTTGCCGTCTTCTCCAATCTCTCGGATTGGTGTTTTTTCCCCGCTCTCGAACTCGGTAATTACCTTATGTAGAAAAATAAGTGCTGGTCTCCAAAAATAAATGGTAGTGCCCCCCAGCATGACTGATTTGCATGTGTCCGAGTCCAAACTGGGGTGGCATAGTGAGCAAAAGAACGATGGATTTAACCCAGATCTCTTGACTTGGGGTGAGTGGTTGAAAAGTTTCAACACTCCGTCCATCGTCTTGTTGTGTTTGCTATGCTATGTATGACCCAAGTGGCCAAGGGTATGCCCAGACGTGGGTCCCTTGCTCGTTTCACTGGATTCAAGCTAGCCTGGCTAATGTGGGGCGATACCCTGAAACCGGTCCTAGGATGTTTGTTTCCGGTCCAGGGAGGACCTGGCCTAGCAGTTCAGGCCAGACTGCTCCCACGAGGAGCACAGTCAAGATTGATTTGGATGTTGATTGGTCCAAACTGAGGTGACAAATTGAGCAAAAGAAGGATAGATTAAACCCAGATCTCTTGACTGGGGGTGAGTGGTTGAAAAATTTCAACACTTCGCCCATCATCTTGTGTTTGCTCCCCATCGGCTCAAATTAAGCACTGCGGAGAGCACAATCATAAAGTGCATAAAGAAGCATGAACAGAGATCGGAGCAAAGGGCAACGAGTACAGCAGAGGGAGATAAAGATTACAGAAGGGGGCTGTTAAAACAGAGCAGAGCATGCTAGAAAGAGCTCCATTGTGGCAAAGGATGTCTATGGTATGTCAAGAATAGATTACCTTAATGCCAGAAGTCAGTTCCACGATGTCAGCCGATGCCCACAGCCCGTTGATGGTAGCTGCTGCAATTCTAGGACCATCATTATGCAAGGACTAGACTCCATAATACCAAATAAAAGTGGTGAACGTGGCTATAATTATGCTGCAAATGGGCTAAATGATGCCAAGTGTTGCTTACTTTGACCATATATTGCTAAAGGGATCATCACCAGATGCCATCGTGGGTGGGGGTCCAAGAGGACAGTTGGAGATGGATACCAGGAAAAGATACTACCACCAGCCTCAATAAATGTATATATGCAGGGGCAGGCTGTCTCTTAAATTTTTGGAGGTGAAGGAATTTTATGTTTTTGAAAACTTTTTAGATGACATCCAGCCCTTGCTAGCAAAAAAAACTTTATCTCCAGTTCAGACACGGATCTTTACCTTTGCGGGCTTTCACAAACAAATGGATGCCCTCGTCGTCTAGGTGGTGCCCCTGCCCTGGTTGCGAGCATGTAGAGGAGACTGATCTGCATGTTTTGCTTTTCTGTCCCTCTTATAACAGGGCTCGTTATAAATGGATCATTTCCCTTTGCAAATTAAGAGGTCTTAGGGATTATAGGGAAGTTTTTAGACTATTAAAATATGATACGACCCCTGTGTTTGTCTTTGCCACTTCGAGATTTCTCCTCTCCATGTGGTTCGTAAGAAATGCAATGATCAAGGCAAACCATGTGTAGTATTATGTTGTTTTATCTACAGATCCACTGTTCCTCTCTTTGGTCATTAACTGTTTTTATTCTTGATATTGCTTTTTAAGCATATTTTAACTATCTTATCTATTGTTTTATGGCTGAGTATGTATTGTGAATTTTTATCATTGTATTTTTGTACTATATACCTGTATTTTTATGGTTTTGACCGAAATAAAGCTAATGATGTATATATGTATAGTTATCTTTAGAGTATAAGCCTACCTATAGAGCCACGGAGCGCAGGAGCCCTGAAATAGGAGTAGGATCATTTACAGTGAAGCAGGATGTTGAGCTGTGGGAGACCTAGTTTGTGGAGATGTAATGTTCTCACACAAGAGGGGGGGGGGTCTTTAGCTCCTTTTTGAACTTCTGAAGGTTGGGGGCAGGGGAGTAGCTTGGTCAGTAAGACTGGAGGGGTGTAAGCTTCTGTTTTTTCAGACAATCAAGCTGTCATGTAATGTTTAAAACATTATATGACAAGCAGGGTGGTGCATGAGAGGTGCCTAAGATGCAGTGGAAAGGAAGAGGACGGCAGATTGTTAGGAGTACTAAGAGAGAGAAAACAATATTTTGTTAAATAACCAATATTTTGAGGACTTTCAAAACAGAGAGTGAGTGTGTGTGTGCGTTTTTGTCTGTGTGTATGTAAAAAAAAAATCCAACTGAAACCCGACTGCCATCTCACAAAACCCGACTGAAAATACCTGTACTCCACTATTTATCAAAAAATACATTTGTTTGGGGGTGTAACACCATTTAGTCAATCAGGATTTTATATCGCACGCCTACTCACCCATGAGGGTCTCAAGGTGCTACAGGGGTGGGAGGAGCTACTGATCCGTCTGGGCTTGGTGGTTCAAAGAGCCAGGTCTTGAGGTCCCTCCTGAATTGGGTCATCGACAGGGATTGGGAGGTGGAGGGGCAGGGTGTTCCAGGTCTTGGCGGTGAGGTAGGAGAAGGATCTTCCTCCAGTTCTGGTCTTGTGGATCCGTGGGACGGAGGCCAGAGCAAGTTGGGCAGAGCAAAGTTGTCTGGCGGGCACGTGGAGTGTGAGGCGGTGGTTCAGATATGCTGGTCCTGCATTGTGGAGAGCTTTGTAGGCATGTGTGAGGAGCTTGAAGGTTATTCTCTTGTTGATTGGGAACCAGTGGAGTTGTCAAAGGTGTTGTGTTATGTGGCTGCGGTGGGGGATGTCGAGGACCAGTCTGGCTGCTGCGTTTTGCACGTTCTGTAATTTCCTGAGCTTTTTTGGGGTGATTCTGGCATAGAGTGTGTTGACGTACTCAAGTCTGCTGGTGAGGAGTGTGTGGGTGACCGTCTTTCTGGATTCTGTGGGTCGCCATCTGAATAAAACCAGCGGGGTATACCAGGTCATGGAGATAGATTCCGGAACTCCCCTCTCAACGCCCAGTTCTTCCGAGGAACCCCCACTGCAAGTGTTGTACGCACAGGGCGTCTTACCTTTAGGGCAGGTAATGAGGGAGGTTGTACCTATAACCCCAGCAACAGAGAGACCCAACGGCCCCTGTCTCAAGATCCTATCCTGGAATGTGGTGGGTCTGGTTAACAAAGTAAATTGTCCGGAATGGTGTGCATATATCCAGGCCCAAGACATTTGTCTCTTCCAAGAAACCTGGGCGAGAGAACATCTTTACCACGCGGGTTTTGCCACATTCTCTAAGCAGGCAAAATGGGCTGGCACAGGACGTCCCTCGGGAGGTTTGGCTATCTGGGTATCAAGTGACTTGGGCTGCAGGGCTGATGTTTACTCACAAAACTCGGATGATATTCTAGTGGTCCGGCTTGAATGGCCGAATGCAAACAGCCTTCTGTTGATCAATGTATACTCCAGACCAACTAAGAACTCGCAGGCATCCCATACGATAGAGGAGCTGGCTGCTGTTTTAGATGATATCTCCCATGGAATTCCCTTTTTGATAGGAGGAGACCTTAATTCCCACTATGAGCCCCTTCCGGGCCTATTGATAGATTTAGCAGAGGAGAAAGACACGGAATGGTCCATACCCCCCCTGCAAGCATCGGCTCCTAGAGCTTGGACCGCTCTTGCCATACAAATTACCGCCTTAACCATGAATTATGGACTGCGGGCATGTAATGGTAGGGCATCCTCGGATAAACCGGCTAGCTACACTTTTAGTAGCAGGGGAAGAGAGTCAAGATTAGACTATATACTTGTTCCTTTAGCTCTTTGGGTGGGCATTGCTGACTTCCGGGTGCTACCCAGGGAGGACAGCGATCATAATGCGCTTGAATTGGAATATGTCCATCCTGGTCTAGACTTAATGCCGAGTCAGAGGGTGCCTACGGAGGATGGGCTCGGCCTTACAGGAAACAGACGCAGAATAAAGTGGGAGAAATTAATCTCTAACCCAGAGAAGATTCCCATGCTTTACGCGAGGGTAGTTCCCATACTTGAAAAGGTACAGGGACGTATGGCTCATGACACAATCCAGAGTGTCCGAGAACAACTAGGGCAATCCCACAGAGACCTCTCGGCCTCAGTATCCGCAATATTCACCTGCGAAGTAAAGAGGGACAATGGTCGCGTTGCTGGACCAATTTGGTATAATAAAACCTGCCGCAACGCTAAAACAAGCTTATTGAACTCCATTAAGGCCGGTATGGGAAGTGAGGTAATCAGGGCTAAGAGATCTGCCTATAAAATTCTAATCAGCAACGCAAAAAAAGAATGAGAACTCCAAAAACAGGAAACCCTCTCTGCATCACTCGCCGTGGGTGACTCACGAAAATTTTGGCGAATAGTGAACACTGGTTCGATGGAACTGGCCACAGCACTGGGGCCGACTATTTCAGCCAGTGTATGGTCAGACCACTTTCGATCGCTATACCAACTACCAGCTGGGGAATTGCCCGCTACTCCCCTACCACTGGTTGAAGAACCCATAAAAATGCCTTTGTCTACAATCAAGGAGGTTAGAATGGTCATTGTTGGACTGGCTTCAGGCAAGGCTCCTGGTTTGGACGGTCTTCCGGGTGACCTTTTCAAGCAGGAGCCGGATATTTGGACACCCTATCCTGCCCTATTATTTAATTGCATTTTGGGTGGCATGGAAGTCCATTCTTCTTGGCTGGGCGCAGAGATCGTCCCCATATATAAAAAGGGCTCTCCTCTGCTCCCAGCCAACTACAGACCGATTAGTCTCATAGACGTCCCTCAAAATTTTTTTGCCAGACTGATTTTGAACAGACTTCAGGTCTGGATGGACGAACACAACATTCTGAATCCGTTCCAAGCAGGCTTTAGGAGGGGTGTTTCAACGGTGGATCAAATCTTCCGTTTGAACCTCCTCTATTGGAAGTCGGTAACAATCGAGGGGGGTAGTCTATACACAATATTTGTAGACTTGCGAGCGGCATTCGACTTAGTCCCTTAGACAAACTCTGGGCTGTGTTGACAGCCCTGGGGGCCCCCGCTGATTTACTTATTATCTTGAAAAAATTACATCAGGGCAATTATGCAAGGGTAAGGTGTGGCAGAGGAGGAACTCTTTCGGAACCCTTTCCCGTTGACAGAGGGGTTAGACAGGGCTGCGTGCTGGCACCTACCCTTTTCTGCCTCTTTGTCAACGGGGTTTTTAGCCATTTAAACGGGTTAACTAATATCGATGCCCCTAGGTTGGCGGGCACCAGGGTACCAGCAATTATGTTTGCGGATGATACCCTGCTGCTCTCCAAATCTCCTATGGGCATACAAAGGGTCCTCGATGGATTTGTTGACTTTTGTAAGTTTCATGGGCTGGAGATAAATACCACAAAAACTAAATACATGATCTTCAACCCGCCCGCCTCAACCCGATCGAACCCGCGGATAGGGACTTCCAGCCTAGAGAGGGTATACACTTTTGAATACTTGGGGGTCATTTTTAACCAATCTATGAAGTGGGACTCACATCAGACAAAAGTACATCTGAAGTTGTTACAGATGACAGGCGCCATCTCCAGGATGATGAGGGGGCTGAATTACAAACCATTAGGCCCACGTCTCCATATTTATAAAACTCAGGCTAGGGCGGCTGGGTTATATGGGGGCGAAATCTGGGGACATATATCAAATCAGAAACTGCAGATCACTGAAAACAATTTCTTGAGGCAGTTGACAGCTCTTCCGACTAGCACTCCACTATTACCTCTAAGATTAGATATGGGTTTAAGACCCTTTGCGGTCGAGCTTGGCCTTAAACCACTAATTTTCTGGCGCAAATTATGGTGTACCCCAGAGCTCGTGAACTACAGAACGGAGTTGCAAGAGATCTTGCGTCTTGTAAGATCTGACCGAGTACCATGGCTACTGTACGTCAAACAATCTTGCGAGTCAATAGGTAGACCCGATCTGTGGTCTGACCCAGCCAACGCATGCTGTAGGACCTCTCGTAAAACCATCTCATTGGCCTACTATGAGCACAACTTACGCATTCTATCTTTGAAGGCTAGGCCTGGGTCTTTAACGGAGCAATTCTTGGTTTTCAAAGATATGTATAAGCGAGAAGTAGTCCTAGATGCCATTGAACCAATGCTAACCAGGTAACTCCATTTGCAATGGCGCTATGGCACTCTGCCTCTAGGAGCTCACACTCTCAGTTAGTAACACATTGTCCAGCATGTGGCCATCCTTCTGAGTCTGACTTGCACATAATATTCTTTTGTCGAGCATACCATAGATCAAGAAAATATTAGCTCCTTCCACTTTTAAAAAATCTGGGTTTTAAGCACCATATTCCAGCTTACAGAATTTTAAAAACTGACTTATCAGCACCCACAGTGTTTGCAGTTGCGAAATTCCTAACAGCTATGTGGATCAGTCGTAATCGCTGTATAAAATCAAACACTCAGCTTGAATAGGTTCCTTACTGCTAAATAGTAACTTTTAACTGCTGTATTTTAACATGCTATGAGTATTGTGTTTTTTACTGCATTTCTGTATTGTTTTATTCTTTTATGGCCCTAGTGGCCGAAATAAAGTTGATAATGAATGAATGAATGAATGTCTTTCGAAGCAGGCAGAGCGTGTGGAAGCAGGATGAAGATACTGCATTGATTTGGTGGTTCATGAGCGAGGAGCCGTGTGTGGTGCGTAGGAGCAGGAGGAGTTCCTAGTGCAGCAGGCCAAAAGAAGTTTGCGGCAGCGGTCTTTCATCCAGGTAGAAACAGCCTTCAATCTGCTATGAAAGTTGAATCTGCTGGCTGTGGGTTTGTTGGTGAGGGAGAGGATCAGCTGGGTGTCGTGGGCGTAGGAGACGATGTTGAGTCGGTGGTTTCTGCTGATGGCCGCGATGATCCGCAAACACCCCCTCTCCCCGAAGCTACGCTCCTGTTTGGGGTAGTTATGTCGATGGGGATGTTGTTTCAGATCCTTCAAGCATAGATGGAGATGACTTGTCATCCGGTTTGCTTTATTGCAGTTATTCTTTCCAGTCCAGTGATGTCCCGGCTTTTAGTGTGGAGCTGTGGTAGTCCATTTCTATTTTGTGTTTGAAGGGCTGTCAGTCCTGGGGTTGCATATGGTGCCCCATTGTCATGCATATGATGCTGGCTTGGAGGCAGAGTGACTGTACTTTCATCCGTGTTGGAGTGATGTACTTTCATTGGTTTAGGCCAAACATGAGCCTTTCTGCTGCAAGTATGTC